>NC_142810.1:627255-958568 GCF_049724085.1 Artemia sp. Qi Xiang Cuo
CAAGTTCTCAGGCCAGGCTAGCCAAACAACAATGAAGCCATGTTTGTTTCTTAATGTCCCCTTCGTGAATCAATAATTTCCCCTAGCGATTATGTAAATCAAGTTCTCGGGGCAGGCTAGCCAAACAACAATGAAGCCATGTTTGTTTCTTAATTTCCCCTTCGTGAATCAATAATTTCCCCTAGCTATTATGTAAATAAAGTTCTCAGGCCAGGCTAGACGAGAAAAACATCAAATAAATCGATCTTGGAAAAAGAGGTCATTGAGCGATTATGTAATCTTTCTCCCTAGGGACTCTATGATCATATTGTTTCATAATTCCCCACGCTCGTGAATCAATAATCCCCCCATCGATTATGTAAATCACCCCTCATGTCATTCGCACGTGGCCAAACAACAACAGATCGATTGACCTTGACACACACACATTAGACTCGATCGATAATCCTTGAATAAATTATGTCCCGTCAGCATTAAACTAATTTGTAGATGGCAGCAGGGGTGGGTGTCCGGGTCAATAGGGTCACTTCTACTGGTAGGGGGCCTAGTTGCCCTCCATTTTTTTGTCACTTAAAATGCGCACTAGAACTTTTAATTTCCGTTCCAATGAGCCCTCCCACGATATTCTAGGACCACTCTGTCAATACGATCAACCCAGGGGGAAAAAATAAATAAACACGCATCCGTGATCTTTCTTCTGGCAAAAAAAAATGCAAAATTCCACATTTTTGTAGATAGGAGCTTGAAACCTCTACCGTTCTCTGATACGCTGAATATAATGGTGTGATTTTCATCAAGGTTCTATAAATTTTAAGGGGTCTTTCTCCCTTTTTTCGAAAATCAGCCAAATTTTCTCAGGCGCGTAACTTTTGATTAGTAGGATATCAAAATCCCGTTTTCTAGAGTTTCTGGTTACCATTGAGCCGGGTCGCTCCTTACTTACAGTTCGTTACCACGAACTGTTTGAAAAAGACAATAATACTTTAAATCTTTTCGTTTTCGTTTTCGTTTTTTCTTTTCGTTTTAAGACTTTATAGTTTGGCCTGCTATTTGTATGCTGGAGAAAAATTTTCAGCAATTTTTAACAACATACACCCTTTTAAAAATTTGGACACAAATAGTAGTGTTTAATTTAGTTTCATACCTCCTCTAGTTGAGCTGAAATAGAAAACTTGATACCATTCGCAAAACAATTTGTTTACTTTCTTTGATAGCTTGGATACGCTTACGCTATTTTGATTTGGTTAAATTTTAAGAGTAGAAGTAGCCCCAAAAGTTTGAACATAAAACCCTCAGTCGTTCTTGGGATACTGCTGACATGCCTTATTGGTAATTAGCATTATCATAGAGCATTATGATTTAATCTTAACGCAACATTTAGTTTTAAACATAATAGACAAATGGGAGGGTGGGCGGGGGAGGGTGATTAGTTGCCCTCCAATCACTTTTGACTATTAAAAAGGGCATTAGCCATTTCTATTTTCAATCAAATGAGCCCTTTTCGGAGTTCCTACGATAACTCCTTCGATACGAAGTACCCTGGTTTAACAACAAAAAGAAAATAATACATTATACCCTCATCGATCTTTGCTATAAAAATGTCAAGCCTTCCAATCACTTTCGACTATTTAAAAGGGCACTAGGCCTTTAAATTTTCAATCAAATGAGCCCATTTTGAGTTTCTTTGATAAGGCTTTCTATAAACACCTTATATACCCCCAGGACATAAATTACAACCCTTATCCTAAGGGCTGTTAGGGTGGTTATCCTCCTCTAAGACGTAATGTCCAGAACTTTCAACTACGCTAAACAAAATGGCTATCTCCAAATTTTGATTGGATGTGTTTGGGGAAATGGTGGGCGTGAAAGGGACGTTAGTCGCTCTCCAATCACTTTCAACTATTAAAAAAGGCACTAGCCCTTTCAATTTCCAATCAAATGAGCCCTTTTGAAGTTTCTACAACAACACTTTCAATAAAAACCTTATATGCCCCCAAGACAAAACTTACAACCCGTGCCCTGAGGGCTGGGGGGGTCATCCTCAAAGACCTAATTTCCAGAAATTTCTACTACGTTGAACAAAATGGCTATCAGAAAATTTTGATTGGATTGGTTGGGGGGAATGGTGGGCGTGAGAGGAGGGTTAGTTACCCTCCAATCACTTTCGACTATCAAAAGGGCACTAGCCCTCTCAATTTCCAATTGAATGAGACCCTTTTACAGTTTTTTAGACAACTCTATCTATACAAACCTTATATGCCCCCAGGACATAACTTACAGCCTTAGCCCTGGAGGCTCTAGGGGGTTTGTCATCCTTAAAAACGTAATTTCCAGAACTTTCAACTACGTTGAACAAAATGG
The DNA here is from genome assembly GCF_049724085.1 of Artemia sp. Qi Xiang Cuo. Taxonomy (NCBI): domain Eukaryota; kingdom Metazoa; phylum Arthropoda; class Branchiopoda; order Anostraca; family Artemiidae; genus Artemia; species Artemia sp. Qi Xiang Cuo. The sequence goes on from NC_142810.1 coordinate 629,617, forward strand.
CTATAAACTTTATATCTACAAACTTAAAACTTTATCTATAATCTATAAACTTTCATTGAATATTCATGGGGAAATGGTGGGCGTGATAGGGGAAGTTATTTACTCTCCACTCACTTTCGACTATTAAAAAGGGCAATTTCAATTTCCAGTCAAAGGAGCCATTTTTAAAATTTTTACAACAACTTTCTATATAAACTTTATATGCCCCCAGGGTATAACTTACAACCCCTGCACTGAGGGCTCTGAGGGGGTTATCATCCTAAAAGACCTAATTTCCAGAGCTTTCAATTACGTTGAACAAAATGGATATCTCAAAATATCCCTTATATCCCATTTAATAATCCATTTTGATTGGATATGTGTGGAAAAATGGTGGCGTGAGAGGGGCGTTAGTCACTCTGCAATCCCTTTCAACTATTAAAAAAAGCACTAGCCCTTTCAATTTCCAATTGAATGAGCCCTTTTGCAGTTTCTACGACAACATTTTCAATAAAAACCTTATATGCCCCCAGGGCATAACTTACAACCCTTGCCCTCAGAGCTGGGGGGGGGGGGTAATCATCTTTAAATACCTAATTTCCAAAACTTTCAATTACGATGAATAAAATGGTTATCTAAAAATTTTGATTGGATGTGTTTGGGGAAAAGGTGGGCGTCAGAGGGGGGTTAGTTGCCCTGAAATCACTTTCGACTATTAAAAAGGGCAATAGCCGTTTGAACTTCCAATCGAATAGGCCCTTTTTCAAGTTTCTACGACAAAGATTTAAATAAAAACCTTATATGCCCCCAGGGCATAACTTATAACCCTTGCTTTGAAGACTCTATGGGGAGTGTCCTGCTTAAAGGCATAATTTCCTGAACTTTCAACTGCGTGAAACAAAACGGTTATCTCAAAATTTTGATCGGATGTGTTTGGGGAAATGGTGGGCGTGGAAGGGGTGTTAGCTGCCTTCCAATCAAATTCGACTATTGAAAAGGACACTAGCCATTTCAATTTCCAATCGAATGAGCCCTTTTTGAAGTTTCTACGACCCCGCGTTCTATAAAAATCTTATGTGCCCCCAGGGCATAACTTACAACCCTTGCCCTGAGGACTGTGGGGGGTCGTCATCCTCAAATACCTAATTTACAGAACTTAAAACTACATTGAATGAAATGGTTATCTCAAAATTTTGATTGGATGTGTTTGGGGGAAAGGTGGGCGTCAAAGGGGGGTTAGTTGCCCTCTAATCACTTTCGACCATTAAAAAGGGCACTAGCCCTTTGAATTTCCAGTCAAATGAGCCTTTTTTGAAGTTTCTACGACAACACCTTCTATAAAAACTTTATATGCTCCCAGGGCATAACTTACAACCCTTGCCCTGAGGGCTGTGGGGGAGTGTCCTTCTCAAAAATATAATTTCTATCTGGAAATCAAGTACGCAGAACAAAATGGCTATCTCAAAATTTTGATTGGATGTGTTTTGGGAAATGGTGGGCGTCAAAGGGGTGTTAGTTGCCTTCCAATCACTTTTGACTATTAAAAAGGGCACAAGCCACTCCAATTTCCAATTAAATGAGCCCTTTTTGAAGTTTCTTCGACAACTTCTTCGATACGAAGTGCCCTGATCTAAAGTAAAACAAAATAAGAAATAATACATTGTGCCAACATCGTTCTTATATACCCCCAGGACATAACTTAAAACCCTTCCCCTTAGGGTTGTGAGGGAGTGTCCTCCTCAAAAACATATTTTTATCTGGAAATCAACTACGCTGAAAAAAAGGGTTATCTCAAAATTTTGATTGGATGTGTATGGGGGAATGATGGGCAGGGTTGGTGGCTAGTTACCCTCCAATAACTTTCGACTATTAAAAAGGGCACTAGCCACTCTGTTGGAACCCTTGGTCCCAGTTTGTTCAGATAAATGTCCCTCCCAGATTCATTTCTTTTAGCCCCTTAATTATTTTCCTTCCCCGAGTAATAAATATTAATTTTCCTTTTATTTTGTGACGCCATTTTGGGTCCTCTTAATTGCGTACGTGCTTAATAGACCACGAGGTAAGAAATTGCGCAGTTAGGGAGGTTGACCAGTAGATTAGTAAGTCCTAGGATTGGCTGGAAAAATTCATTTACCACCCCCGTACCCCATGTCGCAACACGCGGCTAGCGGACCGGGCTGGGAGAAAGAGTCCTTTTGAAATGAGTTCTTTTATACAACGTGTAGTGAATAAAGTAAGATTTTTTTATGTACTCTTTTAACTTTTAAGCTTAGGTTGAGTTTAAAGAGATAGCTAGAAATCTTATCAGTAAACTTTGGCTTTAAATGTGGCCAGAGACCATCCGATCACGTTAGTATATACGGAACCGTTGGAGTAACCGCGGAAATCCCACCAGTAAGTGGCATAACAACTCTTTGCGCCATTTTTGCCTTTAAAAGTGGTGACCCCCACACATCCTCCAATAAGTGGTGCCAGTGGTACCCACACATCCAATAAGTGGTGGCAGCAAGAAAAAGAGCTATCAACAACACTGGTAGTAAAAAAATTCTGCGTTTTCGAAGAGACGGGCTAATTTGGCCTAGAAAGTAGCCTATTGTGGTGGCATATAAAAATACAAAAATACGCAATTAATTAATAGAATTTTAAGGTCTATAATGGGCTGTGTGCCTTTTTAGACAAGTATAAAAAAGAAAAACGTGAAATTATTGAGTTGAGTTTGCAGTGGGGGAATCTCCGTATTTAAAAGTATTACAGGGTTTAAGGAAAGATAAGAAAACGTTGAAAGTCGGGTTATTATTTGAGTGAATTGGCGGACTTAGATATAATCTTCAGTGACGAAGGTTATAAGAGCATTGAGGACGGCAAATTACGAGAATTTGTCAATTTGTGCGCACATTGGACAAGTAAGGTGGGAGGCACCTGTCCTATTGAGTAATCTGCCCAGGAGGAGATTATATTTGGAATACGAGTATCCAGGAGGGATACGTGATTTGTTTTTACAGGGTAGTTCCCCTGTTTGAGTTTAGTTCAGCTAATTCACTAGTGGAATATTCGCGCGGTTTTTCTGATTATTTTCTCGTCCAACCCCTGTTAATTCGGTTTTCGGAGATATAATTCACTCGCGTAAAACTGCTTGTTGTGAAAGAAGTTGTTATTCCCTAATGAAGTCTAGACATTCCGGTTATTCGAAAAATTGTTGAACTTGCTAAGATTGACTAATTGAACAAGAGATATTATAATCGGAAAGAAGTATAACGCGGTAAAATGAGGGGGTACGAAATAAACAAGGAAGAAATAATATGTGAAAAAACAAGACGAACTCATCCCTCAGAGGCTGTGCCAAATGAAGGGGAGTTGCAGGATAGAGAATGAACAGAGTCAGAAAATGAATTAAAAAGAAATAATGACAGACAGAATCAAAGTAGTCCAAGTAGAAGGAGCAGTGTTAAATCAAGATCCAGCAGGAGCTCGCGAAAAGCACTCAAATAGATATGACACAACAAATATTAAATTTCATGAAGGAAGTGAGAATAGCCAGAGAACGAGAAGACGAAAGAGATAGAAAAGAAAGGGAACAAAGAGAGAAGGAAGAAAGAATAGCGAGAGAAAAAAGGAAGAGGCTGATATAATAGCTAGAGAGAAAGAACAAAGATATCACCAGGAGTTTAAAAGAACCATGATATGCCTAATAGAAGCCCGCTGGGGAATTCCAGAAAGTGAGATTTTATCACAACTAACTTCTAGGATGTCAGATAGCCATAATAATTTGTCTAAGAATCAATCGCGAGAAAAAGAAAATTACCAGACATTAAACACTTTTACGGGAAAATATGCCACTTCGTAGACAAGGAGGGGAGGTGTACCGGGACATAAAACAAATTGGGAGGCTGTGACACCCTGTCGGAAAAACGAATTACTTGATACGCGTGTTCAAAATGTTGATAATCCACAAAAATGGGATGCGGAAGTAATACGACAACATAATAGTGAAAATAAGACGCGCGAAAATGATTTTTCAGGAAAATTTGCAGATAATGGAAAAATTGAGAACACCTTTAACGAATGTGAGACACCGAAAAAAATTTGCCAAAATGAAACACTGATTGTTACAAAGAAAAATGAGACAAAATTTATTGTACGCGCTTTTCCTCTGAAAGTTCAAAAATTTTTAGTAGAATATGAAAAAGCAAATGTCGGAATTCACTTCCCATTTGATGACGAATTGTTTGTTGCTGCGGTAAGAATAAAAAAGACTAAAAGAGAGAAGAAAGATATTAAGCGGAACTACAATAAAGAAAGAAAGTCGAAGATGGACACTAGAGTCCAATTCAGATTTCATGACGATTTATTTAATGCTACTACAAAAGAAAAGAAAACTAAGAGAGAGAGAAAAGAGATATTAAACGGAGCTACAATGAAATTATTCAGTCAAAGATAGTGGACACTGGAGTCCAAATTAGATATAACAGTGATTTATTATTTTGCGCGAATGACAGAATTGAGAAAAGTAGAGACGAAAAGAGGAATGCAAAGAGGAGACAAAATTTAGAGATTCAGCCTGCAGTGGCGAAAAACAAAAAAATGTTGGATGGGCTGTGCCTTGAAAACAGGGATAATAAGGGGGAAAAAGAGGTCAAAGACCCATGGGGAATAAAAGAAGATGGTTACAAAAGAGAGATGAATGACCTACAACGGGTTGGGGGAAAGTTGGGAAATATTGAATGTCGATCCGGATTGAAAAAACTTGGAAAGGAATCTGATATTGGTCTGATCAGCTCAAAAGAGGGTTTGTTCCTTTATGCGGGGGGAGGAATTCCTTGGGGAAGATCCCCTCTGGAAAGTCGCGAGAGACAGTCCTTTTCCTCAATGCACAACTGTCGGACAAGCTGTAATCCCTTTACCGAGATTTTACCTTTCTGATCTAGAGTCCATGGAGGATACTCTCTCCCAGTCACTTCATACTTCACCCAAACCGTTGTCCAGCAACCCTATTCATAGCTGTTATTCTTAAAGGGAGTCGACAAGTATTTCCGGCAAATTGTATTCAGTGGGATATGTATCTAAGTTTCATCTTCAATTATCATCAACGTATATTCTTCAGTTAATTATCCCAGGGGAGGGAGACCAGAAAAAAGGCGATTCATGGATCGCTCAAAATTGTACTTCATTCCCAGTACCCTTATCGTTTTCACAAGCCTGTGTATTTTCGACCTTAGACTATTTGAAATTATGCCAAGGGGCAATTTACTTCTTTATTGAGATGTGGGGTTGTTTCCACAGATGGAAATTAAGAGGCTATTGCAGCAAATTTTTCACGATGGCTGGCATCATCAAAAGTGCCAGGAACTGATTCTCTGCTCCTCTTAAATGTAAATTCGTGAGAGCAAGAAAATTTTTGTTTTTGATTGTGCTGAGCACAATGAATTTCTACGAATATTGGGGACGTCAACTTTGAAAACCAAATGCAGATGTTAGACGATCTAGACCATGGTGGTCCTACAGTAGAGACGTGTCGAGGACGACCGATCCAGAGCCAAGCGGTGGAAGCACAGGCATTGGTAGAAGAGAAGAACAAGTTTAGTGATATTAAGTTTGGTGTTATTTATTTTATGTCTGAGTTTCCAGCCAATATACGGGAGATGCGGGCCATTTATATTAGGGGGGAGGTGTTGGAACCCTTGGTCCCAGTTTGTCAGATAGATTTCCTTCCCAAACTTCTCCATTCTTGCCCCTTAAATATTTTTCTTACCCAGGTAATAAATATTAATTCTTCTTTTAGTTTATGACGCCAGTTTGAGCCCTCCTAATTGCGTAAGTGTTTAATAGACCACGAGGTAAGAAATTGCGCAGTTAGGGAGGTTGACCAGTAGATTAGTAAGTCCTAGGATTGGCTGGAAAAATTCATTTACCACCCTCGTACCCCATGTCGCAGCACGCAGCTAGCGGAGCGGGCATGGAGAAAGAGTCCTTTTGAAATGAGTTCTTTTATACAACGTGTAGTGAATACAGTAAGATTTTTTTATACTATGTACTCTTTTAACTTTTTAGCTTAGGTCGAGTTTAAAGAGATAGCTAGAAATCTTATCGGTAAACTTTGGCTTTAAATGTGGCCATAGACCATCCGATCACGTTAGTATATACGGAACCGTTGGAGTAACCGCGGAAATCCCACTAATTTGGGGCTACCGAGGGATCTTCCCCTCCAGTAAGTGGCATAGCAACTCTTTGCGCCATTTTTGCCTTTAAAAGTGGTGACCCCCACACATGAAACCTCTAATAAGTGGTGCCAGCGGTACCCACACATCCAATACACTCCAATTTCCAACCGAATTAGTCATTTTCGAAGTTTCTACGACAATTCCTTCGATACGAAGCGCCGTGGTCTAAAACCAAGAACTAAAAATAATGCATTGTGCCCATATCGTTCTTTACTTAGTCAGCGCTACTGTGCTGCCTATGATAGCAAGATGATGCTGAAAAAGGGAAGTAGGGTTGAGATGTCTGGGATGATAGGTGCCGGGTTTATTTTAAAAAATAAAGGATGGAGGCCCAAACCAGTTTGCAACTTTTCGGATGCACGGAGAGGACCGGAGTCAAAAGGATGTGTATAATTGGGAACAATATGAGTAAGGGGGGGGGGTCTGAGTTGAGTAAAGCAATATGCAAGGGGGGTGTGACTGCATATGAGCGAATTTCTGGAATTTAGGGACGTTTCAAGAGGCAGATTCCTGGGGTATGCTGCTTAGTATCAGGTATGGAGGTGGACATGACAAAAGGTCAATTGAAACCGACCAAGTCAAGGAGGGGGTCACGGATACTTTCTGCGCTGTCCTAAAAAGGTCCACTCTTAAATTAAAAAGAAAGGGACACCTTAAAATGAGCGTTAATGCAACAAAAACATGGACCACTAGAAAAAATATGCAAATATTTACATGACTAAAGTTGCACTCGACCTTACTACATTTTCCAAATAGGTTAAATTTATGTAAATACTAAAAAACTACAACGACTAGTCAACAAATATCACTTGAGAATTTTTTTGCAAACTCTTAAATAAAGGTTAATTTTACTTGGCAAGGTCAAGGTTCAACAACCTTTTGTCATTATTAGCAATGTTTTTTGTTGTGAGTGACTTTGATTCATAAATAATTGATATTTTGTTATCACTATGACTGGTCGGTAACCTTTGCACAAACCTATCTTATCATGTGGTTTCATCTTTTTTTTTATCCTCTTGGGGGAACTGGGCCGAATCATTGCTTGGCAGGATTAATTACTGCTGAATTATAAACTTCAGCTGAGGTGATGTCACAATACTTTGGATCTTTGCTGCTGAATTGGAAGGAAAGAGAAATATCGTAGGGATTACCAGACACATTTAGGGTGATGAACTGGATAGGAATGTCTATATTGTGAATTGCTGGCAGTAGACTAGAATCAACTCTAAAAATGTAGGTCAAAGGTTCCTTTAGCTTTTGATTCATTTCCCAAAACCACAAAGGTTTCAGTGATTTATTTGTCAGAGATCCTTCTCTTCAGGATTGAGGTTGGGAGAAGTGGAATTCATCCTCTAGGAAAAGAAGGTCAGTGGAGACTCGGCACTAATATCCTAGGGGATACCTCAACCTCCTGACTCTTGAATCCGTAGAGCGACGGGGTGCAAGGAAAAGATGAAACTGGGGACTTCTCAGAGGAACAATTGGGACACAGCCAACTTCCATTCCATATAGAAGCATCAATTCGACACACTTTTAAGCTCATGAATGAAAGAAGAATTGCACCCTCCACACTTGCCTCAACTACAGAACACACTTAATCTTCATTCAGGACAGACTGATCTTTGTCTAACCATTATGTATACAAAGTTGTTAAAATACTAAACATACTCGGGTAGGTCACAAGGTGTTAATAGGTGAAAAACTAGATGAAGAATGGAAACAGGGTGTGTGTTCTGGGCAAAAGTAGTAGTAGTATTAGTAGTATATTAGTAGTAGTAGTAGTAGTAGTAGTAGTAGTAGCAGTAGTAGTAGTAGTAGTACTGAAAAAAATGTTTATACTTTTATAGCTTTAATAAATCAAATAATATTAACATTTTGATTAAAAAATATCAATATATGTATATTAAACTGACAATGCATATTCATTTGTATTTTTTTTCAGTAAAGTGCAAATTATGTTCTGGACTTGGGAAGGCATAGGTGTTTTGAGCCCTGCTCATGTTAATTTCTGCTAGTTTTGAGTTTGACTTGGTTATTTATCGTGATTTCTGTTCGTTTTGGGTTTCATTTATTTATCGATGCTGATTTGTGGTAGTTTCACGCTTGGCAGATTATTTGATTTTATTGTTGCTCATTTTTGGTTTGATAGAGTTCTTTACTTTTCTTTGAAATACTTATTTTGTGGGAAAAGTTTTTTAATTAATTTCTGTTCGTTTTATATTGACACAGTCTTTTCAGGGGAAAAGTAAATAATAGTTTAAACCTTTTCGTTGTTTTTAAGACTTTCTAGTTTGGCCTGCTATTTGTCTGCTAGAGAAAATTTTTTTGCAATTTTTAACAACATACACCCTTTTAAAAATCTGGACACAAATAGTAGGGTTTAATTTAGTTTCATACCTCCTCTAGTTGACCTGAAATAGAAAACTTGATACCATTCGCAACAAAATCGGTTTACTTTCTTTGACAGCGTGGATACACTTACGCTATTTTGATTTAGTTAAATTTTAAGAGCAGAAGCAGCCCCAAAAGTTTGAACATAATACCCTCGGTCGTTCATGGGATACTGCTGAGATGCATTATTGGGAATTAGCATTAACACAGTGAATTTCTATTTAATCTTAAGGCAATGTTCGTGATATTTAGCCACCAGTGGTGTACCGATAGGCCACAACGCCACTGGCGTGGTAATATACGGGTGTCACCACTTATTGGAGGGGAAAAGCCCCGGCCCTAAAAATATAATGTGATTCCCGCGTCTACTACACCGGTTCTGCAAATATCGGGTTTGGTACTACCCTATACAGTATACCCTGTCCCAGGGTATGATAACGTGATCGAGTGGTCAAAAGGCCACTTTCTAAGGCCAAATTTACCCGCCTGGGGTTGCGGCTAGTAAATCTCTAACTCTCTCCTTGGAGGTAACAAACCTCCCTGTCAATATAATAATGACGGTACCTCGTAGCTCTATTCCTACCCTGCCTCGGTTACGGAAACTAGTACACAGTTTGTAGAAAATACCTTACTTGTATTCTTCCAAAAAGGGTCACAATAATAACATCTATAAATTCCAATTACAGACTCCCTATACGGGGTCTCAAAGTAGACTAAATCAAATAATATTTTGTACACCACTGTTCATAGGGGTGGACCTTCAATTGGTCCAGCCAATCATCTCCATCCCCATTCAAACCCAATTCTACCTCTTAGCTTTATCTTTCAATAACTCCAAATCAGGAAGTACAAAAATAGAACTTACTTCAAAGCTTACTTATTGCGACGCCTCCAACTTAGCAACGAGAATTTAACCTGTCTTTTAAAATTATACTATAAGCAAATGTAATTAAGAAAACGAAAACAGGTCATTTATCTGAAAGGATTTGGTTTTTAAACATAATGGGCAAATGGGAGAGTGGGCGTAGGAGGGGGATTAGTTGCCCTCTAAGCATTTTCAACTATTAAAAAAGGCACTCGCCCTTTCTAAATTTCAATCGAATGAGCCCTTTTCGCAGTTTTTGTGACATCTCTTTCGATACGAAGTGCCCTGGTCTAACAAAAAAAAAACAAATCATTGTACCCACATCGCTCTTTAGTATAAAAATCTCAAGCCTTCCAATTATTTTCGACTATTAAAAAGGGCACTAGCCATTACAATTTCAAATTGAATGAGCCCTTTTTCACTTTCTACGTCACCGCTTTCTATAAACACCTTATATGCCCTAGGGCATAAATTACAACCCTTGCCCCGAGGGTTATGAGGGGGTTGTCATCAGCAAAGACCTAATTTCCAGAACTTTCAACTACGTTGAACAAAATGGCTATCTCAAAATTTTGATTCGATGTGTTTGTGGAAATGGTGGGTGTGAGAGGGGCTTCAGTTGTTCTCCAATCACTTTCAACTATTAAAAAAGGCACTAGCCATTTCAATTTCTAATCGAATGAGCCCTTTTGAAGTTTCTACGAAAACACTTTCTATAAAAAACCTATATGCTCCCGGGGCATAACTTACAACCCTTGCCCTGAGGGCTAAGGGCTGGGGGTTGTCATCTTCAAAGACCTAATTTCCAGAGCTTTCAACTATGTTGAACAAAATTGCCATCTAAAAATTTTGATTAAATGTGTTTGGGGAAATAATGGGCATGAGTAGGACGTTAGTTGCCCTCCAATCAATTCCGACTAATATATAGGGCACTAGCCCTTTCTATTTCCAATCGAATAAGCCCTTTTTGAAGTTTCTACGGCAATGCTTTCTATAAAAAAAAACCTTACATTCCCCCAGGGTATAACTTACAACCCTTGCCCTGACGGTTGTGAGGGGTTTATCATCCTTAAAGACCTAATTTTCAGAACTTTCAACTACGTTGAACAAAATAGTTATCTCAAAGTTTTGATTGGATGTGTTTGGGGAAATGATGGGCATGAGAAAAGAGTTAGTTGCCCTCCAATCACTTTCGACTATTAAAAGAAACACTAGCCCTTTTTGAAGTTTCTAAGACAGCGCTTTCTATAAAAAACCTTGTATGCCCCCAGGGCAAAACTTAAAACCCTTGTTGTAAGTTGTAAGTGGGGGAGTGTCATCCTCAGACATAATTTCCGGACCTTTTAATTACGTTGAACAAAATGACTACATTTAACAAAAGGGCATAATTTACAACCCTTGCCCTGAGGACTATGAGGAGGTTATCATCCTCAAAGACTAAATTTCTAAAACTTTTTACTACGTTGAACAAAATGGCCATCTAAGAATTTTAATTGGATGTGTTTGGGGAAAAGGTCGGCGTGGAAGGGGTGTTAGTTGCTTACATAACTTAGAACCTGTGTCCTGAGGGCTCTGGGGGGTTGTCATCCACAAAGACCTAATTTCCAAAACTTTCAACTACGTTGAACTATCTCAAAAATGGCTATCTCAAAATTATGACTGGATGTGTTTGGGGAAAAGGTGGGCGTGAGAGGGGGATTAGCTGCGCTCCAATGACTTTCAACTATTATAAAGGGCATTAGCCCTTTCAAGTTTCGATCAACTGAGCCCTTTTTGAAGTATTTACGACAAAGCTTTCTATAAAAACCTTATATGCCCCCCGGCCATAACTTACAACCCTTGCCCAGAGGGCTTTGGGAGGAATGTCCTCCTCAAAAACATAATTTATATCTGGAAATCAACTACGTTGAACAAAATGGCTATCTCCAAATTTTGATTGGATGTGTTTTGGAAAATAGTGGGCGTGGAAAGGGTGTTAGTTGCCTTCCAATCACTTTCAATTATTAAAAAGGGCATTAGCCATAACAATTTCCAATCGAATGAGCCCTTTTCGAAGTTTCTAAGACAACTCCTTCGACACCAAGTGCCCTGGTATGGAAAAAAAATAATTCGATACGAAGTCCCCCAAAAATTTTTGGGGGAATGGTGGGCGGGAGAGGGAGGTTAGTTGCTTTCCAATTACTTTCAACTATTAAAAAGAGCGTTAGCCCTTGGGATTTCCGATCGTATGAGCCCCTTTTCAAGTTGTTACGACAAACCTTTCAATAGAAACCTTATATGCCACCAGAGCATAACTTACAACCCTTGCCCTGAAGACTGAGGGGGGAGTGTCCAGATCAAAGATATAATATCCGGACCTTTCAACTAAGTTGAACAAAGTGGGTATCTCAAAATTTTGACTAGGTAGTTTTGGGGAAATGATAGGCATGGAAGGGGAGTTAGTCGCCTTCCAATCACTTTCGACTATTAAAAAGGGCACTAGCCATTTTAATTTCCAATCGAATGAACCCTTGAAGTCTCTACGACAACGCTTTCTATAGAAAAAAAGCTTATATACCCCCAGGGCATAACTTCCAACCCTTGGCTCTGGGGGCTGCGGGGGGAGTGCCATCCTCAGAAACATAATTTCCGGACTTTTTAACTACTTCGAACAAAATGGCGAAATCCTCCAATCACTTTCGATTATTAAAAAGGGCACAAACCCTTCTACTTTCCAATCGAATGAGACCTTTTTTCAGTTTCTATAACATCGCTATTTATAAAAGTTTTACATACCCCAGGGCATAACTTACAACTCTTGCCCTGAGGGCTCTGAGGAGGTTATCATCCTCAAAGACTTAATTTCTAAAACTTTTAACTACGTTGAACAAATTAGCCACCTAAAAATTTTGATTGGATGTGTTTGGGGAAAAGTTCAGCGAGAAAGGGGGGTTAGTTGCCCTCCAATCACTCGACTATTAAAAAGGGCACTAGCCCTTTAAATCTTCAATCGAATGAGCTCTTTTTCAAGTTTCTGTGACAAAGCTCTCAATAAAAACCTTATATGCCCACAGGGCGTAACTTACAACCGTTACCCTACAGACTGTGGGGGGAGTGTCATCCTCAAAGATATAATTTCCGGACCTTTCAACCATTTTGAACAAAATGACTATCTCAAAAATTTGATTGGATGTGTCTGGATGAATGTTTGGCTGGAAGGGGCGTTAGTGTCCTTCCAATCACTTTCGACTATTACAAAGGGCGCTAGTCATTTCAATTTCCAATCAAATGAGCCCTTTTTGAAGTTTCTACGACAACGCTTTCTATAAAAACCATGTATGTCCCAAGGGCATAACTTACAACCCTTGTCCTGAGGGCTGTGGGGGGGGGGGGGGGTTGTCATCTTCAAACACCTAATTTCCATAACTTTAAATTACGTTGAAAAAAATAGCTATCTCAAATTTTGATTGGATATGTTTGGAGAAAAGGTGGGCGTGAGAGGGGGATTAGTTGCACTTTAATCACTTTTGACTATTAAAAAGGGCATTAGCCCTTTGAATTTCCAATCGAATGAGCCCTTCTTGAAGTTTCTACGAAAAAGCTTTCTATAAAAACCATATATGCCCCCATGCCATAACGTACAACCCTTGCCCTGAGGGCTGTGGGAGGGATGTACTCCTCGAAAACATAATTTATATCGAGAAATCCAATACGCTGTACGAAATGGTTATATAAATTTGATTGGATGTGTTTGGGGAAATGGTGGGCGTGAAAAGGGTGTTAGTTGCCTTCCAATCACTTTCGACTATTAAAAAGGGCACTAGCTATTCCAATTTCTAATCGAATTAGCCCTTTTGGAAGTTTCTACGAATAGTCTTTCGACACGAAGTGCCCTGGTATGGAAAAAAAATTCAATACGAAGTCCCCCAAAGATGTTTGGGGGAATGTTGGGCGTGAGATTAATTAATTTCAACTATTAAAAAGGGCACTAGCCCTTGGAATTTCCAATCGGGTGAGCCCTTTTTCAAGTTGTTATAACAACACTTTCAATAAAAACTTTATATGCCACCAGGCCATAACTTACAACCATTGCCCTGAGGACTCTGGAGGGATTGTCCAGCTCAGAGATTTAAGTTTATGACCTTTCAACTACGTTGAACAAAGTGGCTATCTCAAAATTGTGACTGGATATGTTTAGGGAAATGGTGGGCGTGGAAGGGGTGTTAGTTGCCCTCCAATTACTTTCGACTATTAAAAAGGGCACTAGTCATTCCAATTTCCTGTCGAATGAGCCCTTTTCGAAGTTTCTAAGACAAGTCCTTCGATACGAAGTGCCCTGGTCTTAAGGAAAAAAAATAATAATAAATAATACATTCTGCCAACATCGTTCTTTACTTAGGCAGCGCTACTGCGCTGCCTTTGATCAAATACTATATGTAAACAACGGTTGAATTTTCTCTTGTTTTCTTTCTTTACTCGTGTTTCCTTAAATACTATTATGATTATCTTAATTTTTAACTTATTTTCTTCAAAATCGAAAACTATCTGAAAGAAGAACAAATCATTAAATTAATACGTAATACCATCGTCATGTTTTTCACTGGAATGAATCATTAGAAAGTCTTTACAATAACTGGAATGTACCTACAGGGATTCTGGCGTCAAGCCCTATCCAAGGATCCTGTCTCTAAAAGAGAAAGAGAGAAAAAGAAAAAAAAACATATCTTCAGTTGAATTCCTTTCACTTTCCATGAACAGTAAAAACAAAAGAAGAAACTGTAACTTACTGTGGCCCTGTTGAGTGCAGCCTTTTCAATAAGCTTAGAACAAGCTGCTAGATTTTCTGACTTGTCTTCCTTACAATTAAGTTGGGCAACGGCAATTAAAGATTTTCTCATTTTTGTGTAACTTCGTAATTGTTGGGCTCGTAAGGGTAAGATATTAAGCATAGCCAGTCTGTAAATCAGAATTGGAAATAATCAGATATTTTAGTTTCACTGTCAAAAATGAAATACTGGTTGAAACAATTACTCTAGTGAATACGATAAAAAATTAGAAAAATCAAAAGGTCTTAGCAATAAATCGCGTCTCCAGGATATATGTCGTTACACCAGGTGTACAAACTGGCCCTATATGCCAATATTCGCTTACAGAGTTTAACCACTACACTATAAATTTATGTTGAACCGTCAACAGAAAAAGATGGCCTTGCAGGTACAACAACTTCGGGGAGCCGGTTGCAGGTGGTTTTGCAGTACCAAACAAATTCGTTCTTATTATGCCCGTCTCACACTTGTCGATAAAATCAAAATTACGCACGACTACAGCGCCAATTACGTTCGCCGTACGTAATTTCTCGAGTTGAACATAGTTCAACTTTCAAACATAAATTTCTTGACTGACCAATCAGAGTCAAGGTTTAAGGCATAATTTTTTAAACTAGAAAAGATGGAAACTTAGAACAGCGGTTTTTCTATCTGGGAGAGGAATCTGACGAAAGTTAAGAAGACTTAGTTTTACTAGAGAACAGTTGGAAGCAAATTACTGTTGGTGCAAACTCTTCAAACTAATTCTTGCAATTTTGATTTTTTGCTTTTTAAATACAAGTTTCACGCTAAAAAAAAAAGGAAAATTACCTTGTCATACCTGATATTTGGCTTTCTTTGTCGATAGATGTGACTATGATCTGGCACGGGAATTACTGTTAGCTAGCTACATATTCCTTCGATAAACGAGAGGGATCTGTGTGGTAACATATTAGATTTGTCGCCTTGACATACAGTGGCAAATAGAGAGAAGGAATTGAGATTTTGCCTCATCAGAAGGAGGCAAAAGGGATATATATGTAAATTACAGTCATTAATGCCACAACAATAACATATTTTTATATTTACAAATAGTATCCATCCCTGTATACTTGGATTAATTACGAACATAATAAAACTAGTGATGAGGTTTTAAAAGGTAAGGAGGCAAAAGGGATGTATATGTAAATTACAGTCATTAATGCCAAAACAATAACATATTTTTATATTTACAAATAGTATCCATCCCTGTATACTTGGATTAATTACGAACATAATAAAACTAGTGATGATGTTGTAAAAGGTAAGGGGGCAAAAATATGGACTAATCTACTTGGAAAGACTGAAATGGAATATCGTCAACCTAAAAAAAAATACCATAATTGTTAAACTATTGGCTAACCTTAAAGAAAACTATCTAAGATAAGAATGCAAGGAAAAGAGTTTAAAGAAAGAATTAGCTTCGTAGCTTTCTGCTTCAGAGACATTTAGACTACGATTGTCATTGCAATTATGAACACTCACAGATTGCTTCGACTTGACAGAAGACTTTGCCCATGGAAACGGAGCACCACGTCTGTTTGTTTCCGTACAAATTTTAACAAACTAATTTGAAGAAACATTATACTAATTAAACCATCATTAAAAATATCTATAATACAACCAAATAATTATGGTTTCTAAGGGTGGTAACCAACAAAAGGCAAGTCATTTTTTGTTCCTAACAGTTTAACATCATGCAATACTTAAAAATAAATGAAGTCCCAGCATGGAGATGGCAGTATTGATTTGTTCCCGCAGAGTGGATACTTCAGTTAATAACTCAACTCTCGTATTGCATGCATAGTTAGTGAAATATATGACTATATAAGTAAAAGGTAAATAACTCTTTTTTCCTTTTTTTTTCTTCAACTATACACCAACTATTCACACCCAATGCAGTAAATAAAGAACTATAGAAACCAACCCCTAGTTGGTATATTAGAAAAGAGGAGAGTACTTGTCCCTACCCACAGTTCATATAATTATCCAGTAAGCTTATCGCAGATCATTTCTGGTCTTCGTTCTCGGTGCGAACAAAAAGCTCCTCCCACTTCTTTCTGCATTAGCAGGTTAGTCTGTTTCCGATTGTTTCCAACAAAGTGCATTATTCATAATAGCGGGTTTCCACTTGTTTCCGATTAGATCACAGTCTGACTTGTCTACCCGTGAAAAGATCTGATGCCGCCTATGTTTCTATCATCAAAAACGTTCTCTGGAGCACTCGCACCTTGGTCTGGGTTTTTATAATGGGTGAGATAGGGAAAGATCATACTGGATAATTATATAAACTGTGTCCCTACCCCACAGGCTGAAAACAGGAGATAGAAACAGACATATATCGAAATCTTTGCGATTTTGAAGAAAATACATATTTCCAAAAAGAATTCCAACAAAAATGGCATAATTTTTTTCAGCCAATAAGATTATATCAAAGATATAAAAAAAATACAAATTACCAGCAGTTATGAATTTTCGATTGATAGGGTTCACGAATAGACAGAATGTCAGGTTAGAATACAGATTTTAGAGAACTACTTTAAATATCAACTCTGTTTCTTTGAGAGGAAATTCATAATTCCCTTTAGTAACACACCTTAGAAAAACCAAGTTATTACAAACATCGTGTGAAGAAGAATACTCTATGTGGCCCAGAAGAATATTATGCAAATATTTTCTTAGACCACACTGTCTTTCCATTTAAAATTGAAGTGAAAATCGGTACTTATGTATTAAAAGCCACTTGCTCAAGTTTACGCTGAGTAAAACTCAAGAATAAACCGGTTTTTTCGTTAGGTTCTTTCAGCTTAGCGTGAGACAAGGCAAAGACAAGTGACAGAATAGGTGAGAAATATATAATTTGGGCTATATACTTGCAAATTGGGGGGAGAGGAGGGGGTAAAGTATTTGGACAGTTTGAAGTTAGAAAACAATTCTTACTTCATAATATGCAGAATAACTGTACTTAACACATTTTGCAGGCAGACCCTCTATACTTTACTCCCTGCCTCCAATGTGCAAATATATAGCCCAAATTTGTTTCTAAAGTAACGAAGAAACTAAGGAAGAACTGATTTGTTCTCAAGTTTTGCGTAAACTTGATTGAGGGGCGTATAATACACAAGTATCTAAATATCAATTATTACCAGGTAAAAAAAAATAAGACAGTGAAAACAAAATAGAAGTTTTTAATGCAAAATTAATTCTTAGATCCGAGCTGAAATGAAATTTTAGCTCATACCCGGAAGCCTTCAACGACGAAGAAGAAACATGAAATAAAAAAAAATGTTAAAGCAAAACAGGAAAAACGTATAAACGCTATAGAGAAGACAAAAGAAAGACGAAACTCACGTTTAACTAAAATACAATCACGAAATAATCAAACAGTTCGTGGTAACGAACTGTGAGTAAGGAGTGACTCGGCTCAATAGTAACCGAAACTATAAAAAACCGGATTTTTATAACAATCAAAAGATTCAGATTTTAATAGAAAAATGTGGAGGAATTTCGAAAAAAGGGGGAAAGAGCCCCTAACAGCTATAGAACCTTAATTAAAATCACACGATCGGATTCAGCTTATCAGAGAACCCTACTGTAGAGGTTTCAAGCTCCTATCTGCAAAAATGTTGAATTTTGTATTTTTTGCCCGAAAAAAGATCACGGATGCGTGTTTATGTTTTTTGTTTATGTTTTTTGTTTGTTTATTTTTCCCCCAGGGGTGATCATATCGACCCAGTGGTCCTAGAATATCATGGGAGGGCTCATTCGAAAGAACATTAGAAGTTCTAGTGCCCTTTTTAAGTGACGAAAAAAAATGGGGGGCAACTAGGCCCCCTCCCACGCTCATTTTTTCCCCAAAATCACCCGATCAAAATTTTGAGATAGCTATTTTTTCAGCATGATCGAAAATATAATAAATATGTCTTTTAGGATGTCTTAATCCCCCAAAGCCGCCGGGGGGAGGGCTGAAAGTTATGAACTTTACTCAATGTTTATATATAGTATTGGTTATTGGAAAGTATACAGACGTTTCCAAGGGGGATTTTTTTCTGGTAGTGGGGGGGTCGGGGTTATGTGAAAGTTTTCATGGGGGAAGGGATATTGCTATGAAGGGAGCACCGGATTTCCCAGCATTATTTAAAAAAACGATCAGAAATTAAATTAAAAATAAAAAGTTTTTCAACTGAAAGTAAGGAGCAACATCAAAACTTAAAACGAACAGAAGTTATTAAGTATATGATTGGGTTCGCCCCTAGTCTATACCTCGCTCTTTAAGCCAAAGATTTTTTTAGTACTTTCATAAGTTTTATTTATTCTAATTAACGGCCTTTATGATTAAGAGGTCATTTTCAAGGAATCGGAACAAAACTCAAACTTCAGTGTAAATAGCGAGGTATTCACTAGGGGGCTACCCACTTAAGATACGCATTAAAAATATATGAATATATAAGTTCGTTACGTAAGTTAATTTTTAAATTACGCTTATTTACTACTAATAAAAATGTTTGTAGATAAAATTAAACAACTTTCGAGAAAGCCATTTAACCAAATAAAAGTAAATTAATATGCAAATTTATTTTTAATTATTCATGTACGGTGAGCCAAAATCAAAACCTGCATTAATTCAAAAACGTTCAAAAATTAAATAAAAAAAACAAGTTTTTTTTTTAACTGAAAGTAGGGAGCGACGTTAAAACTTATAAAAGGGGCTGTCCCTTCCTCAACGCCTCGCTCTTTACGCTAAAGTTTTTTATTGTTTAAAAAAATAAATCTGTTGGAAAATAAAACTTTAGCGTGAAGAGCGAAGCGTTCAGGGGGGGACAGCCCCTTTCATATACGGAATAATTTCTGTTCGTTTTAAGTTTTAAAGTCGCTCCTTACTTTCAGTTAATTTTTTTTTTTTATTTATTTATTACAATTCAACGGCCAGGATGTCTGCTACATACTTCTTGTACGTATTGGTCTGAATTAATCTTCTGATTCAAGTAAAGTCAAGTAGTCTTTAATTTATAGACCTTATGTATGACCCAAGCTAAGTTAATTAAAAATACGTCGAGAAATTATGGTGTTTGATAAATTGAATGAATCTTTTGCTTTGCTAATCTGGCAAAAGCTTGTGGAATTCTTCTTCAGTTCATTTTATCTTTACCAATTTAATTCATACTTCTATGAGGCTGACTATGCAAAATTTCTTGATCTATTTTACTATTAAAAGTATTATGTTGTTTCCACCTCCCTTTTTTTTTATCAAATTATCACAAATTGAATTCAAACGATATTCACCTTCATGTCTATTTATAATAATCACCTACACAAAATATATTTAATTTCATATAATTTCTCTCAAACTTTGAATAGGCCAATACAATTATCAGTTATTTCGCTTCGTCAAATGTTATGTCATTGTCAAAAATATCAAATAGAACACCTGAAATTTCTGGGTTTTTGTTGTATTTTAACGAATGATATATTGCAAGTTTGTGCTGTTAAGAGCAACATAAGATTTTCAACAATAACAAGGTTTTCTAAATTAGCCACTTTGGAAATATATCTCTGCCTAAATTTACCAAGGATCTTAGTCAAGTGAGGTTTGAAAGCAACTTTAACAGTTTGTTTTCTAAATTATTCTGTTAATTTTTGCAATAACATTGGGACAAAAGGTAGAGATACACAATTTGTTTTCTTATTAATTTCGTTTTCTTCTATAACATACGGTTCACTGAGTTTTTTTTTTATTCTCTCTTTGTTCTATTGTTTGACATATCATTTCTTTGGGATACCCACTCCCAAAATACCTTTAATGAAGAGAAGTTCTTCATCTACATATTTTGGCAATGCTGTTTCCACCACCCCATCATCTATAAAAATAATTACCCCCCCCCCCCTTTTTTTATCTTGAATTGGGGTAATAGGCTTAAAAGATAAATAACGCTTATTATTGGTTTACGAAAAATCTAATTTATTATTATCTCTATGAATGGTAAGTAATGGTAATGGTTATTATCTCTAAGAATCTAAAATGGTAAGTTATCTTTTATTCTCTCTTCAATTGTACAAAACAAACCCCAAGTGTTTAAATGTTCCACAAAACCTTCAGATTCTTCATGATTTCAAATAATAAAATTGTCATCCATGTCATCCCTTCCCAATAATTTGTTTTTAAAAATACGAATCTTAAGTCGATGTTTCCACATATTCTACAAAAAGGTTTGCCAAAAGTGGACTTAAAGTTTTGAAATTGTAAAACCTTTGAATTGATTCAAAAATTGTTTTCTATACTTGAAATAATTTTTGTAATTGTAAGCTATCTTAATTATGTTCAATGTGATTTTTATCTCTATTTCCCCCAACGATTGCCGTATTAAAACTTTATATTGTTAGTTTTTTACAAAGAACTGAGAGAGATTTGTCAAGTGGTACGTTCGTCCTCAACAAAGTATAATCACCTACGGAAGTACTGACAAAACTCTCCAAAAATGACCCCGCGTACCTCAGCGCCTCTAGACGCAAAATGCTGTACTACTTAATCGCTCCGAGCCAATTTTCTCCTAAGTTGTATTGAATTGTGTAACTACGGTATTTAGTTGCCAGGTTCACATGGGTATGGAATCGTCTCCGGAGACGCGGGCAAAGGGTCACTTTTTTTGTGTGGAGAGGATAGGTTTTTTCAGTACTTGTTCCGTAGGTGATTATACTTTGGTCCTCAGGTACGTTTTTAACTGGGAATGAATATCCGATTATGTTCGATTAATTCTGTGATAATTAGTTACCGTATTAAAAACCAAAACGCAAGAAGACACTGATCAAAAGAAAAATCAGTTAATCTTGGTCTGCCTTGTAAATTAGAGTTTCAGACCAAATTGCCAAAGAAATAAGATACTCACTCCCTATAAGCCCGGTAAAACTATTAGGGCACAAATTTATCAAGACAAAAATCTCTTGCTCAAGTTTACAAGGTCCTGTGTCTACAAAATGCCTAGCTCTTGGAATTTCTTGTACAACGAAAGGACTGAACAACTGATTACGGAAAGACTATGGTATAATATAGTACAGAATATTTGACACACAACAAAACCGCAGGCCCATAGACACAAATAAAAACATACGAAAAAACAAAATACAAACACAATTAACAACTTACAAATACAATGAAAGGATTCTATTTAAACTTTTAATCAAAATGATCAAATTAAAGAAAGCCATTCAAAAGCACTAATACAAACAAACAAACAAAATCATCACATAACACCCTTACAATGGGTTAGACCCACGCAAATAAGCCCTGCCAGATTCTTAACACAAATAAAATTAATGCTAATACAATATAATATTAATAATAACACTAATAGTATAACACTAATTATACAGTATAATCCGAGCACTAGTTACTACTAGTAAAGTTTAAGAGTAGTGTGATTAAATTGATAAAGCCCTCAAAAACAAGAGAAAACCTGAGAACTTGGAACTAGGCCTCACAGAATAAATTGATGACAAACTCCACCTTAATATTTTGTTTGGTCAGTTTGGTCTCACAGGACAAAGATGTGGCCCAGCACCACAGAGAGGCTTTTGAGATACATAGACGGCGAAATTCTGGTGTTTACTTTAAACAGAGATACGATGACATAAGAATAAAAACTCTGGTACTTTTGTCTTATAGCCACCACGCTCAAAATCTTGTATCGCGAACATGAAATAATAACCGGTTTTCATGGTTTTTATACCAGACAATATTAGCTTTGGCTCGGTCGGAAACTAAATTGTAGCTATATAATAATTAAACGTTTAGTTGGTATTTTGGTTAGGTTAGGCTAGTTTAGGTTACGTATTTAATATAATCCGGTTTGGGTGGACCCCCTTCTATAATTCTTTGTTGTAGTTTTCATCATATTTTGTTTTATTTCATTACCATTAACCAAACTTCACTTCTCGACAGAATTTGAGTGTGGTGATTATAAGACACAAGTAAGGTACCAAAACTCTTATTTGGTTTTCCCAAGCGAAAAGCTGATACTTTATTCATCAGTAGGATAAATTTTGTAACATTTTTGCATTCACAAAATCAAACGTACTCCAGCCCCTCGGATCCAAAAGAGCCAGTGAAAAAGAAATACTGATTGAAATTAGACAGCACGGAAGCAGTTTTTACTCCAGTTATTTTACTGCTGTCCCTTACCTGGCAAATGAAAGAATTTTCGCTGTTCAGTCAATTATTAGTATTGAGCACAGCATAAATATTAAACAGTAGCGAAAACTTGGTTCAGAAATGGGACACATCACAGCGCGCGGAAAGAGAAGTTCCCTTTACATCAGAGCAGTAGCTTTGGTTGCTACCACAGCATAAATATAAAAGTACGTGGAATTATGAAGAAAGGTATGCTTGTTATTTCAAGCAAATTTATGGTCCTGTGTCAATTCTAAATTCTTGGTCAACCTTGTTAAGACCATAGGCGGGCGTGCCTGGCTTGCCTCTCATTACAGGCAATCTAATGGTATTATGTAAATTTTTGAATTCTTGGTCAGCATGCCTGAGACTCTAGGCAGGCATGCCTTTCCAAAAACTAACAAACAAGTATGTGTCCAATAAAAGAGTCATGCATACTCCTCCCATTTACCCGAGCCCCAGCCATTTAAACATTTACCTCTCAATTACCTGGACTATCTGTCTTGGCTTTTCTCTGTCTACAATTAGCCATGTCTTAATGCAACCTATGCAACCTTTTGAAAAATACTTGATAACTTCAAGTATTCTTATTTCTACTAGTTTTGGATTTGATTTGTGTGTTGTTTTTGTTGGTTCTCTGCGTTGATCGATTTTTAGGTTTTTTGATTCATCCAATTTCAGTCTTATTTGTTTTTTGTGTTGGATTTCTGCGTTTTACGGTTTTATCCATGCGGCTGATGTGTCCCAAAAATCTTTAATGGGGAGTATCAGTAGAGAGGGGGGTGTTACTCGTGACATGACCACGTGGTTTATGGTTTTCTCAGTGAGAATGAAAAAACAGGAATTTTCTCACTTGAAAAAACATGAATTTTGTCACATTTATGGTTGTTTTCATGTATGGTTATGTATGTTTTTCGATTTATTTGATGTTTTTAATTGTTGTCAACATCAAATTATGGATGTTTTATGTTTTTTGTCAGTGAGAATTTGAAAAACAGGAACTTTCTCACATTTATGTCTGTTTTCATGGATGGTTATGTGTGTTGTTCGATTTATTTGATGTTTTTCATGTCTTTTATATGGATGATTTATGTCTGTTCGTTGTCAGTGAGAATGGACATGCTCAACGCGAATGCTATGAGATTGTTTGGCTAGCCTAACCTGAGAACTTGATTTACATAATCGCTAGGGGAAATTATTGATTCACAAAGGGGGAATTAAGAAACATTATGGCTTCTTTAATCTTAGGTCTGAGGGATAAACGTTCTTTAGGTCAGAGAGAAAAATTAATATTCTATTTTTAAATAGGGCTTCATTGATCTTTAGTGTCAGGAACTATAAATGACATCACTTGTTATCTTGGAATTATGCGGGAGTCTAAAGAGATAGAAATTCTATTTTTAAATACGGCTTCACGGATCTTTAAGTCGGAGAGATAAATTGATGTTCTAACGAAACCCTAATAGTTTAGCTAGGAAAATTTATGAGATGAAGAGATTAACGTAGGAAAGGGTTTCCTAGAAATTTGAAATGCGTTAGCGCAGAGATGCCAAACAAAAGGAACACGCTGAAATTACGTTTAGGGATTATTTGGGCGAAACCGTTTTATCCATTTTATGGGATTATTTCGGCGAAACAGTTAGAGACATTTTGAAAGAAGATTTTAGGAAAGGTTTTAGAAGAGAATTTGAGGGTGAAACTCTGTGGTCGTTATAATACACAAGTTCCATTTGAACAGTGTTGTGAGGTCCTCTATCCCAACCCCAAAGGGTTCCGATACCCCACCCCCACCCCGAAGGAATCCCCGGTACTCAAAGGTCCCCCCAAGCTCCCAAAGAGCCCCAGCCCCCCAAACGCCCTACTCAGACCCTCAAAGGCCCTCCTCTGGTCCTCAAAGGGCCCCCGGACCCCCAAAGGGCACCCCGGACCCCAGAGGCCCTCCCCCCGGTCCTCAAAGGTCCCCCGGGCCCGAGAAGCACCGCAGGGCAGGAATGCGCCGCATGGCGCATGGGGGGATTTTTGTGTGTGTGTAAGTTTTTGTGTGTGTTTCAGTTTTTGTGTGTGTGTATGTTTTTTTTTGTGTGTGTGTAAGTTTTTGTGTGTGTGTAAGTTTCTGTGTGTGTTTGTAAGTTTATGTGTGTGTGTGTGTGTGTAAGTCTGTGTGTGTGTGTTAGTTTATGTGTGTGTAAGTTTTTTTGTGTGTTTAAGTTTTTGTGTGTGTGTAAGTTTTTTTGTGTGTGTGTAAGTTTTTGTGTGTGTAAGTTTTTTGTGTGTGTGTAAGTTTTTGTGTGTGTGTAAGTTTTTGTGTGTGTGTAAGTATTTGTGTGTGTGTGTGTTTTGTGTGTGTGTAAGTTTTGTGTGTGTGTGTTAGTTTGTGTGTTTGTTTAAGTTTCTTTGTGTGTTTAAGTTTTTGTGTGTGTGTAAGTTTGTTTGTGTGTTTAAGTTTTTTTTTGTGTGTTAGTTTTTGTGTGTGTAATTTTGTTTGTGTGTTATTTTTTTTGTGTTTGTTTTTTTTTGTGTGTGTGTGTAAGTTTTTTTGTGTGTGTAAGTTTTTGTGTGTGTGTAAGTTTTTTTGTGTGTGTGTGTAAGTTTTTTTGTGTGTTTTTAAGTTTTTGTGTGTGTGTAAGTTTTTTTGTTTGTTTAAGTTTTTGTGTGTGTAAGTTTTTTTTTTTGTGTGTGTAAGTTTTTGTGTGTGTGTAAGTTTTTGTGTGTGTGTGAGTTTTCGTGTGTGTACCCATATCAATTCTATTTTCCTAAAATAATATAAAAATTTCCACTTCAATTCAGATTTTTCTCAAACAGATGAAAGAATTTAAAATACTGTTCTAAATTTTTCATAGAAGATAGAAAAGTTCAAGTTCTTTTCTGAATTTTACCAAAGAACATAATTCAATTCTAATTTATCCAGAGAAAATAAAAAGCTTCCACTTCAGTTTTAAGTTCATCAAGACATGAAAAATTTAAAGTTCACTTCTAAATTTTTCCGTAGAAGATAGGAAAAGTTATACTATGATTCTGATTATTTTCCATGAAGATAAAAAGTTTCACTTTAATTCTAAATTTTCTTAAATTCAATTCCGACCTTTCTCAAAGAGATGAAAAAATTTAAACTTATGTTCCAAATATTTTCCCGGAAGAAGAAAAGTTCAACTTCGATTCTGAATTTTCTCAATGAAAATGAAATAAGTTATTGATCAGTTCTATTTTCCCGAAATAATATAAAAAGTTTCCACTTCAGTTCAGATTTTTCTCAAAGAGATGAAAAAATTTAAAATACTGTTCCAAATTTTTCACAGAAGATAGAAAAGTTCAAGTTCTCTTCTGAATTTTACCAAAGAACACAATTCAATTCTAATTCCTCCAGAGAAAATAAAAAGCTTCCACAGATTATTTTCCACGAAGATAAAAAGTTTCACTTTAATTCTAAATTTTCTTAAATTCAATTCCGACCTTTCTCAAAGAGATGAAAAAATTTAAAGTTCTGTTCCAAATATTTTCCCGGAAGAAGAGAAGTTCAACTTCGATTCTGAATTTTCTCAATGAAAATGAAATAAGTTATTGATCAATTCTATTTTCCTACAATAATATAAAATTTTACACTTCAATTCAGATTTTTCTCAAAGAGATGAAAAAATTTAAAATACTGTTCCAAATTTTTCTTACAAGATAGAAAAGTTCAAGTTCTCATCTGAATTTTACCAAAGAACATAATTCAATTCTAATTTCTCCAGAGAAAATAAAAAGCTTCCACTTCAGTTTTAAGTTCACCAAGACATGAAAAATTTAAAGTTCACTTCTAAATTTTTCCGTAGAAGATGTGAAAAGTTATACTATGATTGTGATTATTTTCCGTGAAGATGAAAAGTTTCACTTTAATTCTAAATTTTCTTAAATTCAGTTCTGACTTTTCTCATAGAGATGAAAAAATTTAAAGTTCTGTTCCAAATGTTTCATTGAAGAAAAGAAAATTTATACTTTGATCGTTAATATTCAAGTTCTCTTCTTAATTTTACCAAAGAACATAATTCAATTCTAATTTCTCCAGAAAAAATAAAAAGCTTCCACTTCAGTTTTAAGTTCACCAAGACATAAAAAATTTAAAGTTCAGTTCTAAATTTTTCCGTAGAAGATAGAAAAAGTTATACTATGATTTTGATTATTTTCTATGAAGATCAAAAGTTTCACTTTAATTCTAAATTTTCTTAAATTCAATTCCGACTTTTCTCAATGAGATGAAAAAATTTAAAGTTCTGTTCCAAATATTTTCCCGGAAGAAGAAAAGTTCAACTTCGATTCTGAATTTTCTCAATGAAAATGAAATAAGTTATTGATCAATTCTATTTTCCCAAAATAATATAAAAAGTTTCTACTTCAGTTCAGATTTTTCTCAAAGAGATGGAAAAATTTTAAATACTGTTCAAAATTTTTCATAGAAGATAGAAAAGTTCAAGTTCTCTTCTTAATTTTACCAAATAACACAATTCAATTCTAATTTCTCCAGAGAAAATAAAAAGCTTCCATAGATTATTTTACATGAAGATAAAAAAAATTTTCCATATAAGATTGGAAATGTTATACTATGATTGTGATTATTTTCAATGAATACGAATAGTTTCAATTCAGTTTTACATTCTTTCGATGAAGCGAATAAAATCTCAACTTCGATTCTGAATTTTCTCAATGAAAATAAAATAAGGTATTGATCAATTCTATTTACACAAAATAATATAAAAATTTTCCACTTCAGTTCATATTTTTCTCAAACATATTAAAAAATTTTAAATACATTTCCAAATTTTTTCATAGAAGATAGAAAAGTTCAAGCTCTATTCTTAATTTTACCAAAGAACATAATTCAATTCTATTTTCTTCAGAGAAAATAAAAAGCTTACACGTCAGTTTTAAGTTCACCAAGAAGTAAAAAATTTAAAGTTCACTTCTAAGTTTTTCCATAGAAGATAAGAAAAGTTATACTATGATTTTGATTATTTTCATGAAGATAAAAAGTTTAACCTTAATTCTAAATTTTCTTAAATTCAATTCTGACCTTTCTCAAAGAGATGAAAAAATTTAAAGTTCTGTTCCAAATATTTTTCCGGAAGAAGAAAAGTTCAATTTCAATTCTGAATTTTCTCAATGAAAATGAAATAAGTTATTGATCAATTCTATTTTCCTAAATAATATAAAATTTTCCACTTCAATTCAGATTTTTCTCAAACAGATGAAAAAATTTAAAACATTGTTCCAAATTTTTCATAGAAGATAGGAAAAGTTATACTTTGATTGTGAATATTTTTCATGAATATATGGAGCTCCACTTTAATTATGAGTTTTCTCGAAGAAGTGCAAAATGTACAAGTTCTCTTCTGAATTTTCTTAGAGAAGAGAAAAAAAGTTAGCTCAATTCTGAAATTTAATATTGAAAATGAAAAAGCTTCCATTTCAGTTCCTAACTTCTCAAAGACATAAAAAATTTAAAGTTCAATTCAAAAGTTTTCCTTAGAGGATAGGAATGGCTATACTATGATTGTGAATATTTGCCATGAAGATAAAAAATTTCAATTTATTTCAAATTTTTCTTTAATTCAGTTCATTCATCTAAGAACCAAAAACAATAGGGTAGGGTAGGTATAAACAAATATTAATAAATAATTAGAAACATTTCTCCATGTTTAAGTTAGGTTAGGTTAGGTAAACTTATCACGAACGCTCATGATAAGCTAACCTAACCTAACTTAAACATGGTAAAAAGATTAAATTAGGTTAGGTTAGGCTAGATTAAGTTAGGTTAGGTTAAGTTAGGTTAGGTTAGGTTAGCCTACGTACGCGCGCGTACGTAGGCTTTTAACTGAAGTGGAAGCTTTTTATTTTCTCTGGAGAAATTAGAATTGAATTATGTTCTTTGGTAAAATTCAAAAGAGAACTTGAACTTTTCTATCTTCTATGAAAAATTTAGAACAGTATTTTAAATTCTTTCATCTGTTTGAGAAAAATCTGAATTGAAGTGGAAATTTTTATATTATTTTAGGAAAATAGAATTGATATGGGTACACACACAAAAACTCACACACACACAAAAGCTTACACACACACACACACAAAAACTTACACACACAAAAAAACTTACACACACACAAAAACCTACACACACACAGAAACTTGAACGCACACACAAACTTACACACACACAAAAACTTACACACACACATAAACTTACACACACACACAAAAACTTACACACACACGAAAACTTACACACACACAAAAAACTTACACACACAAAAAAACTTACACACACAAAAAAAACTTACACACACACAAAAACTTACACACACACAAAAACTTACACACAAAAAAAAACTTAAACACACAAACAAAAACTTACACAAACAAAAAAACTTACAAAAACAAAAAAAAAACTTACACACACACAAAAGCTTACACACACAAAAAAAATTACACACAAACATAAACTTACACACACACACAAAAACTTACACACACACACACAAAAACTTACAAAAATAAAAAAAATAACACACAAAAATACACATACACACACACACAAAAACTTAAAAAAAAAAATATACAAAAAAAAACAAAAAATAATTAACAAAAACACATTAAAACACAAAAACACAATATTATACACACAAAAACTTACACACACACAAAAACTTACACACACACAAAAACTTACACACACACAAAAACTTACACAAACATAATATTACACACACACAAAAACTTACAAACACACTACCTCTTACACACACACAAAAACTTACACACACACAAAAACTTACACACACACAAAAACTTACACACACACAAAAAAACTTACACACACAAAAAAAATTACAAGAAAACAAAAACTTACACACAAAAAACAACTTACACCAGCAAACACACTTACACGAAAAAACAAACCTTACACAAAAAAAAAAAGAAAAACACAAAAAAAAACTTACACACACACAAAAACTTACACAAACACAAAAACTTACACACACATAAACTTACACACACACAATTACTTACACACACACACACACACACACACATAAACTAACAAACACACACAGATACATACACACACACAAAAAATTACACACACACACACACAAAAACTAAAACAAACACAAACAAACTTACAAACACACACACAAACTAACCCACACAAAAAAACTTACACACATATAAAAACTTACACACACACGAAAACTTACACACACATAAAAACTTACACTCACACAAAAACTTACACATACACATAAACTAACACACACACAAAAAAAATAAAACAAACACAACAAAAACTACACACAAAAGAAAAATAAACCAAACACAAAACAACTTACACACACAAAAAAACTTACAAAAACAAAAAAAATTACACACACACAAAAAATTACACAAAAAAAAAAACTTAAATACACACAAAAACCTTACACACAAAAAAAACTTACATACACACAAAAAACTTACACACACACAAAAACTTACACATGCACAAAAAACTTATACACACACAAAAATTTACACACACAAAAACTTAAACACACACTACATACACACAAAAACTTACATACACACAAAAACCTTACACACATAAAAAACTTAAATGTACACAAAAAAACTTACACACACACAAAAAAACTTACACACACATAAAAACTTACACACAAAAAAACTAAAACACACACAACAACTTACACACACACAAAAACTTATAACACACACACTAACACACACACAAAAACTTACACACGCATAAAAACTTACACACACAAAAGAAAACTAAAACACACATAAAAACTTACACACACACAAAAACTTACACACACACAAAAACTTACACACACACACACAAAAAATAACACACACACACAAACTTAAACACACAAAAAAACTAACAAAAACACAAAAAACTTAAACCAACAAAAAAACTAAAACAAATAAAAAAGCTTACACACACACAAAAAATTACACACACAAAAAAAATTACACACACACACAAAATCTTACACACACACACACAAAAACTAAAACACACAAACAATCATAAACAAAAACAAACACTTACACACACACACAAAAACTTACACAAACCAAAAAACTTACACAACAAAAAAAAAATAAAAGACCATAAAACAAAACTCAAACACAAAAACTTAAACACAAACAAAAAAAATAACACACAAAAAATTACACACACACAAAAACTTACACACACACAAAAACTTACACACAAAAAAAAATACACACACACAAAAACTTACACACACACACAAAAACTTAAACACACACAAAAACCTAAAACACAAACAAAATATTACACACACACAAAAACTTAATCACACAAAAAAACTTACACAAACACAAAAACTTACACAAACACAAAACTTACACACACACAAAAACTAACACACATACACAAAAACTTACACACACACACGAAAACTTACACACACAAAAACTTACACACACAAAAAAAACTTACACACACACAAAAACTTACACACACACAAAAACTTACACACACAAAAACTAACACACACACAAAGACTAACACACACACACACACACACACATAGACTTACAAACACACACACACACTTACACACACACACAAAAACTAACACACACACAGAAAAAAAAACACACACACACAAAAAAAAACACACACAAACATAAACTGACGCACACACAAAAACTGACACACACAAAAAAACTTACACACACACGAACACTAACACATACAAAAAAACTAACACGCACACAAAAACTTACACACACATAAAAACTTACACACACAAACAAAAACTTACACACACACAAAAAAACTTACACACACATAAAAACTTACACACACACAAAAAAAACTTACAAACACACAAAAACTTAAACACAAAAAAAAACTTACACACACACAAAAACTTACATACACAAAAAAACTTACAAACAAACAAAAACCTTACACACAAAAAAAACTTACAAACACAAAAAAAACAAACACACACACAAAAACTTACACAAGCTAAAAAAAAAAAAAACACACACAAAAACTAACACACCCAAAAACTAAAACACACACAACAAACACACAACAACTTACAAATACACAAAAACATTACACACACAAAAAACTTACATACACACACAAAAACTTACACACGCACAAAAAAACTTACACACACACAAAAACTTACACACACAAAAACTTAAACACACACAAAAACTTACAAACAAAAAAAAACTTATTAAACACACACTAACACAAACAAAAAAAATTAAAAACACATAAAAAATTACAAAAGCAAACGAAAACTTACAAACACAAAAATATTTACACACACAAAAAAACTGAAACACACACACAAAAAAACAAACAAAAACAAAAACTTACAAACACAAAAACACTTAAAAAAACACAATCAAATACACAAAAAAACAAAAAAATAAACAAACAAAAAATATTACACACACACACAAAAACTTACACACACACAAAAACTTAAACACACACAAATACTTACAAACAAACAAAAAACTTAAACACACAAAAAACTTACAAACACACAAAAAACTTAAAAACACAAAAAAAATTACACACCAACAAAAAAAACTTACACACACACAAAAACTTACACACACAAAAACTTAAACACACACAAAAACTTACACACACACAAAAACTTATTACACACACATACACACACGTAAATTTTATATTATTTTAGGAAAATAGAATTGATATGTGCACACACAAAAAAAACTCGCACACACACAAAAACTTACACACACACACAAACAAAAACTCTAAGCTAAAACTCTAAGCTAAAAACTCTAAACTCTTAAATAAAACTAAACAAGAACTCTAACTGAAACTCAAAGGTAAAACATCAAACTCTTAACTAAACTTAAAGTAAACTAGAACTCTAACAAACAGTTGCGCATTCTAGTAGCGTATCCCTATGGTACCTTTAAGTAGCGCATTCCTGTAACGCGTCCCCCGATCCACAATACATAATTCGTGACACCGCCCCAGGTGCTACTTGCTGGGCCTATGGCATTGAGCAGGTTCGGTGTACCGTATTAGATCGGGGGGAGGGCCTTTGGGGTCTGGAGTGTCTGGGGAGAGTTTTGGGTCCCTTGGAGGACCAGAGGAGGGCCTTTGAGGGTCTGAGTAGGGCGTTTGGGGGGCTGGGGCTCTTTGGGAGCTTGGGGGGACCTTTGAGTACCGGGGATTCCTTCGGGGTTGGGGTGGGGGATCGGAACCCTTTGGGGTTGGGATAGAGGACCTCACAACACTGTTCAAATGGAACTTGTGTATTATAACGACCACAGAGTTTCACCCTCAAATTCTCTTCTAAAACCTTTCCTAAAATCTTCTTTCAAAATGTCTCTAACTGTTTCGCCGAAATAATCCCATAAAATGGATAAAACGGTTTCGCCCAAATAATCCCTAAACGTAATTTCAGCGTGTTCCTTTTGTTTGGCATCTCTGCGCTAACGCATTTCAAATTTCTAGGAAACCCTTTCCTACGTTAATCTCTTCATCTCATAAATTTTCCTAGCTAAACTATTAGGGTTTCGTTAGAATATCAATTTATCTCTCCGACTTAAAGCTCCGTGAAGCCGTATTTAAAAATAGAATTTCTATCTCTTTAGACTCCCGCATAAGTCCATGATAACAAGTGATGTCATTTATAATTCCTGACACTAAAGATCAATGAAACCCTATTTAAAAATAGAATATTAATTTTTCTCTCTGACCTAAAGAACGTTTATCCCTCAGACCTAAGATTAAAGAAGCCTTAATGTTTCTTAATTCTCCCCTTTGTGAATCAATAATTTCCCCTAGCGATTATGTAAATCAAGTTCTCAGGTTAGACTAGCCAAACAATCTCATAGCATTCGCGTCGAGCATGTCCATTCTCACTGACAACGAACAGACATAAATCATCCATATAAAAGACATGAAAAACATCAAATAAATCGAACAACACACATAACCATCCATGAAAACAGACATAAATGTGAGAAAGTTCCTGTTTTTCAAATTCTCACTGACAAAAACCATAAAACATCCATAATTTGATGTTGACAACCATGAAAAACATCAAATAAATCGAACAACACACATAACCATCCATGAAAACAACCATAAATGTGACAAAATTCCTGTTTTTTCAAGTGAGAAAATTCCTGTTTTTTCATTCTCAGTGAGAAAACCATAAACCACGTGGTCATGTCACGAGTAGCACCCCCCTCTCTACTAGTATCGGAATTTTGGCTACTATTTTATAATTATGCTTTGATATTGGCCTAGTAGCACTGGTTTTTGCTAATCGTGTATATTGGTGAATGGCTCGCTCTTAGAATTAGTTTTTTTTGCTTTTAAAATTCTTATTTCTACTAGTTTTGGATTTGATTTGTGTGTTGTTTTTGTTGGTTTTCTGCGTTGATCGATTTTTAGGTTTTTTGATTCATCCAATTTCAGGCTTATTTGTTTTTTCTGTTGGATTTCTGCGTTGTACGGTTTTATCCAAGTTCCTCCATTCTTTTGTTTTTCTAATTTCCCTTATAGCGCTGAAGAAGGGAGGCGGTTGTCCTCCCAAAATATTCGTTTCGTTTGTCCAGTATTTTCAGTTGCCTTAAAAACCCCATTCCCGATCTTAATTTATTTAATTTTTTTGTAAATTTATTTGCAAAAACAAGGCCTCCAAGCGACAACCAAATATGCGTAACACTGTACCATATTTGCAGCACATCTACTGTAATTATGGCACCTCCACGGCACCTCCACTGTAATAACTCCTAATGGATATTAGGAGATTTGCCCATTTTTTTTTAAAAACAAACCGTGCACCAACACCACTCCTGATATATTAATATATTTCCAACTTCCTCCTTGGCAAAAGTTTTGAATTCAAAAAAACTTGAAGATGAAGCGACACAGATTACTCGTATGTCAAGTTAACGCCTGTGAATTGTGTTTTTGACCATGTATATCATTGGTACAATGTAAACTCAACAACTATTTTTATTATAGTTCTTTTTGTATTGCTAAAAACTTCACGGTAAGACTGGTGATGGTGCGGCCATTGTGGTCAAGCATGAAACTTCAATGACCACTTAAGAAACATTTGAAAGTCTCTTTCATAAATAGAAGAAAAAGGGCTTGTATGATAAACACCCTACCGGTCAAGTTGTTCATTCATTGACGCATTATAGAAACCGGTTTTTTCGTAAGTTTCTTTCAGCTTAGCGTGAAACAAGACAAAGAGAAGTGACAAAATAGATGGAAAATATATAATTGGGGCTATATATTTGCACATTAGGGGGGGGGGGAGTATTTGCACAGTATGAAACTAGAAAACAATTCTTACTACATAATATGCAGAATAATTATACATAACATTTTAGACATGCAGAACCGCTATACCTACCCCCTCCCCATAATGTGCAGATATATAGCCCAAATTTGTTTTTAAAATATTCTATTTTCATCTTAATTTGGTGCATCTCGTTAGGATTGAGTGTCAGATAAACATATTTGAAGAACATTAGGTAGGGGGTATATCATACAAGTTCCGAAGAAAGTAATACAAGTTTAAAATTTTGTTCGTTTTTTGGGTCGTTTCGTTTCATTTACCCGTAATTTCTTTCTTTTTTTTGCTCTTTTTAACATATGAGTCATTTCGTTCCATCTTAGTGACTTGAAATACATATTTTGGGCTCTATTTGTGCACGAGCGGGGGTAGGGATACAGAATAGTAAAGGTGCCTCAAAAGGTGTTAACTAAAAATTTTCTGCATCTTATGAAGTAAGAATTGTTTTCTTAAGATGTTTCCTTCTCAATAGCTCCAATCAAGCATTAATACCGCTAGATTTTTTCTGATCATCACAAGAGAGCTTACCCTGCTTGTCTCACGAATTGGGAATCGAGCTGCAACTTCCGGGGAGAGTTTTTTTTATGAGGAATTATAATTCTGTATTTTGGTGAAAGAAGAAAAACTGTCACCGTTTCTCAAAAAATAACATACACCAAGGCTGTATCTAGGGGGACGGGGTTTAGTGGGTTTAACCCCCCCCCCCGAAATGATTTTGTATAGCCCCCCCCCCCCCCTTAAAAAAATCCTTGAAACACTCGCCCAAAAAAAATCCTGGATACGGCCCTGAAATACACAACGGCTTTTTTTCTATCGTCTTCATACCAGTTGTAAATTGAATCTTTGGCTAGTAGACAAACAAGAATTAAAATCAATTTCTCCTGAGAGTTTGGATGTTTTCCACCTTAGGCTAGATCACTTAAATCACAAAAAAAAACAATTTTTATTTCAGATGACAAAGGACATGGAACTCATTTTACCTGGCTTCAATCAAGCTAGAAAGAGTGAAAACTTTAAACCTGGTTACAGCAAATTTTCTGAAAATCTTCGTCAATCCGCTCCCAATGATTTTCTGTGCAAGATGTTCTGCGGTGGAAAAGAGTGCAAATACGAAAATCCCAAAATTTGGAAATCCGCAGACAAAGCAATGGAGAATCTATATTCTCATTGGTAAAAACTCATTTTTTACCGTAGATATAACCTATACTCAAATCGCACAAATTGTGCACAAATTGCACGAATTCGAAAGCATTTGAAGTCTAATAAATAAAAATTTATAATATTTTAAAAGTAATTTTTAACCTTTGAGAGGTCCCTCTGAATCTGAAATGTTCGTGAAAGACGTTGACGCGGACAGACTAATTCCATTGATGAAAATTAAATGTATGCAAGGATAATGCAATTTACAGTCAAATTCCAGGGCTCGGTAAACCTGATGGAAAGATCTATAATGAGTAGCTTTATCAGATAAGATATTTTGCTCAATTAAACGACAGAACCGCTAAATTTCCCTGAAGACTCTAGTTGCTTTTACGTGTCATCAGTAGAAATTATATATATAGCCTATATTATATATACATATATTATATATATTCAAAAACTTTCAAAAATTAAATAAAAAAAACAAGTTTTTTTAACTGAAAGTAAGGAACGATGTTAAAACTTAAAACGAACAGAAATTATTTCATATATGAAAGGGGCTGTTCCCTCCTCAGCGCCTCGCATTTTACGCTAAAGTTTGACTTTCTCACAACTCAATTTTTTAAACAATAAAAAAACTTTAGCGTAAAGAGCAAGGCGTTGAGGAGGGGACAGCCCCTTTCATATACGGAATAATTTCTGTTCGTTTTAATTTTTAACGTCGTTTCTTACTTTAAGTTAAAAAAAAAAAAAAATTTTTTTTTTTTATTTAATAAACTACAAACATCGCTATGAACGGAATCTCATTTGAAAACGGACCCAAAGGAAAATTATAGGTTTAAACTAATCAAGATTTAAGCAAAATATACCAATTGCAGAAACCTAAAATTTTACCTCCAATGATCAGAATCAGAATCATTTTAATGAGAACAGCTGTCATAGACACATTAAAAAAATGCACTAAAAGGCGCTGTTTTTTACATGAAAACTTTTTTACATGAACACACTTCTCTACATTTTATTAAAAGCACTTGTAAAAAAAGGAACAAAGGAGTTACTAAGTCTGTTTGTGCGGCACGAGACGGGCATAAGTTTGCTTTTGCTTCTGGTATTTGCGCGGACAGGCATTTTAGGTGGTAATATTGTACTATGTACAGGACTAGACAATAAAAACTGGCCAAAACGAATCATCAGCTGAAAACGGCGATCGTGAAGGCTTGGTATTTCAAGTGACTTCAGAGCGGAGCTGTAATCTACATATTTTTCGCAAAGAATGATCTTTACAGCTCGTTTCTGGATCCCTCCAAATCATCACTTAAGTAATCTATGTGATGAACTTGTGGGCCCCAGACGGGACACGCATATTCAAGGATTGGTCGAATAAAAGTGAGGTACGCTGTTTTCAGCTGATACACTGGAAAACCTAGGCGGCGCATCGCCACCAGATAATTAATTTCAACTTAAATCTAAACAAAACTATTAGTTATTCAGAAGTTATACAATAAAAAAAATATAATTTTACAAAGGCACCACTTCTAATTTAAGGTTCACTTGGGCGACATGACATCAAGAAAAGACTCAAATTGTCTGTGTTTAGAAGACAAGTGACAATGAAAATCTATTTATAGAAGCCTGCCGCATGCCGCGTGCTATATATCCCGGAACGAGCTCAATAGTTTTGTTTAGATTTAAGTTGAAATTAATTACCATTGGAGGTAAAAATTTTTCAAAAATCGGCCAAATTTTCTCAGGCGCGTAACTTTTGATGGGTTGGATTAAACTGGATGAAACTTATATATATATATATATATATATATATATATATATATATATATATATATATATATATATATATATATATATATATATATATATATATATATATATATATATATATATATATATATATATATATATATATATATATATATATATATATATATATATATATATATATAAATATATATATGTCACTCCTGAATGTCACTCCTGTTTTAATGTTTTAATGTCACTCCTGAAAGTAAAAAGCGACATCAAAACTTAGCTTTAGCGTAAAGAGCGAGGCGTTGAGGAGGGGACAGTCCCTTTCATATACGGAATAATTTCTGTTCGTTTTAAGTTTTAATATTGCTCCTTACTTTCAGTTTAAAAAAAAATTATATTTAATTTCTGTACGTTTTTGAATTAATGAAGCTTTGATTTTGGCTCACCGTGCATGAATAAAAGCAAATTAGCATATTAATTTTACTCTTTTTTGGCTAAATCGCCTTATCGAAATTTTAATCTGATGTAACTTACGAATTAACTTACGTAACGAACTTCTATATTCGTATATTTTTTACGTATAATAGGGGGTTTGCCCCCTAGTCAATACCTCACTCTTTACGCTTAAGTTCAAATTTTGTTCCAATTCTTTAAGAATGGCTCCTTAATCACAAAGGCCTCAAATTAGAATAAATAGCTCTGATGAAAGTAAAAAAAACTTTAGCGTAAAGAGCGATGTAATGACTAGGGGGCGAACCCAATTATATATGTGATAATCTCTGTTCGTTATTAGTTTTGATGTTGCTCCTTACTTTCAGATGAAAAAATTGTTGTTCTTTTTATTCAAGTTCTGATCATTTTTAAAATTATGCTGGGAAATCCGGCGCCCCCTTCATAGCAATATCCCTTCCCCGTGAAACTACCTCCATGGAAAGATCCTTCCACGTAATCCCCGACCCCCCGACCCCACCCCAACTACCAGAAAGAAAAACGCCTGAAAACTTCTGTATACTTCCCAATAACCAATATACTATATGTAAGCATCGTGCAAAGTTCATAGATTGCAGACCTTCCTTTGGGGACTGTGGGGGATTAAGTCATCCTCAAAGACACAGTTATTGTATTTTTCGACCATGCTGAACAACATGGCTATCTCAAAATATTGATCGGGTGACTTTGGGGAGGGGGGAGGGGAAATGAGCGTGTGAGGGGGCCTAGTTGCCCTCCATTTTTTCGGTTACTTAAAAATTGTACTAGAACTTTTAATTTCCATTCGAATGAGCTCTCCCGAGATATTCTAGGACCCCTGGGTCGATACGATCACCCCTGGGAAAAAAAACATAAAAACAAATAAACACGCATCCGTGATATTTCTTCTGGCAAAAAATACAAAATTCCACATTTTTGCAGACAGGAGCTTGAAACTTCTAAAGTAGGGTTCTCTGATGCGCTGAACCTGATGGTGTGATTTTTATTAAGATTCTATGACTTTTAAGGGGTGTTGATCCTTATTTTGAAAATAAGGCAAATTTTCTCAGGGTCATAACTTGATGGGTAAGACTAAACTTGATAAAACTTATATAATTGAATTCGGCATACAAATTTTAGAGCCGATTCTTTTGATATACCTGATGGTATTAAAATCACGTTTTTTAGAGTTTTGATTACTATTGAGCCGGGTCGCTCCTTACTTAAAGTTCGTTACCACGAACTGTTTGATAAAGTCCATCAAAGTAAGTTATATAAACAGGGATAGGACAGTGGTGAGATCGAATGAGATTGGAGTACAGCAGAAGAGGATCTATTCAAACTTAGCAGTAATTACAAGACAACATTATCCTATTGAAGAAATTAAAGAAATAAGAACAAAAATGAGTAAAAAACTTATGCCTTCCAATATTAGAAAATAACAAATGGACCACGAAAATTCCGTCAGTAGACGCAAAAAACCGTAAACGGTACAAAAAACTGATAATATAAAAGCGATGCACACTTTAAGAGAAAACTGTTGAAATTAAAACCATAAAAATCGAGTAAAAAATAAAAAATAAAATTAAAAGAAGACAAAAAATTCAGTTTTTCATTCTAAAGATCTTTTCTCCTGTAGACAAACACGCACATTCTCCGTCTCCCCAAATGACATTATTTTGGTTTACACATCAAATTAGCTTACCAAAGAGGTCTCTTACATCACAACAGCTTAATACAATTATGCCCACTCCAGTAGGCTAATCCTATAGAAAGTGAAAATTCAAAAATTTAGGAATACATTAAAAACCGGTAATGCATTACAGATCCGTGATTCAAAACACAATCAAGAAAGCTCCCAAGTGTAGATGAAAGTATAGAATAAGAAATCATATAATCGGGAAAATTATCAACATTGCTTTTTTAAAGGAAATTGACGGAGTAAGAATAAATATTTGTGAGCACTTGATTGGCCTTTAAAGTGCCTTTATTATTACAGAAAATAATATTTTCCAAGGGATTATACTGAATACCTATTGGCTAATTGGCTATTGCCAATTTTTAGTCAACGTTTGGTAACCAAAACTATATTTTCATTTACAGCTCTTTAATTTTCGTTGACAACATTTTCTCGGGTTTTTTTTTTTTTTTTAATCAAAAAAATTACAGCCTGCCGATGGCGATGGAATTTGATTGAAGTCATATTAGTTAGGTACATGAGCGCCAATTCCACAAAGTTTGTGCATTTTATGGTAAAAGTACAAAAATTGGCACACATATGTAGAAAAATACTGAGAATCTGACAGGGGACAGAACCACATTTTCTGAGCGCGTGTTTTTGCGTTTCTCTGCGTTTTTCCACGCGGAAAATCGTCTATTTTTGAAATTGAAGGATTTGTACGCTTGAAGGGTCGTTTCTGGTTGATTCGGATCTGCTGATTCTAAACATATGCCCACTTTTGAAATCAGATCAGAGTTTCCGAGTTATCGTCATTTTCTTCATCGTGGGTCGTACTCTTTTCTGTATACTGAGGCAGTAGATGTGCTTAGGGTATCTTTCATGGCTAAATCAAGTATGCTGAGTCTGAAAATGTGCTCACTTTTAATATCCAACCATCCGTTACTGAGTTATCATTACTTTCATCATCACCGGGTGTAGACTGTCTTTCATACTTCTACATTACAAACTCTGGTTCACCTCTATGTGCAAGTAATGACTATGGTGTGAATGAATGGATCATTTGCGGGTTTAAAAACGCGACTCGAAATACTGTATATCGCTTGCAGGTTTAACCAAAAGAAAAGAAGAAAATCCACATGGCACATACTTTTTTAAGAGAAACCATATGAGAAAAGAACGAGCAACCTATAATGTACCTAAAATAAGTGTTGTTTTCTTTTATAAGTGTCTTTATATCACGACATACATACATGTGAAGTACATGCAGTCAAACTGCAGCCTCTTCAGTCGTTTGTACATAGGCTGCAAGAGTAAAGACCGACTTTGTCAAGCACGAGAACCAGCCTTTTCAACTTTCCCAGTCCGAGTACGGCAAGCTAAAGTTTGGAAAAAAGTCTGACATAGTTGACTGTTTGACGGTGGAGATTGAAGAGCCACTGCCCAGCAGTCTCCCAACCGTCGACTCAATTGTACTAGAAGTGTCTATTCTAGTACACCTCATCGTTCCTAGGCTTGGAATTAGTTTCTCTGAATACGCTTGCTCGAACTTCGCAACCTACATTAGAAAGCAACAGTCCCAAACCGACGCTCAAAGGATTGATCTTGTCTTTGACATCTACACTCACGGCAGCCTAAAAAACGGAGCGCGTGATCACAGAGGAACTTCGTCTTACGCCGTGAAAATCACAACCCGAACCCCTGTTCCTCGGATGAACAGGGGTGACTTTTTTAAATCAACTGAGAAACAGGGGCGACTCTTCCATTTTTTGTCGACTATGGTAGTCCAGGA
Source organism: Artemia sp. Qi Xiang Cuo (assembly GCF_049724085.1). Classification (NCBI taxonomy): domain Eukaryota; kingdom Metazoa; phylum Arthropoda; class Branchiopoda; order Anostraca; family Artemiidae; genus Artemia; species Artemia sp. Qi Xiang Cuo. The sequence goes on from NC_142810.1 coordinate 671,297, forward strand.
ATTGCAGGATATCTTTGTAGTAGCCACTCTTTGAGGCACAGTTAGGTTAACGCGCGATATCGCTTTTTGCGAAGGCCTCATACTTACCAACCACGAAGAAGGTGACACTCGTGTGCCTCTCCATGCCTTCCATCAGGCCCAGTGTGACTATAACATCACAGCCATCAGAACTGTGGATTCTAATAGCTCATTCTTTATATTATTTATCGTCTAGGATCTGACAGGCCTCGCAGCCTTCTCTTTTTGCATGCCTTCTCTGGATGCGAAAAAACTTCTTCTTTTGCTTTTTATGGAAAGCATGGTGTTTGGAAGACCTGGAAATCTGTGTAATCCATTCTTCCGACTTTCGTTACTCTGAGTACATCAGGAGCCCCGCTCCTAGGTAATCACTTTACAGACATCCAGCGATTCCTCGTTGTTCTTTACGAAAAATCAAGCGGCTTGTCTGAAGTGAACAGTCTGTGGAAGGAGCCTTTCACACGAAAAAGAGCCTGAATGGAAAGACTGCCTCCAACGGCGACTGCTCTTGAGCAGCATACCAAACGCGCTTACTTGCAGGCCCAAATATGGCCATCATCATGTTGTCCGGAACTTTCCCCACTGGATACAGGTTTATACAGCTGGGTGAAGCACGACGGAAGTTGGGAGCCTTTCTGGACTAATCTTCCTGAGGCAGCGACAATTTACAAAGACATGCTCAAATGTGGCTGTAAAACAAAGTGCAAAAGCAGGTGCAAATGTGCAAAAGCTTCCCTTAAATGCACAGATCTCTGTTCGTGCAAAGGTTGTGATAATCAGTATATTTTGTAGTGCACTTTTTGTAGGTTTAATTGTCAGAAGCTGATTTCGACCTGTATCCTGTCCGTGAAAGCCTCATTTCCTTTTCTTTTTTTTAGCAATCTTTACGATCAAACAAGTCGAATCGGCTATTTAATTTCTATGATCCATGTGATTGCTTAACTATTTTGAAATACCTGAAGTAGTTTAGTATTCTACATTTTACCATCATAATAATATGCTTCTTACATCCGAAGTTCCTTAAGTCAAGCTCTTTGAGTTGAATAAATGATTTTATTTTTTTTTTTTTAATGAATGCTTATTGAGGAGATCTGAAATGGTAATTAATTACTTACAGTCCAAAATGTATGATCTCCTTCGGAATGTTATAAGGAGGGTATGAGTTCTAGTTAGAGTGTGGCAGAGAAACCGTTGCTATGAAACTGGAAAATTCTGAGTCAAGAATCCGATTACAAAAATAACCACATTTTTTGGAATCGAGAGACTCGAATTAGTCAGAAAAGAGATCTTAAACTCGGTCATCGCTCATTCTCAAAATTCACGTTTTTTTTGCGCGGAAAAATGCAAAGTAGTGCGGAACAGTGAAGACAAATTTGAATTTGCGACTTAGTCGATTTTTCATATTTTCCGTAACCTGTTCACCAGTTTCTATACGATTACGATGAAAAATACAAAGCGGAAATTACTAAGAAGTGCATGGAGCGTAGTGATAAAAATGATGATAACTCAGTAATCAGGAGTTGGACGAAAAAAGTAAGCACATTTTTGGGATCAAGAGAAACATATTAGTCAGAAACGACCCTCTGATCGGAAAAATATCCGACTCTGAAAGTCAGCAATATTTTCCCGCGCGGGAAAACGCAAAACAGCGCGATAATCCCGTCAGAAAATGTGGTTCTGTCCCCAGTCAGATTCTCCATATTTTTCTGCACATGTCAGCCAAATTTCATGCTTCTGCCATAACATGCTCAAACTTGACGCTTATGTACCTAACTATATAGGCCAATCTTATGGATGCGAATGACAATTCGCACTTCTCTCACAGAGGTACGATCAAGCACAGACAATCAATACCATTATTAATGCTGTTAATCAGGTTATGCTGATAACTTTTACTAATTCGGCTGATAAAAAGACTTTTTGTTCCCCTGCCTCCTTCCACAGAGCACAACAAGGCAGGATAACAATATACGAGTAGTTAGGTCAAACTAATTTGTGTTCCGATCTTAAGCACCCTTACGATCTATTTACCATTGACAGGGATCTAGGATCTAGGGACAGGGATCTAGAAACCCTCTTCTTACTCATCTCTCAGAGAGATGGCAATTCTGAAAGGACTTAAAGAGGACATACATTGTTAACTCTGACTAAGTTTGGTTATGATCCAATAATCCATTTTGGTAGATACCCTTCTGATCACAATTTAGGAACTCCTCGACCCCCCCCCCCCAAGAGGCTGGATTATTTTGAACCCCAAAAAAGATAAACTAATAAGATGCTATTAAAATGGGCTCAGACTTTCCGGCATGTGTTGTTGTGATCAAACAATTCCATGGTCATCCGAATTATAAAGTGTATACTCTCCCGCTTTCCCTTATTTCTCATAGATAAAACTTTGAAATAGAAGCAAGTGGAACATTAGGGTTCCTTCCTATGAAGATTGATTTGAATATTAATCAAGAACCGACTTCACCAGTTTTTTGTCCCCCCCCCCCTTGCTCGGGTCTTCAGCCTTCGTACTCTTGTTATTGCGATGTCACACTTCCGATTTTTCACTCCTTTTTTGTCCAGTCCATGATCTTTCAGGTTTTTATATTCCTTGTCAGGTGTCATGGTTCCAAAATTGGTGTGCATAAGTTTTAAGATTTCTATCCTGATTAGTTTAGGTTATTTTTTAATGTACAATAAAGCGCACATACTCACAAACAAGAATACATCATTGGTTTTAAATATTTAGATGGAAACTCGTTCTAGCGATGTCACGATAGCAAAAAAAAGATGGGTGTATTCGAAGGTCATATCCAGATGTGGGGTCAGGGTTTGAGCCCCTCCCTCCCCGGGAATTTTCTATCGACTCGTGAAAACGTAACAAAAATGCATGTAAAGACATTTTGATGCATTAAAAAAAATTGTAAACCATCCCCCCCCCCCCCCAAAAAAAAATACTCCCTCCCCCCGAACAAGAATCTTGGATACGCCCTTGATGCACTCTTCAATAAAGTATAAATTAGGTATTGACTTAAAAAAGATAATACTAGGACAGTTAACTCTTGTTTTTCACCTAGTTTGGTTGACATCCAACAACACATTCTTGTAGATGTTTAGATTACAAGAATTTAGGAAGCCCCTCTCCTCTGCAGAGGTAGTACGCTTAGCAGGATAATATACCTCTTACATGCTTGCTATCTTTTCATCGCCATTCTACTCTTGGCGTGCAACCTAAAGCCAGATGATGAAGTTTATCTTAGTGAAACACTAAATGGCCGTTCTTTTACACTAAGATCTTACATCTAAGATCTCAGATCTTTCTACAAAGATTTCGGTTCTTTTAACTCATTTTTGTCCAAAGATCTTACAGCTCACTAATGTTAGCAAAAAGTTTAAAGGACGCCTTATTTCTGCCATATAGAACAAGGATGAGAGAACTTTGATGATATACTCATCATTCCACTGATCAGAGCAGAATGATGAACGACGTTTGCAAAAGAACGCTATAAGATGAAAGATCTTAGTGCTAAGATTGCACTTTAAAGCGTTCTTTGTCAAAAGATGTAAGATCTTAGCACAAAGATGAGTATAAGACCGGCCCTTACTTTTTCGGGGGTGCCTGTAGGTAGTTTACTGATGACATCTATTTTGGATGGTTTACACTGATATTATAATTAGCGCATATGCACCTAACAGTAGTGCTTTTTTTCTATTTCTGATAGACTAAATGTCAGACTACTTTTAATCAGGGTTGCCACCGTCATTAAGATTTTACTAGATCTAGTAAAAAAAAAATCTAGTAAATTTAGAGGATCTGGTAAATTTCCCAAAATCTAGTAAAAACTAGTAAAAAGTCTTGATTGATAGTAAACAATATTTTTTTTTTCAATGAATTCAGGGAAAAAAATTATCGTAAATATATGACAATTTTTGCTTGTCTGTCTCTTAAGAGACAGACAAGCAGTCACCTATTTTCATAAACAGACACTTCACTTCCGGCGTCTAAAGGTCGACAAAATCATCTTTCTGTGTATCGAATCTTACCAACAAAAAATGAAGCTGTAATGACACTTGGATTTGTGATGATTGGGAATATAGTGGAATCAAAAGAAAAGCCACCCAAAACAAAAACCACCCAAGGTGATTAGGTGAATCTCCTCAGTCTGAAAATTTTTATTCAGGAAAAAGGAGCCTCCTGACAGAAATTAAAAGTAAGTAGAAAAGTAACATTATATATATATATATATATATATATATATATATATATATATATATATATATATATATATATATATATATATATATATATATATATATATATATATATATATATATATATATATATATATATATATATATATATATATATATATATATATATATATATATATATATATATATATACATATATACGTGTTAAGAAACAGTTATCACTCCATAATATGCCAAAAAATTGTAGTTACCAAACTTTGAAAGCAGTGAAAGTTATTTCTTTTTCAGAATTGCATAAAATGATTCATTTTACTTGTAGATAGAAAGTTTATCATCCTAGGGTAGAATTAACGTAAATAGAAATATTTGTGGGTAGGGGCGATTGCGGGTGGGGCATTCGTAATTGAGTTAAGGTCTAAAGCTATGATATAGGTTTGATACATTAACAAACATATATTGTTGTCAGATATTAAATAATCGTCCCATTGTTTATATTTGAGTCTTTTAACTAAAATGGCTGCTGACCACTGTGTTAGATGAATGCCGTGAACTTGAGTGCTTCTTCTCTTCTGAATGAGATGACATATGGTTTCAGTCTGCACAGGGGTGGAGCCATGACTTTTTTAGGGGGGAGGGGGCGCAAAATAGGTTGATCCGACAAAAAATATTTTAGGGGGGGGGGGGGGAAATAAGTTGATCCAATAAACTTGCTTCATGAGCCAGTTTAATTAACGCAAACTTGAGTTTGCGTTAACTATACGGAGGATAACTATTCTCCATCACGTTTTACAGTCGGACCTCGAAAATCCATGCAAATTTGGGAAAGCTTTGTCCCTTTTTAAAGACACTGCAGGAAATGAACTGTTTCAATACTTGCCAAAGTACTTTCTTACTCTCTGTAGCTTGCCTCATTCAAGCGCTGGAGCAGAGAGACAGTTCTCGATTTTGTCCGTCATAAAAAAAGAAAACCGAAATAAGCTAAAGATCTCGACTGTTTCCGTCTTAATGAAAGCAAAACAACTTGTCCTCAGGTCGTCAAGTGGAGTCCATGACAGGGTGATCCCCAGCGATTTGACTCGGGCTACCAAGAAATGGAAACAGGTGGATCCCTTGAGTCAAAATTCGACATTAAACGATGCTTTAAATTCGGATGAGGACGAGGACGAGTAAATAATTTTAAGTGTGACTTTTTTAATTATGACTAAATGTTTTTCTTTTTACTATTAAATTTGTATGATTTACCTGATCTGAAGACTATTGACAAAATGATATTTTTTAAACTAATTATTGTATGTTATATAAGTTTTCTTTGTCTTGGCAGCCCTAGTCCAATTTGAGGTGTACTTTTTAACTTACATAATTTTACAACTAAACCGGTAGCCAAATTATGTCGTTTCCGTTTTGAAGTGACATAATTTAAATTGGCTTTTGATTCTCTAGAATACGAACGAGAAAGAATCCAGAAAAAAATCAATTAAAAAAAATATAAATTAATGGCTTTAAAACCTGCCAGACATCTTTGTAAGCAGCTAATCCTAAACTTAGGGACCAGCTCAATTAGTGTTTAAAAACCGGCAAATATCCTCCTAAAAGTTCAAAATCTAATAGTTTAGATTTCAAACCTAAAAATAAAAAGTGTTGTACAAATTTCAAATGTTGTCACTTTCAAAGACACCTCAGATTCTGGGCACTTCATCGCCTGAATTGCTTCGTGATGAGTTGTAGCTGTTTTTCTTCGTTGATTGTTTTTTACTTTTTCAATATATCTGAATTTTATGACCTGAAGGACATTGATAAATTTAAAGCCGGGCTTCACCAGCAGAATTTCCAGAACCCAAGATTCCAGACTAGTGTTTGACGTCTTGCATACACCACATCTGGAATATAAAGCCTATCCAGTAGTACATCCAAATAATCCAAAAAAGGATTTTTGAACTTGTAGGTTTCCGGAATTTTCAATCATACTATGAAAACGAAAGAAAAGAGGAAAAGAGAAAAAAAAAAGAAGAAAAAAGGAAAAAAGATTGTGAAAATCGTACTGATAATCCTCCTATAGTAAAAATGGATGCTTGATGGTGCGCATGCGGCGTAGCCGCACGCGCAAATTTTTTTTTTTTATTATTGAGTAAAAACAGATGCGATCTATTAAATTTTTCCTCTTTGATTTAATAAATTCTTCCAAGTCAGGGTTGCAACCCTGGTCTAAGGTTATGTCAGGGTTGCCACCGTCAGTAGGATTTTACCAGAGTAATAAAAAAAATCTAGTAAATTTAGAGGATCTAGTCAATTTCCCGAAATCTAGTAAAAAGTCATGATTTATAGTAAACAAAAATTTTTTTTATTTTCCATGAATTCAGGGAAAAAAATTATTGTAAACATATGACAACTTACAATTTTTGCTTGTCTGTTTTACAATTTACGATTTTGCTTGTCTGTCTCAGAGACAGACAAGCAGTCACCTATTTTCATAAACAGACACTTCACTTCCGGTGTCTAAAGGTCGACAAAATCAGCTTTCTGTGTATCAAATCTTACCAACTAAAAATGAAGCTATAATGACACTTGGATTTGTGATGATTGGGAATCTATTGGAATCAAAACAAAAGTCAACCACCCAAGGTGATTAGGTGAATCTCCTCAGTTTGAAAATTTTTATCTAACAGTTCGTGATAACGAACTGTAAGTAAGGAGTGACCCGGCTCAATGATAACCGAAACTCTAGAAAACGGGTTTTTGATACCAATAGATACATCAAAAGAATCAGATTTCAATGCCGATTTCAAATATAACTTTCATCAAGTTTAGTCATACCCATCAAAAGTTACGCGCCTGAGAAAATTTGGCTTATTTTCGAAAAAAGGGGCAAAGACCCTCTAAAAGTTATAGAACCCTGATGAAAATCACACCATCCTATGCAGCGTATCAGAGAACCCTACTGTAGAGGTTTCAAGCTCCTATCTACAAAAATGTGGAATTTTGCATTTTTTGCCAGAAGAAAGATCACGGATGCGTTTTTTTTTTTTTCCAGGGGTGATCGTATCGACCCAGTTGTCCTAGAATATCATGGGAGGACTCATTGGATCGGAAATTAAAATTTCTAGTGCCCTTTTTAATTAACCAAAATGGAGGGCAACTAGGTCCCCTCCCACGCTCATTTTTTTCCCAAAGTCACCTGATCAAAATTTTGAGATAGCCATTTTGTTCAGCATGGTTGAAAATATGATAAATATGTCCTTTAGGATGACTTAATCCCCCGAAGTCCCCGGGGGGAGGGCTGAAAGTTATGAATTTTGCCCAATGTTAACAAATAGTATTGGTTATTAGGAAGTATACAGACGTTTTCAGGGGGATTTTTTCTGGTATTAGTGGGGTGGGTGGGTTGGGTGGGTTGGGGTTATGTGGGAATATCTTTCCATTAAGGAAGTTTTCATAAGGGAAGGGACATTGCAATGAAGGGGGCACCGGATTTCCCAGCATTATTTAAAAAAAAGATCAGAAATTAAATATAAAAAAAACAAGTTTTCCAACTGAAAATAAGGAGTAACATCAAAACTTAAAACGAACAGAAAATATTACGTGTATGATTGGGTTCACCCCCTAGTCAGTACCTCGCTCTTTGAGCCAAATATTTTTTAGTACTTTCATAAGAGCTATCTATTCTAAATAACGGCCTTTGTGATTAAGGGGTCATTTTTAAAGAATTGGAATAAAATTCGAACTTTAGCTTAAAGAGCGAGGTATTGACTAGTATGCGAGCCCCCTAATATACGTATTAAAAATATATGCTTATAGAAGTTCGTTACGTAAGTTAATTCGTAAGTTACGTATATTTATTACTAATAAAAACGTTCGTAAATAAAATTAAACCAGTCTCGAGAAAGCCATTTAACCAAATAAAATTAAAATTAATATGCAAACTTTGTTTTAATCATTCATGTACGGTGAGCAAAAATCAAAGCCTGCATTAATTCGAAAACGTTCAAAAATTAAATATAAAAAAAAACAAGTTTTTTTAACTGAAAGTAATGAACGACGTTAAAACTTAAAACGAACAGAAATTATTCCGTATATGAAAGGGGCTGTTCCCTCCTCAACGCCTCGCTCTTTAAGCTAAAGTTTGACTTTCTCACAAATCTTTTTTTTTTTTAACAATAAAAACTTTAGCGTAAAGAGCAAGGCCTTGAGGAGGGGACAGCCCCTTTCATATACGGAATAATTTCTGTTCGTTTTAAGTTTTAACGTCGTTCCTACTTTCAGTTAAAAAAAACCTGTTTTTTATATTTAATTGAGGAAAATTTCTCCTGCTGAGAAAATTAAATATATATATATATATATATATATATATATATATATATATATATATATATATATATATATATATATATATATATATATATATATATATATATATATATATATATATATATATATATATATATATATATATATATATATATATATATATATATATCCCAAAAAAGGTTTTTTGAACTTGTAGGTTTCTGGAATTTTCAATCATACTATGAAAACGAAAGAAAAGAGAAAAAGAGAAAAAAAGAAGAAAAAAGGAAAAACGATTGTGAAAATCATATTGATTATCCTCCTATAGTAAAAATCGATGCTTGATGGTGCACGTGCGGCGTAGCTGGAAGCGCAAAATTTTTTTTGAGCATTTAGTAAAAACAGATGCGATCTAGTAAATTTTTACTCTCCGATTTAGTAAATTCTTCCAGGTCAGGGTGGCAACCCTGCTTTTAATTTAAGTCAGTTGAGGTGCCAGTAGCTGGTAGAATACGTTATTTAAAGTTTTTTGCAGATATGGGTCTCTTTCCCTTCACTATATTTTTTCAGACTTAGGACTGTAAAAGTATTTGCACATTTTCTTCGGTGTGACTCAAACATTTGCCACTTACACGCGCAAACATTTTTACGATTGCTACGCAATCTTAAGATTGGTTTCCGAATTTGACTTTCTTCCAAAACGTAAAACCTCATTTTTCAGAATTTTTTGACAGGAGAAAGCCATTGATCAATATCAGTTAAGACCACAAGAAAATACCTTATATATCCTTAATCAAAACACAAAAAAATAAAAGGTGTCGCGAATTCTACCAAAAGTGTATCTGTTCTTTTAACTGGAGAGCGCGGATAAACAAAGAAAATGATGTTGCAATGATTTCACTCTTCATAAGTGGGCCTATGGCACTGATGTACAAACTCCATAAGAATATAAACTTGTTCATGATTGGCGGATTTACACTCACAAATCATAGATCATTTTAAATTCTTGTGCTACAGAATGGCAATGTACGGAATCAAATAGTTCGTGGTAACGAACTGTAAGCAAGGAGCGACCCGGCCCAATAGTAACCGAAACTCCAAAACGGAATTTTGATACCAATAGATACATCATAAGAATCAAATTTTTAAGTTGATTTCAAATATATAAGTTTCATCAAGTTTAGTTTTACCGATCAAAAGTTACAGGCCTGTGAAAATTTGCCTTATTTTCGAAAAAGGGGGAAGCAACTCCTAAAAGTCAAAGAACTCTAATAAAAATCACACCATCAGATTCAGCGTATCAGAGAACCCTACTATAGAAGTTTCAAGCTCCTATCTGCAAAAATGTGGCATTTTGTATTTTTTGCCAGAAGAAAGATCACGAATACGTGTTTATTTATTTATTTTTTTGTTTGATTGTTTTTTTTTTATTTTCCCAGGGGTGATCGTATCGATCCAGTAGTCCTAGAATATCGTGAGAGGCCTCATTCGAACGGAAATTAAAAGTTCTAGTGCCCTTTTTAAGTGACCGAAAAAATTGGAGGGCAACTTGGACCCCTGCCACGAGTAGAGTAGGAACTACCATTTCTATGGCCCCTCCGTACCAAACAGGTTTTTCTAGTAGTCCTATTCTACAGGGCATTACAACTTTAAAAGAGACGGGTTTTATATTGTGACATCAATTTTTGGAAGTAAAACTCATGGTTAAATGTTTATTTTTTTTTTTTTTTTTTAACTGGTATTTTTTAAATTAATTCCATAGCAATTTGCATAAACCCCTGAAGTTATGAATGAAAGTCCAATTAAAAAACAAGTTAGTGTGACCGCCATTTTTTATCTGGTTAAGTGGGTATAATCTGGTTTGGTTTGTTATTGCGAGAGGATTACTCAATTTACATCTTAATTTTAGCTGATCAATGACTCAAGGAACATTTGAAAGTGGAGAAAAAAAAGGGTTATTTAGCGAATGGCTAATAGTAACAAGAAAAGACAGAAAATAGTTTTGGAGGAGATGGAATGAATGTGTATTGTATAAGACACAAGTGATGATTTGAACAGTTTTGTCAATTTTAAATAGTTTAGAAATAAAAAAAATTAACAAGAAATGTCTGAAAAGTGTTTTGAGGGAGTTGAGTTGCACGAGGGTTGACTTGCACGAGGGTTCAGTTACATACGGATTCAGTTACATGGGGATTAGTTAAATGGGGTCGAGTAGCCCGGAGGTTCAGTTGTACGGGGTTTCGGTTATACAGGGGTTCAGTTACATGGGGTCGGTGGTCGTTATAATACACAAGTTCCATTTGAAGTGTTGTGAGGTCCCCTACCACACCCCCAAAGGGCTCCGATCCCCCCACCCCAACCCATGTATTAGCGAAGTTACTCTGTGGTCGTTATAATACACAAGTTCCAGTTGAACAGTGTTGTGAGGTCCAGTACCACAACCCCAAAGGGCTCCGATCCCCCCACCCCAACCCCGCGGGAGACCCCCGGTCCTCAAAGGTTCTCTGGGCTCCCAAAGGGCACCCAGCGCTCCAATGGCTCTGAGCCTCCATTATAATACTTTTTAAGGCTTTATTATATCTTTTCAGAAACTCTAGTTTTTTGCAAGAAGATTATGGAAAATACAATTCTCTGGTTCAAATGTGAAACTTAAGTTCATTTTTGGATTTGAAGGTGGAGAAAAAAAAGGGTAATTAGCGATTGGATAATTTTAACAAGAAATGACCGAAAGTGGTTTGGAGGAGATGGAATGAATGTGTATTGTATAATACACAAGTGATGATTTGCACAGTTTTGTCAATTTTAAATAGTTTAGAAATAAAAAAAATTAACAAGAAATGGCTGAAAAGTGTTTTGTAGGAGTTGAGTTGCACGAGGGTTGACTTGCACGAGGGTTCAGTTACATACGGATTGAGTTACATGGGGATTAGTTAAATGGGATCGAGTAGCACGGAGGTTCAGTTGTACGGGGTTTCGGTTATACAGGGGTTCAGTTACATGGGCTCGGTGGTCGTTATAATACACAAGTTTCATTTGAACAGTTTTGTGAGGTCCCCTACCACACCCCCACAGGGCTCCGATCCCCCCATCCCAACCCATGTATTAGCGAAGTTACTCTGTGGTCGTTATAATACACAAGTTCCATTTGAACAGTGTTGTGAGGTCCATTACCACAACCCCAAAGGGCTCCGATCCCCCCACCCCAACCCCGAGGGAAACCTCGGGTCCTCAAAGTTTCTATGGGCTCCCAAAGGGCACCGGGCACTCCAACGGCTCTGAGCCTCCATTATAATACTTTTTAAGGCTTTATTATATCTTTTCAGAAACTCTAGTTTTTTGCAAGAAGATTATGGAAAATACAATTCTCTGGTTCAAATGTGAAACTTAAGTTCATTTTTGGATCAAAAAAATAAACTATTTCCGTAAAATCTGAGCTAATAAGGGTTTTTGACTGTAAACTCTAGTTTGTTGAAAGAAAATTAAATGAACCCTAGAGTAGGATGTCCGCTACTATCCTAAGCCTCAGCGCACATAACCTCTTCTAAATTAACCTTAAAAAATGAAACTATCTTTTTTTTTTCATGAATTGTTTAGCCTGTAGACCCATTCCTGAAAGTTTCATTTTCCTAACCTAACCCCTTTACAAGATAGCCAAAAGTAGCTAAATTAACCTTAAAAAATGAAACTATCTTTTTTTTTTATCATGAACTGTTTAGCCTGTAGACTCATTCCTGAAAGTTTCATTTTCCTAGCCTAACCCCTTTCCAAGATAGCCAAAAATATCTAAAGTAGAATTGGTAATGTTCTATCAGCTGTAAGCCACGTAAGATAGATGATAAAAGAAACTAGTCAAACAGTTCCTCTCAACGAAGAAATGGATTGCAAACAGTGGTTTCTAATTAACCGAGTCAGACTCAAAACGAGCAGAAATTAACATAAGTTGGGCGCGAAACCTCTATGCCTTCCCAAGACCAGAACAAAATTTGCACTTTACTGAAAAATATAAGTGAATGTGCATTGTCAGTTTATTCCTAAGCTAACCCCTTTCCAAGATGGAAAAAATTAGCTAAATTATAATTGGTAATTTTCTATCAGCTTTAAGATAAAAAAAAAAAAAAAAAAAAAACAATGGAATTATTTACTGATCTTCAGTTGTTGTGATTTTAAAAGTTCTGCTTTTGTTTCAGCCAATCGTGTATATCCCCCCCCCCCCCCGAAAAAAATAAACTTTTCAGACAATCAAGTTCAGACTAACCAGAATTTTTTTAAACTGAAGTGGAAAATTTGATATTATTTTGGGAAAATAGAATTGATCAATAACTTATTTCATTTTCATTGAGAAAAATTTAGAATGGAAGTTGAACTTTTTAGTCTTCGCGATTTTTTGTATTAACCAGGAGTTTTGTAAACGCTTAATACCCACAAGCATATGCGGGTCAAATTTCATCTTAAAGTGCCAATGTATCTTATAGAATAATTTAAGTCATATGATCAATTTCATAAAACCTATAATTTTCACATTTTTATTCATTAAGTATCAATTACTTCAAGGAATTAATTTCACATTTTTGAAGATAGGAGCTTGAAACTTCTGAAGTAGGGATATTGGTTTTTAGAGTTTCGGTTACTATTGAGTCGTGTCGCTCAACGTCACCTATGAAAAGATTCTTTTAAAAGAAACACTTCAAATTGAAAAAAGAAACCATAAGCAAATAATCTTAACAAAGTTTAATCTCTTCCAAAAAAAACTTAAAAAGTAAACAAATTCAACCCATTTCTCACTGGCAAATTCCTACGATATTTTTGGGTATATAAAAAATATAATTTCCCATTCATGTTAAACTTTGATTGAACAAATATTAGACAAATCTACTTCACTTATACAAGTAGAAATATCTGGCAAGATTTCTGTTTCAAGAGGTTTATCCGATATTGGAATGCGGTTTTTAGAATGTGCCATTGAAGATGTATCGCTTGTGGAACTTATTTTTAGCCTCAGCTTCTTTACTGCGCTTCTGTCTTCTTCATTACCACCTGTCTTTCCTTTTTCAACCGACCACTTCGTTTCCATAGCCTCAGAGTTTCTAAGTTTTCTTTTCAGCTTTTGCTGGGTTTTCCGGGTTTTCTTTTCTACTTTTCCTATAAGTGCTTCATCTTTCACATCAAGTGGAATTTCCGAAACTCTTCCAGATGTTGAAATGAACTTGTTGTTTTTGTTTTTAATTTGTGTACGAATGACTTTTGTCTTATCTTTAATGTATGTCTGACAAGTTTGTTTCTTTTTCAGGCTAGAAAACTTGGGGGAATGTGTATCACTTGCATTGCTTAAAGAACCATATTCTACTCTTTGCTTTTCCTTCTTTGGTTCGCTTATTTCAAACTTGGAATGAAATTCCAATTTGACATAATGAGGATTTAAAGATCCTGATGCCAGCAGATCACGGGACTTTAACTCACTTTCTGTTAGTGTCCTTATCACTACTGTAGAGGACTTCAATTGTCTTCGAAGTCCAGGTATTTCAGCGAGGCTAATGAAACATCTTTCTGTAATTTTGTATTTCCTGAAATGGAAATTAAATTTAAGTTAATAAAGATTGTTAACTTTAAGAGCAGCAGTTTATATCCCTACTGACTTCCCTTCATGATAGATAAAAGTAAGGAGCGACTAGTTTTTTTGGAGTTGAGTTGCACGAGGGTTGACTTGCACGAGGGTTCAGTTACATGCGGATTCAGTTACACGGGGATTATTTAAATGGCTTTATTATATCTTTTCAGAACAAATTATTATTTTAGGGAATTATTTCGGTGAAACAGTTAGATATATTTTAAAAAAGGATTTTAGAAGAGGATTTGAGGGTGAAACTCTGTGATCGTTATAATACACAAGTTCCATTTGAACAGCGTTGTGAGGTCCCTTACCACAACCCCAAAGGGTTCCGATCCCTCCACCCCAACCCCGAAGGAAGCCCCCGGTCCTCAAAGGTTCTCTGGGCTCCCAAAGGGTCCCCCGGCGCCCCAAAGACTCCTGAGTCTCCATTATAATACTTTTTAAGGCTTTATTATATCATTTCTATTTTTTTGATAACTTGATAGGTGATTTGAATAAAAGGAATTCAAATATTTTGTCTATGAAATAGAAACTTACTCAATTTGCTAAAAGATATTCCATTTTGCACAACTCTGATCTGATTGAATTGTCACCGACAATGAGATTTAATCACTGCTAAGCCTATTGTTACAGTGAGAGAGTTACCCGATTTACAGCTTAGTGTTAACTGACAAGAATTTGGTAACAAAAAATGTACAGTTTCTATAAAAATTACTGAATTACAAAATCAAAATTAAATTGCATTTACTACTTTTCATTTAAACTAATGCAGCTTCAATAAAAAATTTGAAATTATTTCGTTTAAACTATTGCAGTTTCTATAAAAATTACTGAACTACAAAATCAAAATTAAATTGCATTTACTACTTTTCGTTTAAACTAATGCAGTTTCTATAAAAAATTTGAAATTATCTCGTTTAAACTATTGAAGTTTCTATAAAGTTAAGTTAAAAAACTGCTCACCAAGTTTAGCGAAATAAAAGCGTCTATTTGCAGTATTCCCCATTCATCTTCCAAATTGTAAGAAGGAACTGAATGTATATCATCCCATTTTGAAGGTATTTCATACTATACCTATAAGTCTCGCTCTTCTTATCAGATTCAAACGCTTAATATCTCAAGAATATGCGAGTCAAATTTCACCTTAAAGCCCCAACGTATCTGATGAAGTAATTTAAGTCTCAGGATCAATTTCATAGGAACACTCGAATTAAAAATAGGACGTTAGCCCAATAAGTTTTATCAAATAGTTCATAGTGTTAAATTGTAATGAAGGAGCGACTTAGCTCAATTGTAACCAAAACTCAAAAATGGAATTTTGATAACAATTAACAAGAATTGGGTTTTTATGCAGATTGCAATTATATAAATTTCATTACGTTTAATATCTAACCACCAAATGCTCCAAGCCTCAGAAGAAAAAGGGATTTTGAACACAGGGAGCCTGATTTTCGAAAAAAGGGAGAAACACCCCCCAAAAAGTCAATAAATCTGAATGTAAATCAGACCTTCAGATTCAGCGGTGTTGTTCCTTACGCGATAGACTTTCACCTTAAAGCCCCAACGTATCTGATGAAGTAATTTAAGTCTTAGGATCAATTGCATAGGAACACTCGAATTAAAAATAGGACGTTAGCTCAATAAGTTTTATCAAATAGTTCATAGTGTTAAATTGTAATGAAGGAGCGACTTAGCTCAATTGTAACCAAAACTCAAAAATGGAATTTTGATAACAATTGACAAGTATTGGGTTTTTATACAGATTGTAATTATATAAATTTCATTACGTTTAATATCTAGCCACCAAATGCTCCAAGCCTCAGAAGAAAAAGGGATTTTGAAAACAGGGAGCCTGATTTTCGAAAAAGGGGAAAACACCCCCCAAAAAGTCAATAAATCTTAATGTAAATCAGACCTTCAGATTCGGCGGTTTGGTTCCTTACGCGATAGACTTATTAGAGTGACAAAAAGCTTCTTTTTTTTCCACAACCCACAAGAGGACATTTTTCAACTACAAGTAAAGAGCTACTAGACTAAATCAAACATGAGGGGAAATAATAACGAATAATTGTTCAAACTTAAATTTTCTGTAAAGCTATGTCTAGCGATAAACTTATTAGAGTGACAAAAACTTTTTTCTTGGGTTGAGTGTGTGTAAAACCTATAATTTTCACCTTTTTCTTCATTAAGTATCAATTACTTCAAGAAATTAATTCCACATTTTTGCAGATAGGAGCTTGAAACTTCCGAAGTAGGGATATTGGTTTTTAGAGTATCGGTTACTATTGAGTCGTGTCGCCCCTTACTTACAGTTCTTTAGCACAAACACAAAAATGTTATCACTCTTAAAATTTAAATCTTGGCAAATCCAAAACACCAGTGCAGTGATTTTTGCAAGTGCGTTTAGGTGTTAAATTCAAATTAATGGGCACGTAACGTCAATAAAACCTCTAGTAATCAAAATATTAATGTCATTTGAATTATTAAAGGTGTAAAATCACAACTGTGCAACGAGTGGTTGAAATGTGCCAAATGTGGTTGGAACTGTACAGATCGCGTGGTGCAGCCTATGTACGCGCGCATACAGTTGAATAAAATATGCAAAGTCGACATAACTTTATTTCATTTTTTAAGGTTAATTTAGACGAGGTTACATGGCCCGCCATGTAACCTCGTCTAAATTAACCTTAAAAAATGAAATAAAGTTATGTCGACTTTGCATATTTTATTCAACTGTATGCGCGCGTACATAGGCTGCACCACGCGATCTGTACAGTTCCAACCACATTTGGCACATTTCCACCACGCGTTGCACAGTTCTGATTTTACACCTTTAATAATTCAAATGACATTAACATTTTGATTACTAGAGGTTTTATTGACGTTACGTGCCTATTAATTGGAATTTAACACCTAAACGCACTTGCAAAATCACTGCACTAGTGTTTTGGATTTGCCAATATTTAAATGTTAAGAGTGATAACATTTTTGTGTTTGTGCTAACGAACTGTAAGTAAGGGGCGACACGACTCAATAGTAACCGATACTCTAAAAACCAATATCCCTACTTCGGAAGTTTCAAGCTCCTATCTGCAAAAATGTGGAATTAATTTCTTGAAGTAATTGATACTTAATGAAGAAAAAGGTGAAAATTATAGGTTTTACACACACTCAACCCAAGAAAAAAGTTTTTGTCACTCTAATAAGTTTATCGCTAGACATAGCTTTACAGAAAATTTAAGTTTGAACAATTATTCGTTATTATTTCACCTCATGTTTGATTTAGTCTAGTAGCTCTTTACTTTTAGTTGAAAAATGTCCTCTTGTGGGTTGTGGAAAAAAAAGTTTTTTGTCACTCTAATAAGTCTATCGCGTAAGGAACAACATCGCTGAATCTGAAGGTCTGATTTACATTCAGATTTATTGACTTTTTGGGGGTGTTTCTCCCTTTTTCGAAAATCAGGCTCCCTGTTTTCAAAATCCCTTTTTCTTCTGAGGCTTGGAGCATTTGGTGGCTAGATATTAAACGTAATGAAATTTATATATTTGCAATCTGCATAAAAACCAATTCTTGTTAATTGTCATCAAAATTCCATTTTTGAGTTTTGGTTACAATTGAGCTAAGTCGCTCCTTCATTACAATTTAACACTATGAACTATTTGATAAAACTTATTGAGCTAACGTCCTATTTTTAATTCGAGTGTTCCTATGCAATTGATCCTAAGACTTAAATTACTTCATCAGATACGTTGGGGCTTTAAGGTGAAAGTCTATCGCGTAAGGAACAACACCGCTGAATCTGAAGGTCTGATTTACATTCAGATTTATTGACTTTTTGGGGGGTGTTTCTCCCTTTTTCGAAAATCAGGCTCCCTGTTTTCAAAATCCCTTTTCTTCTGAGGCTTGGAGCATTTGGTGGCTAGATATTAAACGTAATGAAATTTGTATAATTGCAATCTGCATAAAAACCCAATTCCTGTCAATTGTTATCAAAATTCCATTTTTGAGTTTTGGTTACAATTGAGCTAACTCGCTCCTTCATTACAATTTAACACTATGAACTATTTGATAAAACTTATTGAGCTAACGTCCTATTTTTAATTCGAGTGTTCCTATGAAATTGATCCTAAGACTTAAATTACTTCATCAGATACGTTGGGGCTTTAAGGTGAAATTTGACTCGCATATTCTTGAGATATTAAGCGTTTGAATCTGATAAGAAGAGCGAGACTTATAGGTATAGTATGAAATATCTTCAAAATGGGATGATATACATTCAGTTTCTTCTTACAATTTGGAAGATGAATGGGGAATACTGCAAATAGACGCTTTTATTTCGCTAAACTTGGTGAGCAGTTTTTTAACTTAACTTTATAGAAACTTCAATAGTTTAAACGAGATAATTTCAAATTTTTTATAGAAACTGCATTAGTTTAAACGAAAAGTAGTAAATGCAATTTAATTTTGATTTTGTAGTTCAGTCATTTTTATAGAAACTGCAATAGTTTAAACGAAATCATTTCAAATTTTTTATTGAAGCTGCATTAGTTTAAATGAAAAGTAGTAAATGCAATTTAATTTTGATTTTGTAATTCAGTCATTTTTATAGATACTGCACATTTTTTGTTACCAAATTCTTGTCAGTTAACACTAAGCTGTAAATCAGGCAACTCTCTCACAGTAACAATAGGCTTAGCAGTGATTAAATCTCATTGTCGGTGACAATTCAATCAGATCAGAGTTGTGCAAAATGGAATATCTTTTAGCAAAATGAGTAAGCTTCTATTTCATAGACAAAATATTTGAATTACTTTTATTCAAATCACCTATCAAGTTATCAAAAGAATAGAAATGATATAATAAAGCCTTAAAAAGTATTATAATGGAGGCTCAGGAGTCTTTGGGGCGCCGGGGGACCCTTTGGGAGCCCAGAGAACCTTTGAGGACCGGGGGCTTCCTTCGGGGTTGGGGTGGAGGGAACGGAACCCTTTGGGGTTGTGGTAAGGGACCTCACAACGCTGTTCAAATGGAACTTGTGTATTATAACGATCACAGAGTTTCACCCTCAAATCCTCTTCTAAAATCCTCTTTTAAAATATATCTAACTGTTTCACCGAAATAATTCCCTAAAATAATAATTTGTTCTGAAAAGATATAATAATGCCATTTAACTAATCCCCGTGTAACTGAATCCGCATGTAACTGAACCCTCGTGCAAGTCAACCCTCGTGCAACTCAACTCCAAAAAAAACTAGTCGCTCCATACTTTTATCTATCATGAAGGGAAGTCAGTAAGGATATAAACTGCTGCTCTTAAAGTTAACAATCTTTATTAACTTAAATTTAATTTCCATTTCAGGAAATAAAAAATGACAGAAAGATGTTTCATTAGCCTCGCTGAAATACCTGGAATTCGGAGACAATTGAAGTCCTCTACAGTAGTGATAAACAAACTAACAGAAAGTGAGTTAAAGTCCTGTGCTCTGCTGGCATCGGGATCTTTACATCCTCGTTATGACGAATTGGACTTTCATTCCAAGTGTGAAATAAGCGAACCAAAGACGGAAAAGCAAAGAGTAGAATATGGTTCTTTAAGTAATGCAAGTGATACACATTCCCCCAAGTTTTCTAGCCTGAAAAAGAAACAAACTTGTCAGACATACATTAAAGGTAAGACAAACGTCATTCACACACAAATTAAAAACAAAAACAACAAGTTCATGTCAACATCTGGAAGAGTTTCGGAAATTCCACCTGATGTGAAAGATGAAGCACTTATAGAAAAGTAGAAAAGAAAACCCGGAAAACCCAGCAAAAGCTGAAAAGAAAACTTAGAAACTCTGAGGCTACGGAAACGAAGTGGTCGGTTGAAAAAGGAAAGACAGGTGGTAATGAAGAAGACAGAAGCCCTGTAAAGAAGCTGAGGCTAAAAATAAGTTCCACAAGCGATACATCTTCAATGGCACATTCTAAAAGCCGCATTCCAATATCGGATAAACCTCTTGAAACAGAAATCTTGCCAGATATTTCTACTTGTATAAGTGAAGTAGATTTGTCTAATATTTGTTCAATCAAAGTTTAACATGAATGGGAAATTATATTTTTCTTATACCCAAAAATATTGTAGGAATTTGCCAGTGAGAAATGGGTTGACTTTGTTTACTTTTTAAGTTTTTTTTGGTAGAGATTAAACTTTGTTAAGATTATTTGCTTATGGTTTCTTTTTTTTTCAATTCGAAGTGTTTCTTTTAAAAGTATCTTTTCATAGGTGACATTGAGTGACACGACTCAATAGTAATCCAAACTCTAAAAAACAATATCCCTACTTCGGAAGTTTCAAGCTCCTATCTGCAAAAATGTGGAATTAATTTTTTGAAGTAATTGATACTTAATGAAGAAAAAGGTGAAAATTATAGGTTTTATGAAATTGATCATAAGATTTAAATTATTCTATCAGATACATTGGCACTTTAAGATGAAATTTAACCCGCATATGCTTGTGGGTATTAAGCGTTTACAAAACTCCTGGTTAATACAAAAAATCGCGAAGACTAAAAAGTTCAACTTCCATTCTAAATTTTCTCAATGAAAATGAAATAAGTTATTGATCAATTCTATTTTCCCAAAATAATATCAAATTTTCCACTTCAGTTTAAAAAAATTCTGGTTAGTATGAACTTGATTGTCTGAATTTTTTTTTTTTTTTTTTTGGGGGGGGGGGATACATGATTGGCTGAAACAAAAGCAGAACTTTTAAAATCACAAAAACTTAATATCATTAAATAATTCCATTGTTTTTTTTTTGTTTTTTTTTTTAGCTTACAGCTGATAGAACATTACCAATTATAATTTAGCTACTTTTGACCATCTTGGAAAGGGGTTAGCTTAGGAATAAACTGACAATGCACATTCAGTTATATTTTTCAGTAAAGTGCAAATTTTGTTCTGGTCTTGGGAAGGCGTAGGGGTTTCGCACCCAACTTATGTTAATTTCTGCTCGTTTTGAGTCTGACTCGGTTAATTAGAAACCACTGTTTGCAATCCATTTCTCCGTTGAGAGGAACTGTTTGACTAGTTTCTTTTATCATCTATCTTACGTGGCTTACAGCTGATAGAACATTACCAATTCTACTTGAGATATTATTGGCTATCTTGGAAAGGGGTTAGGCTAGGAAAATAAAACTTTCAGGAACGAGTTTACAGGCTAAACAGTTCAGGAAAAAAAAAAAGACAGTTTCATTTTTTAAAGTAATTTAGATACTTTTGGCTATCTGGGAAAGGGGTTAGGTTAGGAAAATGAAACTTTCGGGAATGGGTCTACAGGCTAAACAATTTATGATAAAAAAAAGATAGTTTTATTTTTTAAGGTTAATTTAGAAGAGGTTATGTGCGCTGAAGCTTAGGATAGTAGCGGACATCCTACTGTAGGGTTCATTTAATTTTCTTTCAACAAACTAGAGTTTACAGTCAAAAACCCTTATTAGCTCAGATTTTACAGAAATAGTTTATTTTTTCGATCCAAAAATGAACTTAAGTTTCACATTTGAACCAGAGAATTGTATTTTCCATAATCTTCTTGCAAAAAACTAGAGTTTCTTAAAATATATAATAAAGCATTAAAAAGTTTTATAAGGGAGGCTCTGAGCCTTGGGAGCGCGGGGTGCCCTTGGGAAGCCCAGATAACCTTTGCGGACGGGGGGTTGCCCTGGGGTTTGGGGTGGGGGGATCGGAGCCCTTTGGGGTTGTGGTAATGGACCCCACAACACTGTTCAAATGGAAATTGTTTATTAAAACGACCACTGTGTAACTTCGCTAAGCCAGGGGTTGGGATGGGGGGATCGGAGCCCTTTGGGGGTGTGGTAGGGGACCTCACAACACTGTTCAAATGAAACTTGTGTATTATAACGACCACCGAGCCCATGTAACTGAACCCCTGTATAACCGAAACCCCGTACAACTGAACCTCCGGGCTACTCGACCCCATTTAACTAATCCCCATGTAATTGAATCCGTATGTAACTGAACCCTCGTGCAAGTCAACCCTCGTGCAACTCAACTCCCTCAAAACACTTTTCAGCCATTTCTTGTTAATTTTTTTTATTTCTAAACTATTTAAAATTGACAACACTGTGCAAATCATCACTTGTGTATTATACAATACACATTCATTTCATCTCCTCCAAAACACTTTTCGGTCATTTCTTGTTAAAATTATCCAATCGCTAATTACCCCTTTTTTTTCTCCACCTTCAAATCCAAAAATGAACTTAAGTTTCACATTTGAACCAGAGAATTGTATTTTCCATAATCTTCTTGAAAAAAACTAGAGTTTCTGAAAATATATAATAAAGCCTTAAAAAGTATCATAATGGAGGCTCCGCGCCTTGGGAGCACCGAGGGCCCTTTGGGAGCCCAGATAACCTTTGTGGACGGGGGGTCTCCCTGGGGGTTGGGGGGGGGGGATCGGAGCCCTTTGGGGTTGTGGTAAGGGACCTCAGAACACTGTTCAAATGGAACTTGTGTATTATAACGACCACAGAGTAACTTCGCTAATACATGGGTTGGGATGGGGGGATCGGAGCCCTTTGGGGGTGTGGTAGGGTACCTCACAACACTGTTCAAATGGAACTTGTGTATTATAACGACCACCGACCCCATGTAACTGAACCCCTGTATAACCGAAACCCCGTACAACTGAACCTCCGTGCTACTCGATCCCATTTAACTAATCCCCGTGTAACTGAATCCGTATGTAACTGAACCCTCGTGCCAGTCAACCCTCGTGCAACTCAACTCCCTCAAAACACTTTTCAGCCATTTCTTGTTAATTTTTTTTATTTCTAAACTATTTAAAATTCACAACACTGTGCAAATCATCACTTGTGTATTATACAATACACATTCATTCCATCTCCTCCAAAACACTTTTCGGTCATTTCTTGTTAAAATTATCCAATCGCTAATTACCCCTTTTTTTCTCCACCTTCAAATGTTCCTTTAGTCATTGCCCAGTTAACACTAAGATGTAAATTGAGTAATCCTCTCGCAATAACAAACCAAACCAGATTATACCCACTTAACCAGATCAAAAATGGCGGTCACACTAACTTGATTAGTAATTGGACTTTCAGTCCTACATTCACGGGTTTCTGCAAAGTGCTATGGACTTCATTGAAAAAATACCAGTTTAAAAAAAATAAAATAAAATAAACATCTATCCATGAGTTTGACCTCCAAAAAATCGATGTCACAATAGAAAACCCGTCTCTTTGAAAGGTGTAATGACCTGTAGAATAGGACTACCAGAAAAACCTGTTTGGTACGGAGGGGCCATAGAAATGGTAGTTCCTACTCTACTGCCAAGCTCATTTTTTTCCCGAAGTCACCCAATCAAAATTTTTAGATAGCCATTTTGTTCAGCATAGTCAAAAATCTAATTAATATGTCTTTGAGGATGACTTAATCCCCCACAGTTCCCGGGGGAAGGGCCTGCAAGTTACAAACTTTGCCCATTGTTTACATATAGTATTGGTTATTGGAAAGTATACAGGTGTTTTCAGGAGGAATTTTTATCTAGTGGGAGGTCGGGGTCGGAGTAGGGGTTACGGGGAGGATCTTTCCATGGAGGATCTTACCTTGGGGGAAGGAGCATTTCCATGAAAGGGGCGCCAGATTTCCAAGTATTATTTAAAAACGATCAGAAAATAAATAATAAGACAAGTTTTTTTCAACTGAAAATAAGGAGCAACATTAAAACTTAAAACGAACAGAAATTATTACGTATATGAGAAGGTTCACCCCCAAGTCAATAACTTGCTCATTTAACGAAATGTTTTTAGTACTTTCAAAAAAAGCTATCTATTCTAATTAACCACCCTTTGTGATTCAGGGGTTTGTGATTCGAACAAAATTCCAACTTTAGCGTAAAGAGCGAGGTATTGGCTAGGGAGCGAACTCTCTAATATACGTAATAGAAACATACGTATTTAGAAGTTCGCCATTTCGGTTAATACGCAAGTTATATCAGAAAACTATTTCGAGAAAGCCATTTAGCCAAAAAACGGAAAATTAATAGGCAAGTTGTTTTTTAATTATTCCTGTTTGTTGAGCCAAAATCAAAGCTACATTAATTTAAAAACGTTCAGAAATTAACTAAAAAAAACAAGTTGTTTTAACTGAAAATAAGGAGTGACATTAAAAAATAAACCGAACAGGCATTATTCTTGATATGAAAGTGGCGGCCCCCTCCTTAAAGCCTAACTTTGTTTGATAAATTATGACTCTTTCGCACCACTTTATCTTTTAGAACAGTACGACAATTTAGCTTAAGGAGCGAGGCGTTGAGGAGGGGGCCGCCCCTTTCATATACTGAATAATTTCTGTTCGTTTTAAGTTTTGATGTCGCTCCTTAATGTCAGTATAAAAAACTTGTTTTTTTAGTTAATACCATAATACAACAGAATACAGAAGATACAGAATACCATAAGACTTAATTTGACATAGCCAGAGATAGATCACAAGGGGGTTTAGATCCACTTGAAGACTAAATGTTTTGTGAAATCAAAACACATTTTTTGTGAAATCAAAACACATTGATTTTGTGAAATCAATGTTTTGTGAAATTAAATCAAAAAAAAAATAACATATATGTTTGATTAAATTATGGTAACAAATTAAACAAACTAAAATATTTTGGACCCCCTTTTACGGCACTATTTAACAGGTGGGCTATAATATGGGCTATAATAACATGTGGGCTATAATATAATTATGGTATTATAAACAAACTACAATATTTTGGACCTCCTTTTACGACACTATTTAAAATGTGGGCTTTCCGATTTAATTGCTTGAAATTTCATGAAAGAGGTACTATCAGTTATGTTTTTCACTTTTGCCTAGGATCACAGATGACATCTTAGCCATGGTGCGGCCTACAGCAGAGCACATCAAGCAAGGACTCATGAATTCTTTGGAAAGGTAAGCAAGAACATCTCGGATTATTTCGAAAAAGCAAATACAGGAGAATCACGCATCATCTTCAGAGAGTTCAGCCAATTGAGAAAAAAGCTTTTTTAAGATTTTCAGATGCTCATCCGTTTTAAACAAACCAATATTTTAAAGGAGGGTCTTCATTACGCAAGTTTAGAGGCTCTAACAAGCCGCAAGTCAATATCTCCCCTGCATATAAAATGCACCATTGACCGATCAAACAGACCTAAGAGTTCAGAAGGACGCCTTCGAATATGCGAGGCACGGCTCTCTGTGATTAATGCTGTAATTCATTGAACCCCCATGCTACTTGGGATACTGAGCAGAAAAATAGCTTAATGTCAGTAGCAAATATGGCTTGGATTTCGCGTCTAAATTTGCATAATTTCCCAAATCAGAGCAAAAAGTAACATCAAATTGTTGGCAAAATTAGCATCAAATTAAGAACAGTTAGAGCAACCTCTGGACTACTTAAATACGTCATAAAATGAGTGGTGGGATGAAGAACATAGGCTACGGAAGTGGTTCTCAAACTGTGGTACTCGTAGCCCTTGGGGGTACGGAATTTTTTTTAGGGGTACAGAAATTTTTTTAGGGGGTACACTGCCAGCCAAAAAAATAAAACAACCCTTTAACTCTAGGACTGGAAGTTTTATTTATATTTTAGCTATAGTTTACTTAGTACTGGTAACTGAGAAGGGGTACTTAAAATGCTTTGTGGGTAAAAAGGGTACAGTGTCTAAATAAGTTTGAGAACTACTGCTCTAGACAATCAATTCTGGTGACGATTTCCCTCGGACACTTACCCTTATCATCTCCACGCGTAAAACTGAATCGACAAAGAATAAGCATGACATAAGAAGAATCTCGTATAGGAATTCTGGCAAATGTCACTAGTGTAAAATTCCCCCTGAGAAATTCACCCCCCCCCCCTGAAAATTTTCTTCCCAAGACAAATTGTCCCCGTGGAAAATACCACCTGTAGAAAATTCGCCCCCTCCCACCCGAAAAATGCATTCATACTTCCCAATAGCAAATACTACACGTAAACAATGGGCAAAGTTGTAACTTAAAGACCTTTTCCCTGACCGGCAATTTATATTTTACCTATAGTTTACTTCTTACCGGTAACTAAGAAGGGGTACCTAAAATGTTTTGTGGATAGAAAGGGGTACAGTGTCTAAATAAGTTTTACAACCACTGGGCTACGGGTTTTCCTTTGGCCTTTGCATCGAAGATTCACAGATTCACAGCAGTTTCACAGATCATTTCAGACTTTTTATTCGTTATGGGCTTTGTTGGCCAACTGATGCTTACCGTAGATGCCTTGCACAAAGAGGCAACAAAGGTAGGAGTGGCGCAACAGATTGACTTAGAAAACACATTAGGATAATCGAGCCCCAACTTCCGTCGCCATCCCTATGCTGTTGTTTATCGAGGTCATGTTAGAGCCTTCAGTAACTTCTTAAAGAAACATATTAAACCAAAATAAACAACCGCATTCTTGCCAAGCATGCCAATATGGGCAGGATGATTGATTTTTTTTTGGTTTTTGTAAGGGGCTAAACAGACTGAGAGAGGAGATTTTTTGCTTGGCAGTTTGAAAGGGATGAATAGTTTGATTTTATGTTAAGTGATAAAAAATTTCATGGGGATAAAGTTAAGAATAAACTCGTATAAACTGCTCGTATAAACTTCAGAGGGGGCTTATTTAATAGAATATTAAAAGTTCTAGTTAAATTTTTAAGAGTCAAAACAGATCAGAGGGCAACAAGCCCCCTCCACGCCCTTTTCCCCCAAATTTATCTAATAAAAGTTTTGAGATGGCCATTTTGTTAAAAATAGTTGATAAATAAGTTAACAATAACTCCGCGGTCGACAAATCCCCCAGGGCCCGGGGACAAGTGTTGTAGACTATGCCTTGCGGGCATGTATGGCTTTATGGAAGTCATGATCGCATATGCTTCAGAGGAACCTCGTTCAATTGGAAATCGGGAGTTCTGGTCATGTAAGGGGTGGTCATGTAAACTTCAGATAGGGGCTCAAATGTTTAGAAATTAAAAGTTGTTGTTCCCTTTTTAAGAGTCAAAACGGATTGGAGGACAACTAGTCCCCCTCCCTACCCTTTTTACCAAATCCACCCCATCTAATTTTTTAGATTGAATAAGATCTATTACAAAGGGCACTAGCCCTCTCAATTTCCAATTGAATGAGCACCTTTTGAAGTTTTACGACAACTCTATCTACAAAAACCTTATATGCCCCCAGGGCAGAACTCACAACCTTTGCCCTTGGGGCTCTGGGTGGTTTGTCATCCTTAAATACATAATTTCCAGAACTTTCAACTACGTTAGAGAGGTATTTACTCTCCACTCACTTTCGACTATTAAAAAGGGCAATTTCAATTTCCAATCAAATGAACCCTTTTTGAAATTTCTATAACAACTTTCTATGTAAACATTATATGCCCCCAGGGCCTAACTTACAACCCTTGCACTGAGGGCTCTGAGGGGGTTATCATCCTAATAGACCTAATTTCAAGAACTTTCAACTACGTTGAACACAATATATATCTCAAAATTTTGATTGGATGTGTTTGGGAAAATAATGGGCGTGAGAGGGGTGTTAGTCACTCTCCAATCACTTTCAACTATTAAAAAAGGCTCTAGCCCTTTCAATTTCCAATTGAATTAGCCCTTTTGAAGTTTCTATGCTTTCATTAAAAACCTTATATGCCCCCAGGGCATAACTTACAACCCTTGCCCTGAAGGCTGTAGCGGGGGGAGGGGTTGTCATCCTTAAAGACCTAATTTCCAAAACTTTCAACTACGTTGAATAAAATGGCTATCTGAAAATTTTGATTGGATGTGTTTGGGAAAATAATGGGCGTGAGAGGGGTGTTAGTCACTCTCCAACCACTTTCAACTATTAAAAAAGGCTCTAGCCCTTTCAATTTCCAATTGAATTAGCCCTTTTGAAGTTTCTACGCTTTCAATAAAAACCTTATATGCCCCCCAGATATACCTAAAAACCCGTACCCTGAAGGCTGTGGCGGGGGGGGGGGGTTGTCATCCTCAAAGACCTTATTTCCAAAAATTTAAACTTCGTTGAATAAAACGGCTATCTGAAAATTTTGATTCGATGTGTTTGGGGCAGAGGTGGACGTGAGAGGGGGGTTAGTTACCGTCCAATCACTTTCAACTATTAAAAAGGGCACTGGCCCTCTCAATTTCCAATTGAATGAGGCCCTTTTGAAGTTTTCACGACAACTATATCATTAAAAAGCTTATATGCCCCCAGGGCATAACTTACAACCTTTGCCCTGGGGACTCTAGGGAGTTTGTCATACTTAAATACATAATTTCAATAAATTTCAACTACGTTGAACAAAATGGTTATCTCTAAACTTTGATTGAACATGTCCGGGAAAATGGTGGGCGTGAGACGGGGGTTAATTACTCTCCGCTCACTTTCGACTATTAAAAAGGGCAATTTCAATTTCCAATCAAATGAGCCCCTTTTGAAATTTCTACAACAACTTTCTATATAAACCTTATATGCCCCCAGGGCATAACTTACAACCCTTGCACTGAGGGCTCTGGTGGGGTTATCATCCTAAAAGACCTAATTACCAGAACTTTCGACTACGTTGAACGAAATGGATAGCTCAAAACTTTGATTGGATGTGTTTGGGGAAATAGTGAGTGTGAGAGGGGGGTTAGTTGCCCTTCCATCACTTTCGAGTATTAAAAGGGCCACTAGCCCTTTAAATTTTCAATTGAATGGGCCCTTTTTGATGTTTTTACAACATCGCTGTCTATAAAAACCTTACATGATCCCAGGGCGCAACACAACCCTTGCCATGAGGGTTGTGGGGGGACGGGTTATCATCCTTAAAGACCTAATTTCCAAAACTTTCAACTGCGTTGAACAGAATGGCTATCTAAAAATTTTGATTAGATATGTTTGGGGAAATGGGCGGCGTGGAAGGAGTGTTTGTTGCCTTCCAATCACTTTCGACTATTAAAAAGGGCACTAGCCATTTCAATTTCCAATCGAATGAGCCCTTTTTGAAGTTTCTACGAGGACACGTTCTATAAAAACCTTATACACCTCCAGGACATAACTTACAACCCTTGCCCAGAGGACTTTGGGGGAATGTCTTCCTCAAAAACATAATTTCTATCTAGAAATCACCAACACTGAACAAAATGGTTATCTAAAAATTTTGATTGGATGTGTTTGGGGAAAAGGTGGCCGATAGAGGGGGGCTAGTTGCCCTCAAATCACTTTTGACTATTAAAAAGGGCACTAGACATTTGAATTTTAAATTAAATGAGCCCTTTTTCAAGTTTCTACGATAAAGATTGCAATAAAATCTTTTATGCCTCCAGGGCGTAACTTATAACCTTTGCCCTGAAGACTCTGGGGGGAGTGTCCTGCTCAAAGGTATAATTTCCGGAACTTCAACTTCAATTTTGATTGGATGTATTTGGGGATATGGTGGGCGTGGAAGGGGTGTTAGCTGCCTTCCAATTATTTTCGACTATTAAAAAGGGCACTAGCCATTTCAATTTCTAATCAAATGAGCCTTTTTCGAAGTTTCTACGACAGCGCGTTCTATTAAAACTTTATATACCCCCAGTGCATAACTTACAACTCTTGTCCTGAGGGCTGTGAGGGGGTTGTCATCCTTAAAGACCTAGTTTACAGAACTTAAAACTACGATGGAATTAATTCCATCCTAATGATATGAATTTATCTAGCGTACAACGCTAGATCTAGCCAATTCATGAGTTCAACTAGTTTTAACTTATTTATGAATTCAGAGCCGTCACGTGCGGGGGGACACTCCCCCCTGCGATGTTTTGGGCACTCAGTTGAGAAATGAGTTGGCATACTCGTGGAACAAAAACGCTTGAAAATAGTGACATGATATATACCGAAATCTCAATCTCAGTCGGTAAATGCAGTGGCTTTGCCGACTCATTCAGTGATTTTTCGTATCGTACTCTAATTCGACACTATGTAAATTATTGATGAAAAAAAAACGGTCGGTAAAAATGACCAGTAACTCGGTAATATCCCTCGCTCGCTCCCCCCAAACATTTCGGCTAACAACGGCCCTGTATGACTTGCCAATCTGAATATTCTCCAAACAGTTCTGATTGCCAAGCATTGCAAAATTACTTTCGACAATTTTGGCCTTGGTTGGTTCCACATGAACATCGAATTCTGATTATAATGTTATTAGGTGAAGCAAGGTACAGAAATAAGCCAAATTTAGTTTTTAGTAAAAATCTTATCGTAAATGAGCCATTACTGCGATATGTCATGGCCTCAATTTATTAAAATCGTTCAATTTCAGTTTTGTGCCATATTAATCTCTCAGATATTTTCTACAGTTCTTGCTGAGATTAGATAACATATACATTTCTCCTTCTCTCACATGTTATGGAGTATGGAGCCTTTGAGGCGTGTCGTGAAGTTACCGTACTTACCTATTTTTTATTTGTTCATAAAAAATTGATCTTATTTTATATATATTTCCAGAGTTGGAATCAAAACAATTATCAATTTACAAGAGCCAGGTGAACATGAATTCTGTGGCCCAGGGATACTAGATGGCGATTTTACCTACCGCCCAGAACTCTTCATGGAAAAACAAAGTAAGTGCTGGTTTATATGCTGTTGTTACCGGGAATATCCGAAATACCTTTCTTTCTCCTTGGATTTAGTCAGTGTTGCCAGTCAACTTTTTCAGTTTTATGCAACATTTGATGGTGACAGATTATGTTAGGCTAGGTTAGGTTTTTAACCCAAGTTTGGCTCTTTCTCAAAACTCTATTTTTTAAAACAATAAAACAACTTTAGCTTAAAGAGCGAGGCGTTGAGAAGGGGACAGCCCCTTTCATATACGGAATAATTTCTGTTCGTTTTAAGTTTTAGTGTCACTCCTTACTTTCAATTAAAAAAAATTGTTTTTTTATTTAAGTGTATAATAGATTGAAATAATAGTTGGTTTGATGGGTTGCCTTTTAATCCATTGCGCGTTGGCGCACTCGCTCTTAAATATGCACGTAGTTCTATCAAAATAAACGGTTAATATAGACGATTTATTTTAAAACTAATAATTTTATAGCTAATTTTATTCCCTAGAGACTCGATAATGTACAATGGCGAATAATTACGCATCAGCCATTGTGAAGGGCTAGTGGATGTTGGTGTTGGCGGGGTGCATGGGCGCCCATATGGGGGGGGGGCCGGTGGGGGCTCTTGCCCAACCCCTGGCGGAATGATTCTGCCTTATTTTTATATTTTTTTTCTGAGATTTCTATTATATAGCATTAAAAGTAGCAATTAGACAAAGTTTGCCCCCCCCCCCTGGAATTCAGCTTATGGGCGCCCATGCGGGGGTGTGCTTTGTGTAGTATTTGTGAAACGTCAAAAGTGTGCTTTTATGCTAAAACTTTTTAAGCGAGTTCCTTGAACAGATCATTTTCAAGCATATTTTTTGTAGGTAAGCATATGAATCTAATCTTTTATGTTACGTGATGTTATCAAACAGTTCGTGGTAACGAACTGTAAGTAAGGAGCGATCCGGGACAGTAGTAACCAAAACTCTAAAAAGAATCTTAATGAAAATCAGACCACCAAATTCAGCGTAACAGAAAACCATACTATAGAAGTTTCAAGCTCTTATTTGCAAAAATGCGGAATTTTGTATTTTTTGCCAGAAGAAAGATCATAGCGGGGCTGTTAAGCAAAAGAATCGCGCACTTCTGGAAAAAAACACAAAAATTAGTGGAAATATAGATTAAAGCACGGGGAATCTAATGATGAGTAGAACCACGTCGATTTGGCGCTCTAAAGCACTTTTGCGAGCATGCGAAGCGCTTAAAAATGCGCATGTTTACCAGCATCTCTAAGCATCAAAACCTCTGAATATACATTTTAAGATATGACGATTCAAATGGTGGCTATACAAAAAGTAAATGATCGTTCTGAAGCGCACAATAGAACACTAAAAAAGCGCATAAAGCACAAAATAGGAGCTCCAGGGATGTACTCAGGGGGGCCTCCGGGCCCCCCCCCCCGAAATCTCACGATTTTTCCCCATAATTTTCTGATACAAAATAATGGATAGTGGCAAATTTCTAATCTAAACATAATGTGTTAACCGTTTTTGATAATTTTTCGGCCTGCAATTACCCAATTGGGTCACTAGCATAGTGACCCAATTGCATAGTTATTCCATTTCCTGTTCAACTTCTCACCCTCTGTCAAGCCATCGCTGAGCTAACAGTTATCTTTTAAAGTTCATCTGTTCATCTGTTCTAGGGGATGAAGTGGCCATTCTTGCAATTAAACCCAGCCTTTTCAGTTGACAGTCTAAATCCAAGTGTTGCTGAAGTTAGGACAAGTGTGAAAAATGTCGAAAAAACAACAGTGTTCTCCAGTTTTGGAGTAAAAAACGACGAATTAGTGAGGTTGACTCTGAAAAAAAAAACCAGCAATAGTGATCAACTGAACATTGCCGTTACGACTGAACCTTCGACTTCAGCAAGAATCAATACCAAATGCTGAGGTAATAGTAGTCAAACGCGATGAAATAAACGTTGAGCTTGACATGGAACCTATTTTAAAAGAACAGGTTTGGTTTCCGATGAAACAAAGTATAATTTACTGGAAAGACATTTTAAACCAAACAAGGACTATCCTTTCTCGGTTCATGTCACAGGCTCAAAAACAAGGAATTTTCAAGTTAGCTGAATGGATTTGCATGTGATCAAGCCGGAAGGGGGTTTCACAAAAATTCAGGGCAGCTTGTCATGGAGCCTCACGTGAACTGGAAGAACGCCCTGGAATACTTTTCTAAACATCAGTCAAACTCCTACCATAAAGACGCTGTTGTTTGGGGGCGAAATTTTCTGGCAACTGTGAGCAGGCAAAAGTCCTCTATAGTGGAAGTCTTGAATACTCATAAAAGAGATGAAATACTCAGAAAACGGCTCCGTCTCATCATAGAAACAATGCTGTTGTGTGGACGTCAAAGACTTGCACTGCGTGGGGACGAGGATTCGGGGTAATTGACTTTTACAGAGTCTTCAAAAAACGACGGAAATTTTAGGACTTTGCTACGCTATCGGATGAAAGACGATCCAATAATGAAAGAGGTGTTTGAGAAAAGTGCAGGCAATGCCAAGTACCGCAGCCTCAGAATTCAGAATGAAGTAGTTGACATTTGTGGACAGATCGTTACTGGAAGGATTGTTGATCAAGTGAAAGGGGCACGTTTTTTTCACCATCCTGGCGGACGAAACAACCGACATATCGAGAAAGGAACAGATGGCTCCAGGGCTTCGATTTTTGGACAGCGAAACTTTTCAGATCAGAGAAGAGTTTATCGATATTGCTGTTGTTGAAGACTTGCAAGCCTCGGTCTATTTATCCTAAGTCGAATGAAAAAAACTTGATCTCGATATGAAACTATGCAGGGGACAAAGGTATGTTGGGACTGCAAACATGAGTGGGCATTTGTCAGGAGCACAGGCTTTTATCTCGAACAAATATCCACTCGCCAAGTATGTTCACTGTGTCATCCAATCCTTGAACTTAGTATTGACAGACTCGAGCAAGATCCCTGAAATCAAGCACTGTATGATGGTCATTCGTGAAACAGTTAATTTCTTTCACTTCACTGCCAAGCAAAGCGCTGTCGTAAGAACTTACACTGAAGTCAATATGAAAGGAGTGTGCGAAACTCGATGGGTCGAAAGACACAATGAGATACAAATATCAAATTAGGTAGTTGTTCCGATCTTTAAGACCTTAAAAGACATAGAGACAAATAGGAAATCCATGGCGTCGTCAAAAACCAGAAGACTGCTCAAAAACATCCTGAGCTTGGACTGCATAGTGACCCTTATTGTGATGGATTTTTTTATGGGGTACAAACTGAATTTGTTTAAGCTGCTAGGGT
Source organism: Artemia sp. Qi Xiang Cuo (assembly GCF_049724085.1). Lineage (NCBI taxonomy): Eukaryota > Metazoa > Arthropoda > Branchiopoda > Anostraca > Artemiidae > Artemia > Artemia sp. Qi Xiang Cuo. The sequence continues at coordinate 705,380 of NC_142810.1, forward strand.
CAGAAAACATCGATATGGCTAGGTGCATTCAGTGTGACAGAAATGTTTCAAGATACACGAAATAAGGTGTTTTCGGAGGTCACGTGAATATGCCAAAAACTGGAAATTACCATTGCCATGCCACGAAAGAGAAATGTCGTCAACATCCCACTTGGTATCCCTGCAGGAAAAGCAAATAGAATTTTACGATCTAGTTTCTCTCTTCATCCCATTCGAGGACCAACCCATACAATCACTCGACTCTCGATTCACAAGGCACAAAGTTATTCTGAAAGGCATCAGTGGAATCCTACCATCTTTTGTCGTAAAAGAGCCTACTAGTGATATTAAATAACCGATCAAGTCATATGCGTCAGATCTAACAAGCTCGGAGTCCGCTATGAAGGCTGAGCTTCAACTATGGCGGGCTAATTGGCCAAAAGTAGCTCCCTGTGTTTTTCCAAGGACGGCAGAGCAGAGCCTGGCTGAGTGTGAGCGAGGCATATTTCCCAACATCCATACGTTACCACGCATTTTCTGTGTAATTTGCATTTCTACAGCATGTGTTGAGGGGTCATTTTCTTCAATGAAAACGCTAAAAACCTATCTGCGCAGCCGAATGGACGAAGGCCGACTAAATGGCTTAGCACTTTTGAATCTCCATCGAGATGTTTCTGTATCAGCGGATGAGATTCTGGAAAAGCTTGCTCTTAGCTCTGGTCGTAGGTTGCAATTTGCAATATAGGACGAGTCTCTATTTCTTGATATGCGTGATTTTGGTTTTGTAGATGTTACGTAATATAATGTCCTTTTATCTTCTGTTTTGAAGGATTTGCCCCCCCCCCCCCCAAACAAATTCCTGAGTATGTGCCTGAGGAGAGCCTATCCCATGTGATACCAAAACAGACAAAATCATAGTTTAGAGAAATAGAAGTCCGAAGATTACAAGCAACAGCTCGCGTCTGCGCGTCAAAGCGCAAATTTGTGCGCGCAAAAAGTGCAAAACTGATGGAAGTTTGAAGAAACTCCGAAAAAAGTGGTAATGTATTACAAAGTGTGGGGAACCCAATAATCACAGGTAGAAAGTCGAGCGATCACTTTATAGCACCTTTGCAATTGCTGAAAATTGCACTAAAACCGCAAAACTAATATTCTTGTTACAGAAAGTTCAAATTCGGTAGAAACACGGTTTGAAATACCAAGAGTCGAGTGGTGTTGAAAAGAAAGTTAATCTGTAAGCCAAAATCCTGTCCTGGCATGTTTTAATGCCCACTTTAAGCACGAAAATAGAAAGATTTAAACTTTAACTTTTACACAAACACTTTAAGCACGAAAATAGAAAAATATACAAAACGTTAGCTTTTTGAAACAAGCGATGATTCGAAATGACATCGAATATACAATACGAAGCGCGATTTAGAGCGTCCAGTAGAGCCCACGACGCTTAATGAAACGAAAAGAATGGAGGATTTCGAACACCCATAGAGACTTACCTGGCACTTTTTCAGAGATATGCAACCAAAAATGTTATTTCCGTTTGCCACTTTGGCTAAATTGTCTTGATGGTCATTGTTATTGAAAAATAGGATACAAAATAAAGCAACAATTATCACATAACATGGTACTTCGCTGAGATATCAGATCACATGTTGAGCAACCAAGATTATAAGTTAGACTTAAACCTTAAAACGGACATCAATATACATGATACATAAAAATTCATTATACTGGGCATGACCCGTGGCAAGAACATAAATCGGTGCACTCAAGTGAGCTGTTGTTCCAGTTGCAGCACCAAAACCATTGCTTTTTGCAACTGCATCGTATAAGCTCTCAACAGGCGACAAAATCTTGGGGCAGGGTTGACCGTCGGGGAGCCCAAGGCTCATTGCTCGTGTTTTCCCATAGAACTGGACGATACCTGGGCTTGAAGGTAAGCGTACCAAATATGCTGGTTTAGTACATCCTGGGTTGGTGGAAGTCTGTCCATGGATGATCTTTTTTGTGAACAGATACTTACTCAACTTGTTCACCGACTCTTTTCCACTGGATCTGTCATATACAAGCACAAAGAACTTTACAATCTGTGAACAGCCGTTTTCAGTGAGCTCTTGAAGAGAAGAAGACAGGCGGTTGAAGACTGGTGTTATGGCACTGTGCGCTTTCCATGTCTTCCAAAATCCTCCTTTGCCATGCAACAGGAATGTGGACCAAATGTCGTTGCCACTTAGAGCATGGAAAAAAAGCAGTGACTGCGCCTTTTCTTCGCCAAGTACAGTTTCTATGTCGTGAACAGGAATGTATCAGAAACTCCTCCCTTGGCAATATGCTACGTAGAATTGATAAATCCCAATAAATAAGTACTTTGCGATGAGCAGAACAATTGCATGTGAATCAACCGTTATGACAGTGACGAATTTCATGTTGTAGCACGCCTGATGAAGGCAGTGTAGGACTATTCTGCTATCTCCCTTCTCGTGATTGCTAGGATGAATTTCAGCCAAGTCAGTTGGAATTGTACTTCTTGCACTATCACTAGAAGTCACGACAACCAAATGACTGATAAAAGTATCGTAATTCTTTTTTTTTGCCATGAATTCGAATAAGCTCTGCTTGTTGTCTGAACACTGAAGAAAACTGCTCAAGTTTTTTGGAATTGGCGTTCTTTCTTTGTCAGATTATGCCTTACCGCGTTTTTCTCGTGTAGAAGTTTTCAAATTGTAGGACTTCTAAACGCCAAAGACGACATCAAACCGCTGTGTTTCACTTGTGAACTGCTCAAGAAGGTATTGGTAGATTTCTTCTGTAACATATTCGCCAAACGTCTCACTTTTTAGCTTTATAAGGTTGACTGAGACAGCACCATTAAAACCTTGGTATCGGGGTGAGGTTTCTCGGTCACAACTTCAGAAGAATAAGCTGTGAGCAGAGTTACAATATCAGACTTCGTGCCTAATCTCGGATTACCCTGATCAGAGATTGAAGGAGGGAAAGGCAGGTTCTTGCGTTTGAAAAACTATTCCAAGTCAGCGCCTCTGGTTTTGCAGCCAATATATAGTTTGGCAAACAGGGCAAAATTTTACTTGGAGGATCAATTGAAGGATCAATTTTGACTTCGGTATTGATGATGGAATGGGAGTTGAAAATAATGGCATCTTGTTTTGGCATATCGGTGAATCAATTGGCTTTGTACATTTTACAAAACGGTCTTCCACAAAAGCATCATACTGGGATTAGCCTGGTAAACATGCAGAGAGACTGGTAAACTTGTGCTTTTTTTAGTGCTTTGGGAGCTCGTAAAAATGCTTTCGAGCGTTCGCTCGACGTTCTTCCTGTTACCATTGGATTGCCCGTGCTTTAATTTATATCTCCAACAATTTTTGTGCTATTTGTCAGAAGTGCACGATTCTAGTGATATTTTCCGTTTAACAGCTCCACTGTCACGGATGTGTGATTGATTTTTTTTTTCCAGGGGTCATGTATTGACCTAGTGGTCCTAGAATATCATGAGAAGGCTCATTCGAATGGAAATCGAAAGTTCCCTATATCGTCCGATCAAAATTATTGTTCATCATAGTTGAAAGGCTCAATAAATATGCCTTTGGACGTAACGTAACACGACTCCTACAGCCCCAAAGGAAAGTTCTTTAAGTTATAAAACTTGCCCAATGTTTAACCATAGTATTTGTTATCGGGAAGCATGCATACATTTTAGGGTGGGGGACAAATTTTCTGCTGGGGGTTTTTCCACGGGGAAGTTTCCCATGGGGAGGGAAGTTTCATGGGGTGAACTTGTCAGGGGAAACTATACACTGGGGGAATTTGCAATAATTCTTATACAAAATTCTTTTTATATATCTTGCTTTCTCTTTTCCGTCTCAACTCTACGTGTGGAGTTTTTAAGGGTAATTGTCCTGGGTAAATTTTCACCGGGATTGAATTGTCTAGAGGATATTTCCATGTGTGGAGTGTATTTCCATGGAGGTGGGGCCAGATTTCCGGGAATTATTAAAAAACGATCAGAAATTAAATAAAAAAACAAGATTTTTCAACTGAAAGTAAGGAGCAGCATTAAAACTTAAAACGCAGCATTAAAACTTATGACAAATATTATTACGTATTTGAAGGGGATTGCCTCCTCCTCAACAAATTGCTCTTTACGCTAAAGTTTGAATTTTGTCCCAATTCTTTAAGAACGACTCTTGAAGCACCAGAGACTTTATTTAGAACAATAAAAAGCTTTTTTAAAGTACTAAAAAAGTTTAACGTAAAGATTGAGGTGTTGAGGAGGAGGCAACCCCCTTCATATACTTAATAGTTTCTGATCGTTTTAAGTTTTAATCTTCCTCCTTACTTTCGGTTGAAAAATCTTATTTTTTTATTTAATGTAATAAGAGGAGAGTTGTCGCTGTGCACGACCCACATTACATGCTTCATCCAAGGATATCCATCAGAACACAGGGAGGCTTTTGGGGAAATCATTGGAGCCCCCTTCCTCTACTCTCCTTCTATATCTACCTGAATATTCAATGAAGGTTACAAATAATTTAGCCTAAAAATGGACTTTTTAAGTCTTCAGGCACCCCCTCACTCGGAGAAATAACCGCTAACTATCCTCCACAAATTTTTGTGTGTAACGACGCACTGTATTTTTTTTCTAAGAACAAATGCACCTCCTCGAAAAAGCAGCTTTTCAGTTATTTTTAAATCCATTAGCACAATTACATTCCAGCCCTCTACGGGCCAACATTGCTGTTTTACGCCATAGAATGGCAAAAAAATACCACTTTACTGCGGTGTGATACCTGTTGACACTTTAAAAGGTAATAGAACTTATGAATTATGTTCAAATGAGCCCTCCCCTCACATCCCAGAACCACTGGTTTAATACGGTAACTCCTGAAAAAAAAAGAAACACGAATCTATGAACAACCTTCTCAAAAAAAAAAATTAGCATTTGTCCGACAGGAGCTTAAAATATTTATTCTATGGTTATTTAATATACAGAATTGGGTGGTACAATCTTTCATTTCTTATAGAAGGTTCCACTTTTTTTTATGAAACTCATACATTTTCTCGAGTTCGTAACTTCTGATGAGTAGTTTTATACTTAATACTTGGAATCTCCATAACAATCAAGTCTTCTTTATGTATGTTGTTGTCAATTCCTTTTAGCTTTGGTTACTATAAGCATGAGTCGGTCCTTACTTCCAGTTCGTTACCAGATACCTTGTAATTCATTAAGTAATTTTTTGCTTATTTTATCTTTTATAACCAGATTAACTTTTAGACTATGTTTGACGACACTAAACTAAAAACACTTAATTTCATTTTCAGTTTTTTATTACAATTTTGGTTGGAAGGATTACAGTGAAGCTACCATGGAGGGGCTACTCGACATTCTCAAGGTTATGTCCTTCGCACTGGAACAAGGAAAAATAGCTGTGCATTGTCATGCAGGTGAGTTTTCATTCATTATCATTGTCATTGTCAATGGGTTTCAAATCAGATAACTAGGCTTCTGTTAAGCTTAATTTTTCTTAATATGCTGGTCATGTTCTTAAGTTTTCAAAATCCCATATCAGAAAACGGCCTAAACTTAGAACAAAAAAAAACCCTAGTGAATTTCTAGTAAAATTAAAATTTTGAAAACTAGTAAATACTATTTAAAATTAGTTTAATAAAATAATATTAGGGATTACTGCTTTACAATCTTTCACGTTTTTCTTCCTTAAAGCATCAAGGACACGAAAATAAAAACATTATCTGCCCCCTCCAGGACCCATTTAAGGTCGATTCATTCCTAAAAATTGTGATTTTCTAGTTTTTTTTCAAAATTGTAAAGTTAATGGGGGCAGGATCACGTTTTGTCAGTGTCAAACAGTTCGTGGTAACAAACTGTAAGTAAGGAGCGACCCGGCTCAATAGTAACCGAAACTTTAAAAAACGGAATTTTGGTACCAGTAGATATGTCAAAAGGATCCGATTTCTTATGCTGATTTCATATATATATATAAGTTTCATCAAGGTTAGTATTACCCATCAAAAATTACGAGCCTGAAAAAATTTGCTTTATTTTCCGAAAAAAGGGGAAAACACCCCTAAAAGTGACAGAATCTTACTAAAACCATCAGATTCAGCGTATCAGAAAACCCTACTGTACAGGTGTCAAGCTCCTATCTGCAAAAATGTTGAATTTTGTATTTTTTGCCAGAAGAAAGATCACGGATGTGTGTTTATTTGCTTGTCTTCTTATTATTTTTTTTCTGCTTTTCCCAGGGGCGATCTTATCGATCCAGTGGTCCTATAATATCGCAAGAGGGCTTATTCGAACGGAAATTAAAAGTTCTAGCGGCCTTTTTAAAGTGACTAAGAAAAATTGGAGGGCAACTAGGCCCACTCCCACGCAAATTTTTTGCCCAAAGTCATCTGATCAAAATTTTGGAGAGCCATTTTGTTTAACATAGTCTAAGATCTAATAAATATATCTTTCAGGATGACTTAATCCCTCAAATTCCCCCGGGAAAGGGCTGAAAGTTATGAACTTTGTCCATTGTTTGCATATAGTATTGGTTATTGGGTAGTATACAGACGTCTTAAGGAGGGATTTTTTTCTAGTGGGGGGAGGGGGTCAGAGTAAGGACTTACGTGGGAAAATAGTAGTATCTATATACACAGTCCAAACCCTAAAAAACCTACCAGACACGTTTCCGGGCCAACCAGACAGGTTTCTGGGCCAACCAGACAGGTTTCTGGGCCAACCAGACAGGTTTCAGGGCCCACTAAACAGGTTTAAGTGCCAACCAGACAGGTTTCTGGGCTAATAGGTGTATGATAATACTGTAGATACAACACATACGGCAATCTAAATGGAATTTGAGGGTCGATAAAGTGAAATTATGTCACTATTCTAGTTTTTCTAAACCAGTAGTGCTGTTTTCAACCATACATTCACGCCTACAAGAAACCGGTACATTAAGTTACCAAGGACAGTCACACCTTAAGTGGACAAGCATGTTTTGAAACTAGTCAAGGCTTTATAAGATAATTAGAGTGGTTTTTGTTATTGATATGAATTGCACAAGAATGTGTCGTTTTACGTAGACAATTTAAAAAGAGATATTTATCTATAAAGTGGGCAAGCATGTTTCTCTACACCTTTTCAAAGAGAGTGAGTATCTTCTCACATGGCCTTCCAATGTTATTCTATGGGAACTCTACTCGTGGTTAATTGCCTTAACTCGAGAGTAGTTTGTTATTAAAAAGAATTGAATGTTACAATCAGAATTGTTTGATTGACATTTGCAAAAAGGGGTAAGGGATTCGCAAAATGGACTATACAAACGATCTTATTTGAATAATAGGGAAAAAGAGCTAGATAACATTTGCGAATTGAAGATGGAGAAAAAAAAAGAAAAAAAAAGGGTTAAAGTGATTAGCAGTTAAGGTAACCCTGAAGAGCATGTTAATTCATACCTTATTTATTATAAATTTGGAACAATATAAATCTTTGAAAACGGTTAACGATGATAAAATTGTCTTATGAGTTGACCTAGCTTCAGCAGAAGCTTAGGATAGTAGTGGTGACAATTGAGATATAAGGAGCAATTGCCCCCTATTTTTGAAAAAATACCTTTTTCTGGCATTTATACTTTTAAAAAATACAAAGTTCAATATTCGAAGCTATCTACAGCAGGAGCTTAGGACAAAAGCTGCTACAATTGAGAGATAAAGATTATTTTCACCCTAGTTTTTGAAAAACACCTTTTTGTGGTATTTTACTTTTAAAAAGTTCAATATTCAAAGCTAGCTTCAGCAGGAGCTTAGGATAGAAGTGGTGACAATTGAGATATACAATGGTGACAATGGAGCTTAGCACAAAAGCGGCGACAATTGAGAGATAGAGATTAATTGCCACCCTAGTTTTTGAAAAATATCCTTTTTGTGATATTTTACTTTTAAAAAGTTCAATATTTGAAGATAGCTGCAGCAGAAGCTTAGGACGGCAGCGGAGTCGATTGGGAGGTTGAGACTAATTGTTCCCTAGTTTATGAAAAATACCTTTTTTGTGATATTTTACTTTTAAAAAGTTCAATATTCGAAACTAGCTTCAGCAGGAGCTTAGGACGGCAGCGGTGAAAATTAAGAGATAGAGATTAATTGCCCACTAGTTTTTGAAAAATACCTTTTTGTGATATTTTACTTTTAAAAAGTTCAATATTCGAAGCTAGCTACAGTAGGAGCTTAGGACGGCAGCGGTGACAATTGAGAGATAGGGAGTAATTGCCCCCTATTTTTTGCAAAATAACTTTTTGGGATATTTTACTTTTAAAAAGTTCAATATTCGAAGCTATCTTCATTAGGAGCTTAGGACTGCAGCGGTGACACTTGAGAGATAGAGATTAATTGCCCACTAGTTTTTGAAAAAATACCTTTTTGTGATATTTTACTTTTAAAAAGCTCATTATTCGAAGCTAGCTACAGTAGGAGCTTAGGACGGAAGTAGGTGACAATTGAGAGATAGAGATTAATTGCCCCCTAGTTTTTGAAAAATACCTTTTTGTGATATTTGATGACAGATTGGGTGTCTTAGACTAGTTATAATGCTGTACTCTGGCATAAATTGCTTGCGAAACCCCGGATGAATTACTTGAAAATAAAGTTTTGACAAGAAATGTCTGAAAAGTGTTTCTGGGGAGATAAGGCGATGACAGAAGCGTATCTTAGAGTAGTTATAGTTCTGTACTGTGGCTCGAATTGCTTGTGAAAAACCCAAATGAATGACTTGAAAATAAAGTTTAAACAAGAAATGTCTGAAAAATGTTTTTGGGGAGATGGGGTAATGACAGAAGGGTGTCTTAGACTAGTTATAGTTCAGTACTGTGGCACGAATTGCTTGTGAAAAACCCAAATGAATGACTTGAAATAGAATTTTTAACGAAAAATGTCTGAAAATCGTTTTTGGGGAGATAGGGCGATGACAGAGTGGATGTCTTAGACTAGTTATAGGGTTGTACTCTGGCATGAATTGCTTTCGAAAACCCGGATGAATTACTTGAAAATAAATTTTTAACAAGAAATGTCTGAAAAGTGTTTTTGGGTAGATGGGGCGATGACAGAAGCGTGTCCACACACAGATACGAAACACACATAGAGACGACACACGCATAGAGACAACACACACACACACAGAGACGACACCCACACAGAGACGACACACACACAGAGACGACACACTCAAAGTGACGACTTACACATAGAGACGACACACTCAGAGAGACAACTCACACACAGAGACGACACACATAGAGAGACGACACACACACACAGAGAGAAAACAAACACACAGAGAAAACACACACAAAGAGACGACACACACACAGATACGAAACACAAAAAGAGGCGACAGCCGCACAGAGACGACACAAACACAGAGTCGACTCACACACAGAGATGAGAAACACACAGAGACGACAGACACAAAGAGACGACTCACACACAGAGAAGACAAACACATAGAAACGACACACAGACACACACAGAGACGACACACACATAGAGACAACACAGACACAGAGACGACAGACATACAGAGACGAAACACACCCAGAGACGACACATACACAGAGGCGACACACACCCACAGAGACGACACACACACACACAGATACGAAACACACATAGAGACGACAAACACGTAGAGACAGCACACACACAGAGACGACACCCACACAGAGACGACACACAGACAGAGACGACATCCACACAGAGACGACACACACAAAGTGACGACTTACACATAGAGACGACACACGCACAGAGACGACAAACACACAAGACCACACGCATAGAGAGACAACACACACACACAGAGACGACAAACACACAGAGACAACACACACACAAAGCGACGACACACACAGATACGAAACACACATAGAGACGACACACGAATAGAGACAACACACACACACACAGAGACGACACCCACACAGAGACGACACACATACAGAGACGACACACACAGAGAGACGACACACTCAAAGTGACGACTTACACATAGAGATGACACACGCACAGAGACGACTCAAACACAGAGACGACACATATAGAGAGAGGACACACACACAGAGAGGACAAACACACAGAGACAACACACACAAAGAGACGACACACACACAGATACGAAACACACAAAGAGACGACACAGACACCGAGGCGACACACACATAGAGACGACATACATACAGAGAAGACACAAAAACAGAGACGACACAAACACACAAAGACAACAAACACAGAGACGACACACGCACAGAGACGACACACACACAAAGATACGAAACACACATAGAGACGATACACGCACAGAGACGACACACAAACAAAGACAACAAGCACAGAGACAACACGCACACAGAGACAACACACAAACGCACACACACAGAGACGACACACACATAGCAACAACATAAACACAGAGACTACACACACACACAGACGACAACAAAGACAGAGACGACACACACACAGAGACGATACTAACACAAACAGAGACAACACACACACAGACACGACACACGCACATAGAGACTACACAAACACATAGACTAAACGCACATAGAGATTACAACACACAGAGAGAATAAACACGCACACAGAAGACACACACTCACAGACACGACACACACACAGAGCTGACACACACACACAGAGACGAAACACCCACAGAGACGATACACACACAGAGATGACAAACACACACAGAGACAACACACACAGAGACGAAACACACACACATAGCAACGACACACGCACAGAGACGACACACAGACACAGAGACGACACACACACAGAGAGAAGACACACGCACAGAGACGACACACACATACAGAGACAACACACACACAGAGAGACGACACACACATAGCGACGACAAACGCACAGAGACGACACACACACAGAGACGACACACACACAGAGAGACGGAACACACATAGAGACGACACACGCACAGAGACGATACACACACACAGAGACAACACACACAGAGAGACGAGACACACACACAGAAACGACAAAAACACATAGAAACGACACACACAAAGAGATGACACACACACACAGATGCAAAACACAAATAGAGACGAGACACACACAGAGACGACACACAAACACAAAGATAACAAGCATAGAGACAACGCGCACACAGACACAACACTCACACAGAGCCGACACACACACACAGAGCCAACACACACACACACACATAGCGACGACACACGCACAGAGACGACACACACACAGAGACGACAACACACAGAGAGAAGACACACGCACAGAGACGACACACACACACACAGACGACACACACACAGAGATGACACACACACAGAGACGAGACACACATAGAGACGACACACGCACACACAGAGACGACACACACATAGCGACGACACACGCACAGAGACGACACGCACACAGAGAGAGAATACACACACATAGAGACGACACACACACACACAGATACAACAAACACACATAGTCGAAACACTCACATAGAGATGACACACGCATAGCGACGACACACACACAGAGACGACGCACACACAGAGAGAAGACACACGCAAAGAGACGACACACAAACACACACAGAGACGACACACACACAGAGATGACACACACACAGAGACGAAACACCCATAGGGACGAAACAAGCACAGAGACGGTACACACACAGAGAGACGAGACACACACACACAGAAATGACAAACACACATAGAGACGTGTGTGTTTGTTTTTTTTAGTTTTTTTTTTTTTTATTTTGTTTTTTGGGGTTTTTTGGTGTGGGTTTTTGTGTTTTGTTGTGTGTTGGGGTTTGGTTGGTTTTTTGGTTTTTAGTTTGTATTTGTGTTTGTTTTAGTGCGCGTGTGTATTTGTGTGCGTATGTGTGTATTTGTAAGTATGTTTATGTGTTTGTGTGTGTGTGTGTGTGTGTGTGTGTGTGTGTGTGTGTGTGTGTGTGTGTGTGTGTGTGTGTGTGTGTGTGTGTGTGTGTGTGTGTGTGTGTGTGTGTGTGTGTGTGTGTGTGTGTGTGTGTGTGTGTGTGTGTGTGTGTGTGTGTGTGTGTGTGTGTGTGTGTGTGTGTGTGTGTGTGTGTGTGTGTGTGTGTGTGTGTGTGTGTGTGTGTGTGTGTGTGTGTGTGTGTGTGTGTGTGTGTGTGTGTGTGTGTGTGTGTGTGTGTGTGTGTGTGTGTGTGTGTGTGTGTGTGTGTGTGTGTGTGTGTGTGTGTGTGTGTGTGTGTGTGTGTGTGTGTGTGTGTGTGTGTGTGTGTGTGTGTGTGTGTGTGTGTGTGTGTGTGTGTGTGTGTGTGTGTGTGTGTGTGTGTGTGTGTGTGTGTGTGTGTGTGTGTGTGTGTGTGTGTGTGTGTGTGTGTGTGTGTGTGTGTGTGTGTGTGTGTGTGTGTGTGTGTGTGTGTGTGTGTGTGTGTGTGTGTGTGTGTGTGTGTGTGTGTGTGTGTGTGTGTGTGTGTGTGTGTGTGTGTGTGTGTGTGTGTGTGTGTGTGTGTGTGTGTGTGTGTGTGTGTGTGTGTGTGTGTGTGTGTGTGTGTGTGTGTGTGTGTGTGTGTGTGTGTGTGTGTGTGTGTGTGTGTGTGTGTGTGTGTGTGTGTGTGTGTGTGTGTGTGTGTGTGTGTGTGTGTGTGTGTGTGTGTGTGTGTGTGTGTGTGTGTGTGTGTGTGTGTGTGTGTGTGTGTGTGTGTGTGTGTGTGTGTGTGTGTGTGTGTGTGTGTGTGTGTGTGTGTGTGTGTGTGTGTGTGTGTGTGTGTGTGTGTGTGTGTGTGTGTGTGTGTGTGTGTGTGTGTGTGTGTGTGTGTGTGTGTGTGTGTGTGTGTGTGTGTGTGTGTGTGTGTGTGTGTGTGTGTGTGTGTGTGTGTGTGTGTGTGTGTGTGTGTGTGTGTGTGTGTGTGTGTGTGTGTGTGTGTGTGTGTGTGTGTGTGTGTGTGTGTGTGTGTGTGTGTGTGTGTGTGTGTGTGTGTGTGTGTGTGTGTGTGTGTGTGTGTGTGTGTGTGTGTGTGTGTGTGTGTGTGTGTGTGTGTGTGTGTGTGTGTGTGTGTGTGTGTGTGTGTGTGTGTGTGTGTGTGTGTGTGTGTGTGTGTGTGTGTGTGTGTGTGTGTGTGTGTGTGTGTGTGTGTGTGTGTGTGTGTGTGTGTGTGTGTGTGTGTGTGTGTGTGTGTGTGTGTGTGTGTGTGTGTGTGTGTGTGTGTGTGTGTGTGTGTGTGTGTGTGTGTGTGTGTGTGTGTGTGTGTGTGTGTGTGTGTGTGTGTGTGTGTGTGTGTGTGTGTGTGTGTGTGTGTGTGTGTGTGTGTGTGTGTGTGTGTGTGTGTGTGTGTGTGTGTGTGTGTGTGTGTGTGTGTGTGTGTGTGTGTGTGTGTGTGTGTGTGTGTGTGTGTGTGTGTGTGTGTGTGTGTGTGTGTGTGTGTGTGTGTGTGTGTGTGTGTGTGTGTGTGTGTGTGTCGTTTCTATGTGTTGGTCCTCTCTGTGTGTGAGTCGTCTCTTTGTGTCTGTCGTCTCTGTGTGTCTGTCGTCTCTGTGTGTTTGTCATCTCTGTGTGTGAGTCGACTCTGTGTGTGTGTCGTCTCTTTGCGTCTATCGTCTCTTTGTGTGTTTTGTATCTGTGTGTGTGTGTCGTCTCTTTGTGTGTGTTGTCTCTGTGTGTTTGTCGTTTCTGTGTGTGTGTGTTTCGTCTCTCTATGTGGGTCGTCTCTGTGTGTAAGTCGTCTCTGTGCGTGTGTCGTCTCTATGTGTAAGTCGTCACTTTGAGTGTGTCGTCTGTGTTTGTGTCGTCTCTGTGTGTTTGTCGTCTGTGTGTGTGTGTGTGTCGTCTCTCTATGTGGGTCGTCTCTGTGTGTGAGTCGTCTCTGTGCGTGTATCGTCTCTATGTGTAAGTCGTCACTTTGTGTGTGTCGTCTGTGTGTGTGTCGTCTCTGTGTGTGTGTCGTCTCTGTGTGGGTGTCTCCTCTGTATGTGTGTCTTTTGTCTCTATGCGTGTGTCGTCTCTATGTGTGTTTCATATCTGTGTGTGGACACGCTTCTGTCATCGCCCCATCTACCCAAAAACAGTTTTCAGACATTTCTTGTTAAAAATTTATTTTCAAGTAATTCATCCGGGTTTTCGAAAGCAATTCATGCCAGAGTACAGCACTATAACTAGTCCAATACATCCACTCTGTCATCACCCCACTCTCCCCAAAAACACTTTTCAGACATGTCTTGTTATAAATTTTATTTCAAGTCATTCATTTGGGTTTTTCACAATCAATTCGTGCCACAGTATAGAACTATAACTACTCTAAGACACGCTTTTGTCATCGCCCCATCTCCCCAAAAACGCTTTTCGGACATTTCTCGTTAAAAATTATATTTCAAGTCATTCATTTGGGTTTTTCACAAGCAATTCGTGCCACAGTACTGAACTATAACTACTCTAAGACATCCCTCTTTCATCACCCCATCTCCTCCAAAAACATATTACAGACATTTCTTTTTAAAAATTTTATTTCAAGTCATTCATTTGGGTTTTTCACAAGCAATTCGTGCCACAGTACAGCACTATCACTAGTCTGAGACATACACTCTGTCATCGCCCCATCCCCCCAAAAACAATTTTCAGACATTTCTCGTTAAAAATTTTATTTCAAGTCATTCATTTGGGTTTTTCAAAAGGAATTCGTGCCACGGTACAGATCTATAACTACTCTAAGACACGCTTCTGTCATCACCCCATCTCCCCAGAAACACTTTTCAAACATTTCTTGTCAAAACTTTATTTTCAAGTAATTCATCCGGGTTTTCGCAAGCAATTCATGCAATTCGCAAGCAATTCAGAGTACAGCATTATAACTAGTCTAAGACATCCACTCTGTCATCAAATATCACAAAAAGGTATTTTTCAAAAACTAGGGGGCAATTAATCTCTGTCTCTCAATTGTCACCGTTTCCGTCATAAGCTCCTACTGTAGCTAGCTTCGAATAATGAAATTTTTAAAAGTAAAATGTCCCAAAAAGGTATTTTTCAAAAACTACGGGGCAAGTAATCTCTATCTCTCAATTGACAACGCTTCCATCCTAAGCTCCTCCTGTATCTAGCTTCGAATATTGAACTTTTTTAAAATTAAAATACCATAAAAAAGTATTTTTTCAAAAACTAGGGGGCAATTAATCTATATCTCTCTATTTTCAGAGCTGCCATCCTAAGTTCCTGCTGTAGATATATTTTAATATTGAAGTTTTTAAAAGTAAAATATCACAAAAATATAATTCTCAAAAACTGGAGGGCAAATAATCTCTATCTCTCAATTGTCACCGCTACTGTCCTAATGTCTTGCTGTAGCTAGCTGCATCTATTTTTCTTTTTTAAAGTAAAATATCACAAAAAAGGTATTTTTTCAAAAAATAGGGAACTATTAGTCTCAATATCCCAATTGACAACGCTGCCATCCTAAGCTCCTGTTGCAGCTAGCTTCGAATATTGAACTTTTTAAAAGTAAAATATCACAAAAAGGATATTTTTCAAAAACTGGGGGGCAATTAATCTCTACCTCTCAATTGTCACCGCTTTAGTCCTAAGCTCCTGCTGAAGATAGCTTCGAATATTGAACTTTTTAAAAGTAAAATATCACAAAAAGGTATTTTTAAAAAACTAGGGGGCAATTAATCTCTGTCTCTCAATTGTCACCGCTGCCGTCCTAAGGTGCTGCTGAAGCTAGCTTCGAATATTGAACTTTTTAAAAGTAAAATATCACAAAAAAGGTATTTTTCAAAAACTAGGGGGCAATTAATCTCTATCTCTCAATTGTCACTGCTGCCATCCTAAAACTCCTGCTGAAGCTAGCTTCGAATATTGAACTTTTTAAAAGTAAAATATCACAAAAAGGTATTTTTCAAAAACTAGGAGGGCAATTAATCTCTATCTCTCAATTGTCACCGCTTTTGTCCTAAGCTCCTGCTAAAGATAGCTTCGAATATTGAACTTTGTATTTTTTTAAAGTATAAATGGCACATAAAGGTATTTTTCAAAAACTAGGGGGCTATTGCTCATTATCTCTCAATTGTCACCGCTACTATCCTAAGCTCCTGGTGAAGCTAGCTTTGAATATTGAACTTTTTAAAAGTAAAATATCACAAAAAGGTATTTTTCAAAAACTGGGGGGCAATTAATCTCTATCTCTCAATTGTCACCGCTTTTGTCCTAAGCTCCTGCTGAAGCTAGCTTCGAATATTGAACTTTTTAAAAGTAAAATATCACAAAAAGGTATTTTTCAAAAACTGGGGGGCAATTAATCTCTATCTCTCAATTGTCACCGCTTTTGTCCTAAGCTCGTGCTGAAGATAGCTTCGAATATTGAACTTTGTAATTTTTAAAAGTATAAATGCCACAAAAAGGTATTTTTTCAAAAATAGGGGGCAATTGGTCCTTATCTCTCAATTGTCACCGCTACTATCCTAAGCTTCTGCTGAAGCTAGGTCAACTCATAAGACCATTTTATCATCGTTAACCGTTTCCAAAGATTGATATTGTTCCAAATTTATAATAAATAAGGTATGAATTAACATGCTCTTCAGGGTTACCTTAACTGCTAATCACTTTAACCCTTTTTTTCTTTTTTTTTTCTCCATCTTCAATTCGCTAATGTTATCTAGCTCTTTTTCCCTATTATTCAAATAAGATCGTTCGTATAGTCCATTTCGAGAATCCCTTACCCCTTTTTGCAAATGTCAATCAAACAATTCTGATTGTAACATCCAATTCTTTTTAATAACAAAATACTCTCGAGTTAAGGCAATCAACCACGTGTAGAGGTCCCATAGAATAACATTGGAAGGCCATGTGAGAAGATACTCACTCTCTTTGAAAAGGTGTATATAAACATGCTTGCCCACTTTATAGCTAAATATCGCTTTTTAAAATTTCTACGTAAAACGACTCATTCTTGTGCAATTCATATCAATAAAAAAAACCACTCTAATTATCTTATAAGGCCTTGACTAGTTTCAAAACATGCTTGTCCACTTAAGGTGTGACTGTCCTTGGTAACTTAATGTACCGGTTTCTTGTAGGCGTGAATGTATGGTTGAAAACAGCACTACTGGTTTAGAAAAACTAGAATAGTGACATAATTTCACTTTATCGACCCTCAAATTCCATTTAGGTTGCCGTATATGGTGTACCCACAGTATTTCCATACACCTATTAGTCCAGAAACCTGTCTGGTTGGCCCAGAAACCTGTCTGGTTGGCCAAGAAAGCTGTCTGGTAGGTTTTGTAGGGTTCAGACTGTGTATATAGATACTACTGAAGATCTTTCCATGGAGGATGTTTTCATGGGTGAAGGGACATTTCTATTAAGGAGGCGCCAGATTTCCCAGCATTGTTTAAGAAACGATCAAACATTAAATAAAAAAACAAGTTTTTTCAACTGAAAGTAAGGAGCAACATTAAAACTCAAACAAACAGAAATTATTAGTTATATGAGGGGGTCACCCCCTAGTCAATACCTCGCTCTTTACGCTAAAGTTTTTTTAGTACTTTCAAAAGAGCTATCTATTCTTATTAAACGGCCTTTGTGATTCAGGAGTAATTCTTAAACAATTGGAACATAATTCGAACTTTAGCATAAAGAGCGAGGTATTGAAAAGGGAGTGAACCCCCTCATATAGCCCACGTAATAATTTCTGTTCGTTTAAAGTTTCAATGTCGCTCCTTACTTTCAGTTGAAAAAACTTGTTTTTTTTATCAAATTACCACAAACAGAATAAATTTTTTAAATGTAGCCAAATTGACAATACTCTTTGTCCGATAAAATTAAAAAATCAACAATATGTTTATTCAGTGACATCATTTGGAGGTAGCAGGGGGCATGTACCCCCTGAACATTTTGTCCCCCCCCCCCAACCCTCAAGTTGTTGAAAAAACCTTTTTGGGGTATTTTTATTTAATGCCTTTTTGTATTTTCATTAAAAAAAATGTTTCGAAAATGACAAATTTACCCCCCACCCTCACCTCAGGCATCGAAAAATACATTTTATCCCCCCTCCACTAATTTCTAGGAATGATTCCCAAAGAGAAAAACACCCTCAAAGGAAAGCGGCATTGTTTAAGCTGTTTGGAACCACGTCCTTTTAGGTTTTGCTTATTTCTCACCCAGTTCCCTTTTCTTAAATTTACAGCCGCAACTACCAATGACTGCATAACTGCAGTCCCCCCCCCCCAAAAAAAAAGGAGAAAAAATCATTATATAACCGGGTTAGCCCCTGGTCTACGCAGGTCTATTACATTAAAAATTGAATCCTGAATTTCTTTCTAGCTTTTTTGGATTAATCAAAAAAACTTTTTGCACAAATTGAGTTTTTCAAAAAAAAAGTAGAGAGCATTAAACCAAAAATGAACAAAAATAGAATCAAATAATCTACCAAGCATACAACTACCACAAATCAGTGTCAATAAATAAATGAAACCCAAAACAAACAGAAATTAAAATAAGTCAAGCTCAAAACGAGCAGAAATTAATCTGAGCAGGGTTCTAAGCCCTATGCTTTCTAAAAGCCGGAATATAATTTTTACTTTACTGAAAAAAAAATTCAAATGAATTTACTGAAAAAAATGTGAATTCTCAGGTTAATATACAAATGCTGATATTTATTTCTTAAAATCTTAATTAATTTTTGCTTTCTTAAAGTTATAAAAGTGAAAACATTTAAAAGAGTTTTTCCAATCGAATGAACCCTTTTTGAAGTTTCTACAAAAATACTTTCTATAAAAAACCTTATAATCCCCCAGGGAATAACTTACAACCCTTATCCTGAGGGTTTTGGGGGGTTGTCATCCTCAAAGACCTAATTTTCTGAACTTTCAACTACGTTGAAAAAATGGCTATCTCAAAATTTTGATTGTACGTGTTTGGGGAAATAGTGAGCGTGAAAAGGGGATTAGTTGTCCCCCAATTACTTTTAACTATTAAAAAGGGCACTAGCCCTTTCAATTTCCAATCGAATAAGCCCTTTTTGAAGTTTTACGACAACACTTTCTATAAAAACATTATATGCCCCCAGGCCATAACTTACAATCCTTGCCCTGAGGGCTAAGGGGCGGGGGGGTTGTCATCCTAAAAGACCTAATTTTCAAAACTTTCAAGTACGTTGAACAAAATGGCATCTAAAAATTTTGATTGGATGTTTTGGGTAAAAGGTGGCCGTGAGAGGGGGGTTAGTTGCCCTCCAATAACTTTCGCTATTAAAAAGGGTACTAGACCTTTGAATTTCCAATCGAATGAGCCTTTTTTCAAGTTTCTACGACAAAGCTTTCAATAAAAACCCTATATGCTCCAAGGGTGTAACTTATTACCCTTGCTCTGAAGACTGTGGGGTGAGTGTCCTGCTCAAAGCTATAATTTCCAGAACTTTCAACTGCGATGAACAAAATGTCTATCTCAAAATTTCAATTGGATGTATTTGGGAAAATGATGGGCGTGAGAGGGGTGTTAGTTGCCCTCCAATTACTTTTTACAATTAAAAAGGGCACTAGCCATTTCAATTTCCAATCAAAAGAGCCCTTTTTGAAGTTTCTATGACAACGCTTTCTATAAAAACCTTATGCGCCCCCAGGGCATGACTTACAATTCTTACCCAGAGGACTGTGGGGGGTTGGCATCCTAAAAGACCTAATTTCCAAGACTTTCAACTACGTTGCACAAAATGGCATCTAAAAATTTTGATTGGATGTGTTTGGGTAAAAGGTGGGCGTGAGAGGGGGGTTAGTTGCCCTCCAAGCACTTTCGACTATTTAAAAGGGCACTAGACCTTTGAATTTCAAATCGAATGAGCCCTTTTTCAAGTTTCTACGACAAATCTTTCAATAAAAACCTTTATGCTCCCAGGGCATAACTTATTACCCTTGCTCAGAAGACTGTGAAGGGAGTGTCCAGCTCAAAGACATAATTTCCAGAACTTTGAACTGCGTTGACCAAAATGTCTATCTGAAAATGTTGATTGGATGTGTTTGGGGAAATGGTGGGCGTGAGAGGGGCGTTAGTTGCCCTCCAATTCCTTTCGACTATTAAAAAGGGCACTATCCATTTCCATTTCCTATCGAATGAGCCCTTTTTGAAGCTTCTACGACCCGCTTTCAATAAAGACCTTATATCCCCCCAGGGCATAACTTACAACTATCGCCCTGAGGGTTGGGGGGGGGGGGTGTCATCCTCAAAGACCTAGTATCCAGTACTTTGAACTATGTTGAACAAAATGACTATCTCAAAATTTTGATAGGATGTGTTTGGGGAAATAGTGGGTGTGGAAGGGATGTTAGTTGCCTTCCAGTCACTTCCAACTATTAAAAAGGGCACCAGCCATTCCAATTTCCAATCGACCCTTTTCGAAGTTTCTGCGACAACTCCTTTGATACGAAGTGTACTGGTCTAGGAAAAAATAAAATAATAAATAATATAGTGTACCAACATCGTTCTTTACTTATGCAGCGCTATTGCACTTCCTATGATAGTTTCCACTTAACCAATTCAAAATCAGATTTCATTTCACTGTCCATGGCACTTGAAACTATTCAGTTCACTGATAAAATTTAAAAGAAAATACCGCAAGATTTGTGCCAAAGCTCTGTTAACTAGTAATATTTTGAAAGAAATTTCATACCAGTTTATCAACGCGGATTTGATGTGAGTATGAAAAATAATGCGTGGGGAAAGCACCCCCTAAAATTTAAAGAATCTTACTTAAAATAACATGATCAAATTCATCCTTTCATAAATCCCTACTTTAGTGGTTGCAAGCTCCTATGAGCAAAAATATGGAATTTTGCATTTTGTGCCAGAAGGAAGATCACGGATGCATGTTTAGGCCTGTTTTTTTCACTCATCAATGTGCTAAGATCTTACATATTTTGTCGTTTTTATGCAAACGTCTTTCATCATTCTGCTCTGATCAGTGGTCTGAGAACAATGATGATAGTAGGGGAAAGATACGGAAAAAAATGGTCGAACCAGGAAAAAATTGGTACAGAAATTATTTTTGCACCACTGTGTTCAGAAAAGAGAGCTCTACAACATATCAAAAATCTAAATCTCCATCCCGTTGCGAAATTCCCTTTTTTTCACGTTTTTTGCGCCTATTTTTTAGATATTTCCAGAATCCGAGAATGAGGAACCGTGAAAAGAAAAGTTGTTTATGGATGGTTTCCCTTTTAAGAAACGATTGTTTTTGTGCTCTTTTATTAGACAGAAACATCACGTTTAATTATTTAATTCTTTTTTATGTTTTGTTTTTATTTTTGTATGAAGTAAAAAAAAAAAAAAAAAAAAAAAAAAAAAGCGACACACGATCACGGGGTATTTTTCTAATAGTAGTGCGAATTTTCGGTTAATTTTTCCCCATCTGAACAAATAGCCTACCGGCGATCCGAATCCATTTCTTTTCCTACCGAGCTTTATTGGTGACGACATTTTCAACCAGCTGGAAAGTCCCTTCTGATATTCACTTTCTGTTACACCAAGCCTTGATCTTAAACTCTTTTCAAAGTTGCTTCAGTCTGCTGAGCCTTGTAGAGCCACCTATCTGCAAAAAAACTCCTCAGATGGAAAGTATTTTGGAGTCCGAGCAGAGATTTAACACATGTGCGTTTTTGTTTGTTTTTCTTGCCGATGCTTTTGTAACGTAACTACTAGGAAGCGAAAAGGAATCGGAGGAAGGAAATATAGAAAGGAAAGAAGACTCTACGCCTGTCCTACCTCTCTTTTCTGACAAATATTTTATCAGCACCATCTGTCTGAAGACAATGTTAGTACAGCAAACAAGTCACTAGAATGCAGCAAGGTTAACGCCGCTAGGTGGAACGAAAAAGCTATTTCTCTAGTGGAAGCAAGAGTACTATTAACGATCACTGGTCCCTGTTGCGGATGTGACTGTCAGATTTCCCTGGTCAAAAATCCTTAAACTACCCATGATACTCGACGCCGGCCCTCAATAAGATTGACAGTACATTTATTTTAGTAACCTATCTGAACTGGGGAGGGTTTAGCTACAGATTTTTCGGTTCAGAATCAGGGTTTTAGTTGTAACATTCACCGACAGCTCACTTATTCCCAGTTCTCCGCAGTTTTATGTCCCCTTTGTGAACGTTCAATAGACACCTCAGAATCGTCGGTACTGGCAGAAAAAGGAGCTACGGCGATCAATGAAGCTAGCAAAACGAGAGGTACCAGCATCTCTGTCGAGGCAGGGAACCAAGTCCATGTTACTTGCAGAAAGACTTTCACAAATAAAATACACCTGTCGAAAATTGAGAATGAGAGACGACGAACCTTGCGAGAAAAGACGGAAGCAGAAAAAGTGGTACTCCGATCACGGACTCCAAGTTTCAACTTCCAAGAGTGTTGCTTTTTCTGCACTACAAGGATAAATCTCAACACTACCCACAGAAAAGGACACGAGTGGTATAAGGTTCGGACTAAAGACTTTGAAGAGAGCATAAAGGCAGTGTGCAAAAGCCGTGATGATGATTGGTCAAATAACGTTTTCCGCCGAATATGTGCAGTGTCAGACCTGAACGCAGTTGACGCCATTTATCACGCAACCTGTTCTTCTATGTTTCGATTAAATAAGAGCCTTCCAGCCAGATTTGCGACGCAAGAACTTTTTGGAATAATCGAAGATACTGAGCCAGATAAAAAAAACGTCCAAAAAGGGGGAGGCCAGGTCACGATGAAAGATATCAGGCATTTTTGAAGCTGGCTACTTTTTTCGAAGAAAATGACGAAGAACAGTATACAGCCAGTGAACTTGATGTTAAAATAGGAGAGCTTTTGACTGAGACGGATCGTAAACCGTACTCTAACAAATACTTGAAGATCAATCTTTTGGAAAATTTCAGTGACCAGCTAGTATTTGCAACTATTGAAGGTAAGGCTGACGGGGTGACACTAAAAGAAAAAGTATCAGCGATACTCCAGAATTTTTATTACTTGGACAAAACCAATAACGAAGAGAGTGAGAAAATCAAGCTTATTAGAGCAACAGCAAAGATTATCAAAAGTGATATCAAAGGACTGCCAGCACAGAACGAATCATATATGACCGCAAAGCAGATTTCTTCTGGAGAACAGCTGGTAGGCTTTCTACCTGATAGCCTAATGGTGTTCTTAGATAAAATATTCGTTGGAACCGATATTTCCTTCAAAGTGCTTGCCATTGGCAATTCCATCGTTCAAACAGCTCGCCCGCGTGCCCTCATTCGTCCACTGCAACTAGGCTTAGCAGTGCAACTGGATCACCATTTCAAGTCCATATTTCTTATTGACACTTTACACAGCCATGGATTCTGCTCCTCCTATGCTGAAGTCCAGAAATTTAAACGCTGTGCATCAGTCCATGATGAATCTAGCCTTGCAGGAGTTACCTCCGCACATGCTGTGCAACATGTAGCTGATAATGCATATCACGATGTTTGCACGATGGACGGAAGAAACACTTTCCATGGGATGGCTCTGCTAGCAACAGTCACGCCTCCTCTCATTAACAGCCGATCGCCCATTCCGAGAGTTGAAGTTTCATTAGATGAAGTAGCCCAAAAAGGAAAAATTCCCATCTACCCTTACCGCTTAAGTGAGACAGAGCTTTCAAAGGTGCAATATGAGAAGATCCCTGGCAAAAAATTTCAACGACCCGTACGCCTCACTCGATCAGCTCTGGTTAGCTACCGGGTTCCTGAATGTCCCAATGCCGAGCTGGAATGGATTCATGCAGTCAGTTTTCTCTAACCAAATACATCATGAAACGGGAAAACTTCGCAGCAAGGCAAGCGTCTTGTTTTTGCCCATGATTGACCTCCCGTCTAGCAACGAATCCTGCCTTTACTCAACCTTGCGCTTTGTAGCTTCGCAAGGCAGAACCTATGGATTCACACCCGTTCTCACATTTGACCAGCCGCTTTGGTGGAAGCCTATGAAGATCCTCAAGTCCGACACGACGAATGAGCTGAGTAGTATTGTTCTCAAGTTAGGCGGTTTTCATTTGATGATGAGTTTTGTCGGATGCATAGGACACCTCATGCAAGGTTCTGGTCTGAAAGAGGTTCTGGAATTGGTATACGCGACTGGTGCAGTGCCGCATATTCTTTCTGGAAAAGCGATTTCTAGAGCTGTTCGAGCTCACATTCTCGTGAGCTCGGCCATATATACTCATCTCCTCGAAGAAGACAAGCGACGTTGACGTCTCTAGACATGTCTACTGTCTTCGCTAACGTACTGGATGGATATCTCCTACCCAAAGATCTCAGTCATGATCCCCAGCTCAAGCAACTTGAAAACTTTCTCAAGCAGAGACGCCAAGACCTGCTGACTCAGAGAACTGCGAAGCTCTGGTTTCAGTATCTTGACATGGTTGGGATACTGCTTAAGTTCATACGTGCCGAGAGACTAGGCCAGTGGGATTTGCACCTACAATCTGCAGTAGAGATGCTTCCGTTTCTAGCAGCATCTGGACGTAACCTCTATGTCAAGTCGGTCTGGATATACCAGCAAGAGATGGCTAAGCTTCAAACTAGTCACCCACCAATCTTCGAAGCATTTGAACAGGGAGGTCACACCATTAGAAGATCAGAGCGACGCTGGGCTGGGCTCTCGGCAGATCTTGTCATCGAGCAGGAGTATATGAGAAGTCTGAAAACATCGGGCGGTCTTACAACTGGAGGTGGGATGACAGAATAGCAGAGAGCCATTTGGGTTCTGTCAAGACCAGCATGCCTGGAGATCCACCTCTTGATGCAAAATTTGACAAAAATTGGTTACTCGACAAGTGAGCAGCACCGCGGCATGAGTTCCAGTAGAAAGGAGCGTGACTTCGACGATACCCAGAAGCTTGTCGGATACTTTGGAGAATCTTCTCCGTTCAGAGGTGACAATCAGCTTAGAAACATTGCCAACGGCATAACTTCTTCCCAAGATGTTAATGTTGACGAGGCCGATGTGGCTGGAAAGTTGATTCTAAGTAAGATGACGGGAAAAACCTTGAAGGAGCAAGTCTTCATGAAAAAAGACCAAGTGACCCTAATGAATGCCAAAAAGGCGGGGTTCTCTGTGGTAGCGCACATAGATCCGGCGCTCCTTTTCCAGTGGTTTATAATAGTAGCCCAACGAACTGACCTCCGACAAGAATACTTCAAGTACGAACTTTGTACGATTCCTCCTTCTCTTTTTGAAAGTGATGGCCTTTTGAGAAAAGCAAATAAGCCAGAGCTTGCAAAAGCGATCTTTCAGGCTTGCGGGATTGAGACTCAGTCACCCTCAAGACCTGCTTCTGCGTGTAAGATCGTCTTGGATGGTGGTTCTCTTCGACATCGAGTTCCATGGAAGGTAGGGTCAACCTTCAAGGTCATCTTTGCTTCATACGTCCATTACGTACAAGCAAGGTACCCTAGTGCGATCGTTGTGTTTGACGGATATGAAGGTGGTCCAGCAATTACGTCGCTACCCATTTACGTCGAGCAAGGATGGTTGGCCGCCAGGTCTTTTTCACCGAAGAGATGACCCTCTGCATGAAGAAAGAAGAGTTTCTTTCATGTAAGACAAACAAAGGACGTTTCCTGAAGCTGCTCGGCAACCATTTGGAAGCCGTAGGTTTCCGAATTTTCCACTCGGAAGGAGACGCCGACGTTCTGATTGTAGAAAAAGCCGTAGAAGCTGCTAGTCTTACAGACACAATCATGGTTGCTGATGATACTGACATCTTGGTTCTTCTGATCAGTCGATCAGATTCGCGTTCCGGGCGTTTATATTTCTAACCTGAAGCGAAGTTTCACGGTACTAGTTAAGCTTGGGATATTAGTGAGATGAAGCAGAAGCTAGGAACAGATGTCAGCAATCGGATACCGTTCTGTCATGCCGTGCTGGGTTGTGACACAGCGTCTCACCTTTACGGAATAGGAAAGGGCAAAGCCGTTCAGCTGCTACTTTCCAACAAGAGTTTCAGGGACAGCGCTGCTATATTTGGCGACAAGCTCGCATCGCTTGACGATATTGTGGCAGCAGAAGAGCAAGCATTGCTGATACTGTACGGTTGCCCTGATGTTTCGAACCTGGACACTGCCAGAAAGCTAATCTTTCACAGAAAAGTGAGCACTGCCACCACTTTCGTGCATCCACAAGAACTGCCACCGACTCAGGCAGCAGCGAAGTACCACTCGCTACGTGTCTACTGCCAAGTTCAAATCTGGCTCGGGAACCCAGTAGACCCTTTACGCCTGGGATGGAAACTGCAGGATAACGAAGTTTTTGCACCAATAAAAACAGATCTCCCTGCCGCTCCGTCTCAGCTGCTGAAAATTATCAAATGCTCGTGTCGTATTGACGGCTGTGATAGTGAAAAGTGTACCTGTAAGAAAAACGGACTTAAGTGCACTATAGCCTGCCGGACCTGTAAGGGAAGCTCGTGCAACAATTCAAAGTTTCAAGAAGAAGAACTTAATGAAGAAGAATAACAGTTAACTGTAATGATTAAAAATCTAGTTCCTACATTTTGATGATGTGCAATTTCTATATATTTGAAAAATAAGATAAAAGCTTTTCTCTGAACATATTAAGTTAGAACCTACCTTGTCTCATGGTGTTTGGCGCTGAGGTGTTTCGTCATTCCTGTTTATTGTTGTTTAGTCTTTGCTGTTTATTGTTGTTTTTTTCTAAGCCTTTCGTTTACATAGCCAAATAGACTACAAGAACGACAAACTTATTCCGTAGTAGACCTTGATAAACGCTGGTAAGAGTTTTTTTTTGGGAGCCAATTTCCCGGCATTATTTAAAAAACGATTAGAAATTTAAAAAAAAAATGTTTTTCAACTCAAAGTAAGGAGCCCCACTACAACCTAAAACCAAGGGGGGTTGCCCCCTCCTCAACATCTTGCTCTCTACGCTAAAGTTCGAGTGTTGTCCCAATTCTTTAATAACGACTCCTGAAACACACGGGTCTTTTAATTAGAACAATAAAAAGCTTTTTTAAGTTACCAAAAACTTTAGCGTGAGAAGCGAGGTTTTGAGGAAGGGGCAAACCTCTCAAATACGTAATAGTTTCTGTCCGTTGTAAGTTGTAATGTTGCTCCTTACTACAAGTTGAATTTTTTTTTTTTTTTTTTTTTTTTGATGTTATATAAAGATAAAAAGATTTAACATTATCACTCCAAATGATTCCCCCCAGCAGAAAACACTCCCCAGAAATTACCCCCCGGAAAAATACCCCCGGAAAAACTCACGGCGGAAAACACCCCCCCCCCTCTGGAAAATTCTACCCCCAGGCAGCTGGTTGGTCTCCAAATCCTCTGGACTTTAAAAAAAGGGAACTAGAATATCTCAATTTCTGATATAATAAACACACTCTGAAGTTTCTGTGACCTTGAGTTGGAGGTGTGGATGAGGAAGGGGCAGACCCCTCCTGTACAGAATAATTTCTTAGACCACACTGCTTTTCCATTTACAAAAAAAAATAAACAAGAAAAACGGGTTTTAATTTCTATAAAGCAGTGAATACAAACACCTAATTAAACAAAAATACTCCGAATATTTCGGCCCCACGTCCGGGAGCCTTTCTCAACGGAAAAAAAACAAAAAAAAAATTCTTACATCAACATAAAAAACATACTAAACAAACAAAATAAAAAATATAAATAAATAGGAAAAGAAAACTCTCATATTAAATAAACAATTCCATTGACTGGCGTAAAAACAAAATCGAATGTTTATATTGATTGGAACACGCCTTCTCACAGTACATAAATGGAAATCTATCAAAAAATGAAAATATATTTATACTTAAACTAAAACACTAAAGGTCAGCTAACCCCCGGCCCATAACCCCTAAATAGATCTCACAAGTTCATCACCCAATGTTTGAATTATAAATTGAACAGATTCGTTTGCTTGCAAGCTTAGCTGCAGTTCGTTTACCTTTCCCAGCATTTAACCCAGTCTGACCTTTTTCCACAAGGTCATCTTTCGTATCCGAACTATTATTAAAATTAGTACTGGTTGAAAACTTTACCTGCTTTTAATTAAACTATTATAAATCGAATTGATTCTAAAATCCCCTTCGTCTCTATTGATACTAATACCCCCATAGATTGTCTTTTTTTATTTCTATAATTTCTCCGAAGCTTTGTAAAAGTCCTACAGACGTATCTACTATTTTTGTTTGATCAAATAAAATACTGTGATGAGGAAAATAATAAAGATGTTCTACAACAGCTGACTCCAACGTTTCCGGTGTTTTGTTTTGTTTTAGAGCGCAATCTGTGGCATTATTGTGTTGTAGCCTATTTTCTAAAATCTGGTGTGTTCTTCCCACATACAATTTACCACAAGAGTATGGAATTTTGTATACTTCCTTTTGCAAATTTCTCCGTACCTTGTCTTTCCCTTTATTTAACAACGAGCTTATAGTTTGTCCTGATTTAAATGCTGCATTTATATTATGTTTTTTTAATTCTCTTCTTAATTTTTGTGACAATATTGGGATTAAAGGCAAAGTTATGTAATTTGTCTCTTGATTTGACCCATCTTCTTCTAATATTTTTAGTTCTATCAGCTTTTTTTTTCCTTTTTTCAATTATTTGAGAAATCATATTTTCCGGATAGCCATTACCTACTAGAATATCCTTAATAAAAATTAGTTCATTGCTATGTATTCTGGTGATGCTAATTTTAATACCCTATCAACTATAGAAATAACAACTCCCCTTTTTACCTGGATCGGATGATTTGATGCGAAAGACAAGTAACGGTTGCTATTAGTCGGTTTACGGTAAATCGAAAACGCTATTTCGTTATTATTTCTATGAATCAAAATATCTAGAAAAGGTAAGTTATTCTCTCTTTCCTTTTCAATTATAAAAATTAGTTCTCCTCCCAGATTATTTAACTGTTCCAAAAACCTTCAATTTGCGATTCCCCGTAATTCCAAATAACTAAAATATCATCCATATATCTGCCCCAAAATTTAGGTTTTAAAAAATATGTTTCTATAGCTAAATTTTCTACATACTCTACATAAATATTTGCTAACAACGGACTTAAAGGCTCTCCCACTGCCAATCCCCTAATTTGATGGTAAAAATTGTCTCTATACGTGAAGTGATTAGTATACCTGCTAGTTGTTTTAACTAAATTTAATATAGTTTCCAGTTCAATTCCCGAAGATAATTCTTCTATCTCATTTTTTCGTTCCTCAAGTTTTTTGGATAAAATACTAAACGATTTATCAAAAGGAATATACGCATACATGGATTTTGTATCAAAACTGAACAATCTAGAATCTTCTGATATTTCTACACTTATAAGTTTATCTTTTAAAAATTCCGAGTTTTTTATATACGAATCTTGAAGATATATTAAAGGTTTAAGTGTCATTGCTGCCCATTTCTCAATTTTTACCGTTGGTGAATTGGTTGTTGAAACAATAGGTCTTAAAGGGATACCTGTTTTATATATTTTTGGCAAACCATATATTCTTGGGCTAACTGATCCCCTTGGAAAAAACTTTTAATACATCTGGGGTGTGATACTTCCATTTGTTTTAAGGTCTTCTAAATCTTTTCTTAATCTTTTAGCATACAATTCAGTTGGGTCTGAGTTAAGTTTTTTATATACGTGAAGTATCACTTAGAATTGTTTCTATTTTACTATCATAATCATCTTTTTCTAGGATTACTACTGTATTGCTCTTATCCGCTTTCGTTATTATTAGAGAATCATCTTTTTTTTAAATCTTTTAAATCTTTAATATTTTTGTTCCTAAAGTTTTATTGATAAATACCATAATTTGTTAAAATATTCATTACCCCTAGTTTTAACTCATCTACATTATTTATATCTGTTGGAAACTTATGAATCCCTGTTTCAATCTTTGAAATAATTTCCTCTATCGGTACATTTTTAGGATTTAGTCTAAATTTTATACCTCTTTCAAGGATTTCCTTTTGTTCTTTGGTTAACTCCTTTTTGCTTAAATTAATCACCCCAGGGCCTGGGAAATAATTAGGCTTATACATTGATAGCTTTTGTTTTTCATGTTCTCTTTTTAATTGCAAAAATTTGTGCTTTAATCTTTCCCTAAATAATCTTAAAACGTGTTCAAAAGAATTTTTGAAGATTGATATAATTTGATGGAAATCATTTGTATTAAGAAAATCATCAAGGCTATGTTTTAAAAAATCTATATCTTTTACAACTTGTGATCTCTGGAAATGTTTATCTTTCAGCACATGGTTTAAGTTTAGTAAATTTACCTTTCTCGTGTGCTTTTCTTCATTATATGTATTTAAATGATAATTAAAACAGAACGATTTTGGAATTATTTTATCTATTTTGTACTTTTCTCAAAACTTTTGTTGCGTAATCATACTGGCATGTTTTTTGGCTAGAATCAAAAATAATAAAATTGAATTGGTCTTTTGCAACCCGTAGGCTAGACGTAAATAATTTCTTAGACCACACTGCTTTTCCATTTACAAAAAAATTAAACAAGAGAAACGGGTTTTAATTTCTATAAAGCAGTGAATACAAACACTTAATTAAACAAAAATACTCCGAATATTTCGGCCCCACATCCGGGAGCCTTTCTCAACGGAAAAAAAAACAAAAAAAATTTCTTACATCAACATAAAAAACATACTAAACAAACAAAAGAAAAAATATAAATAAATAGGAAAAGAAAACTCACATATTAAATAAACAATTCCATTCACTGGCGTACAAACAAAATCGAATGTTTATATTGATTGGAACCAGCCTTCTCACAGTATATAAATGGAAATCTATCAAAAAATGAAAATATATTTATATTTAAACTAAAACAATAAAGGTCAGCTAACCCCCGGCCCATAACCCCTAAATAGATCTCACAATCACAATTTATGTTGATGTAAGAAATTTTTTTTTTAATTTTTCCGTTGAGACAGGCTCCCGGATGTGGGGCCAAATATTCGGAGTATTTTTGTTTAATTAAGTGTTTGTATTCACAGCTTTATAGAAATTAAAACCCATTTTTCTTGTTTAATTTCCTGTACAGAATAATTTCTGCTTATTTTTGGGTTTAATGTTATTCTTTACTTTCATAATCAGCAGAGACCAGAAGTATTCCCAGAAATCATGAGGGAGTAGATATCAGTTTCAGATTTGATGCGTTTTTTAAAGTTTTGTTTGCCCCCCCCCCCAAAAAAAGAAAAGTTTCCGAACTTTTGTTCGGAAACTTTTCCACAAAGGAGGGGATTACCGGCATGATTTTAAAAACGATTACTCTTTTTCAAACGAAAGGATGCTAAGAAAAATTTTTCATCCGAGGTCGTCTTTTCTGGGTAAAATTTTCAGCTAGAATGGAAATCTGTTGGAGGAATTTCCCTGGAGGGAGGTATTTTTACGTAAAAAGAACTTTCCACTGAGGAATTTTTCATGGGGGGAAGGAATTTTTCATGGAGGGGGAGTCGGATATCCCGGTATAATTTAAAAACGATCAGAAATTCAATTAAAAAATTAGTTTTTTAAATGAAAATAAGGAGCAATATCAAAACTAAAAACGGACAAAAATTAGTATATATATGAAAAGGGTTGCCCCATTCCTCAAAACCTTGCTTTTTGCGCTAAAGTTTGACTTTCTATCCCAATTCTTTAAGAACGACTCCTGAAACACAATGGCCGTTTAATAAGAATAATAAGCTTTTTTTTATAAATGCGTCTATTATTAAGGAGAGGTGGTGGATCAGTGTAAAGGGAGGGGGCTAACATAGAGCCTATGCATTTGTAGTAGTCTTAATGTAAGTGTTTGAGGAAATGATGGGTGAGGGTTTGTTGCCCTTCAATCACTTTCAACTATTTAAAAGGGCACTACACCTTTCAATTTCCAATCCGATGAGCCCCCATTTAAGTTTATAAGAACCTTGCATGCCCCCGGGATATAACTTACGACCCTTGCCCTGAGGGATCTGGGGGGGGGTATTCTTCAAAGACATAATTACTGGGAAACTACGCCGAACAAATTAGCTATCTAAAAAAATTTGATTGCATGTATTTTGGAAAATGATGGGCGCGGGAGGGGGAGGGGGGTAGCTGCCCACTTTTCACTTTGACTCTTAAAAAGGGCACAAGAACTTCTGATTACCAGTCCATTGAGCCCCCTCCAAGATTTATATGACCACACTTTCTATATAATCCTTATGTACCAACATGGCATAACTTACAACCCTTGCCCTGAGGACTTTGAGGGGGGGGGGGTATCATTCTCAAACACACAATTTCCGAACTTTTCACCTACGTTGAACAAAATGGCTATCTCAATTTTGATTGGATTTGTTTGGGGAAATGATGAACGGGGGGGGGGGGGCTGTTTGCCCTCCAATACATTTTGACTATCAAAAAGGGCACTAGCCCTTTTAATTTCCAATGAAATGATCCCTCTTTGAAGTTTGTAAGACAACTCCTTGTAAGACAACTCCTGTACGACAACTCCTGTACGACTGTACCACGTGCCCTAGTAAAAAAAAAAGGAATCAAAAAAATAAATGAATTTTTATTGTGCTCACATTGCTCTTTACTTAAGCAGCGCAATTTCACTGCCAATGACTCTCAACTTTGGATGCATTTCAATGAGCATCCAGGCTAAAATGAGTGAGGGTATTACCCTCGTGATATGCTCTCTTTAAGGGACTAATATGGCAGATGAAGGCCAGTAGACCTGTAATCTTTCAACGACATACCCCTTAAAAAGTCTTTATGACATTCACGTAAAGTTTTTTTTGTAAAAATTCATATTAAAAACTTTATCCATAAAACACGTTTTTAAAGAAAAGTAAAGAGCTTCATTAGGAAATTAAGTCAAATAATCTTCAAAGTAAAAAACTATGGAGTCTAATAGATAAAAAGATAGAAATAATTTTTTTTTTTGTTCATGAAAAAGACTATGTTAATAAAAAACAAACAGAAATTAATTTAAAAAACTTTTTCCGCAAAACAAGTTTGTCAAAGAAGAGTAAAGAGCTCCATTAAGCCAAAAATGAGTAGAAATAAATTCAAATAATGTTTTAAGGGTAAAACTATGCGTACAAATCACCATCAAAAAATAAATTAAACCCACAGCAAACACAAATTACAATAAATAACAAATTCAAACTGAAAACGAACAAAAAACAACATGAGTATGGCTGACGACCCCCGCGCCTTCTCAAGACCCGAACATAATTGGCAAAGCCAACTACGCTTTCAAAGGAAAGCAAAACCTTTTTTAACATTTTTGTTCCATATGTTTATAGCTTAATTTTGATGATTTTTATTCTTTATTCCTATATTCTTTATTTTTATTCCTTTATTTTTTCTTATTCTTCTTTTTATTTCGTACCCGCTAGTAGTATCTATTCTATATATTCTAAACTTACATGAAAAAATACATGGAATTGCGCAAGGAAAACCCACGCCTTTGACATTACACCTACACGTGGACATTTTTTAAAGCTTGGCAAGGTTTTTGTTATTGATATGAATTGCACAAGATTGTACCGTTTGACGTAGACATTTTAAAAAGCTTGAGAGAGTTTGAGAAAATTACCTGATTATCGGAAAATGGGGAAACACCCTCCAAAAGTCGACAAGAATGGAATTGTCTTGAGGGGGGAGTTTTCCATGGAAAAGGGGAAGGGTATTTTTACATGGAAACAACTTCAACCGTGGCCCGCCCCCCATGATCAGAAATTGAATTATAAAAAAGTTTCTTCAACTGAAAGTAAGGAGCAACATCAAAACTTAAACGGGCAGAAATAGAGGCTGTTTCCAAAGATTTAGGTTCCATTAACTTTAGTGTTACCAATCCAAAACTATGAGCTTGAGAAAATTGCCTGATTATCGAAAAATGGGGAAACACCCTCCAAAAGTCGACAGGAATGGAATTGTCTTGAGGGGGGAATTTTCCATGGAAAAGGTGAAGGGTATTTTTACATAAAAACAGCTTCAAACGTGGCCCGCCCCCCCCGCGATCAGAAATTGAATTATAAAAAAGTTTCTTCAACTGCAAGTAAGGAGCAACATCAAAACTTAAACTGGCAGAAATAAAGGCTGTTTTCCAAAGATTTAGGATTCATTACAAAAAATTTTAACAAGAAATCTCTGAATAAAATATTTTTGGAGAGATGGGACAGGATGTCTTAGAGTACTTATAGTGCTGTACTGTGGGCCGAGTTGCTAGCGAAAAACCCATGTGAATGACTTGAAATAAAAATATTT
Organism: Artemia sp. Qi Xiang Cuo; assembly: GCF_049724085.1. Taxonomy (NCBI): domain Eukaryota; kingdom Metazoa; phylum Arthropoda; class Branchiopoda; order Anostraca; family Artemiidae; genus Artemia; species Artemia sp. Qi Xiang Cuo. The sequence goes on from NC_142810.1 coordinate 739,670, forward strand.
AATAAGAAATGGCTGAAAAGTATTTTGGGGGAGATGAGTTTTAGTCTCTCATAGGCGGGTGTTGTCTGAAACCTATAAAAATAAACTATTTCCGTAAAATCTGAGCTAATATGGGTTTTTACCGCAAACTATAGTTTTTTTTGTAAGAAAATTATGGAAAATACAATTTTCTGGTTAAGGTCTGAAACTGAAGTATTTTTTTGGTTTGATAAATAAAACTATATCCCGAGAATCTGATCTAATGATTAAATATTTTTTTTCATAAAAACAAACTTTCTTTTTTTAAATTCGAAATTTTTCAATTTTATTTATTTTTTTTCTTTTTGTAAATATCTTAAAATGTCAAAATATGCTTATTCTTCTAACAATTGTGCTCTATGATTGGTCAGAGACTCGATGTGGCTTTCCCACTGGTATTCTATGACCGGTTATCGACACTACCTAGTCTATTGCATGTATTAAATCAGTATTTTTTACGCAGTGGAACGATAAACACATAAGTCATATCTTTAAAAACAAGTGAAGATGGAACATATTAATAGAGTGCGTTCATATAACAAGGTTATTGTAGCATTGAATGCCGACAAGGAGAAGTATTTAAACTATGAAACAAGTACAAGTGGTAGCACTATTGGAAATGTATGCATGCATTGTCATGACCGTAAGGAATAAAATTTCTTTGGAATACCGAGAAAATTCAACTCTTATGATGATGGTTATGCGAGATTGCGATCTCCAGAGATGATTGCACTCAAAGAGAATGCTAACATAAAATAATTGTTGATGATAGAGGACAACTCCTTGCTACTGCTGCAGGTAACACATTACCTACGGATACATCCAATCATCAGCTTTCGGGTATTAGCATTCAACGGAAGGCTAATAAAAGAAAGGCCTACTCTGCTACTAATATCGTAAACCATATCTTGTTTACGTGCCGAAACTGTTACCTGTGTAATAATAATATGTTAATAGACAGTGAAATTGCCAGAAAAATAAAAATGGCATTGTCAGAAAATATCACTACGGAATATAAAGATGAAACGATGAAAAACAAAGCACCAGCAAACGTTACTGGCATTGATCAAATAGTCAATGAATCGAATAATACCAAAGACGAAAAGCATATTGAGCCTGTTCATGAGACACCAGTAAAAATTGTGTATGATTCAAAATGGAATAATGATTATTCTACTGATTACGAACTAAGAGAAGACAATAACTACATTATCAAGAGAGAACATGGTTAACTATTTTATGGAACAGATTCAAAATTTCCAAAGTTAATCATTGATATTAATAATGTATCATAATATATTTTTGTATTAATATTCTACATAGCATTATTTCATTAAATATATTAAATTTTTATGTGTTCATTATTTTTTACAGTAAGCTAGCATATCAAGCGTTTAGAATGTCTATTAAAACATCGGAGATGTAAGAAAAGGAATTTGCGTACATCTATTGTCAGACACACTATTTCCGTAAAATCTGAGCTATTAAGGGTTTTTGACCGTAAACTCTATATTTTGCACTGGATACCTAAGAATATGCCTGATCGTAATAAATTCATAAGACACTTTAAAAACTATTCTATATCATGGGACAATCGTTTCTGGGTGTTTAAGAGTGAGAGTCTGTATGACTAAATGTCATAATATAATTTTGTTTTAATATTTTATATTGCATTATTTCATTAAAAATATATTATTCATTAAATTGTTATGTGTTCATTATTTTTAGAGTAAGCTAGCATATCAAAAGTTTAGAATGTCTATTAAAACATCGGAGATTTGAGAAAAGGAATTTGCATACATCTATTGTCAGACACATGAGGTAACATTGACAAAATCTAGGTATCAGAATGAATAAATTCTTTATCAACATCCGTTGTTGGATATGTCATTATGTCATTATGAAAAAATTGTAAGTAAGTAGGAAGTAGGTAAGTAAGTAAGTAAGTAACAAACTCTTTCTTGAATTCATCTATTGGATACACAATACAAAAATTTTATTATAGGAAACTATGAAAAAAAAATTGAAGAAACTCTCTATTAACATTCATTATCGATTGAAGTCGCTTCCTAGACAGACAATACAGCAATTTCACAAAATCTAAGTATACACACACACACACACACATTGTTACTTACTTACAATTTTTTCGTAATTCCTTGAAGGAAATTTCCACGTAGCTTTTTTCTAGCCAAAGATTCACATTTGACCTAGAGAAATGTATTTTCCATAATTTTATTAAAAAAACTAGAGTTTACGGTCAATATTGACAAGCATTCCCTGAGAAAATATCTTCCTTTGAATAGAGATCTAAAGAAAATCGTCATCTAGAATCAAACGTTTTCCATAAACAGTAGATCCCCCATGATTCGGTCTTTCTCATATTCATCCATTTTTTAGAGTCCTAACACTCTCGCAATCAACTTCAGACTAACCAGAATTTTTTTCTACTCTAAAAATATACGCTAGTCTCTACTATAGAAAGAAAAACCGGTCTAATCTAAATTCAATGTAACAACACATTAAACCAAAATAAATAGAAATTGGATTTTATGACTGTTATCTGATGTATCCGATAAAAAATTTGAAAATGAATTTATTCTTTCTGGTACTTAGATTTTGTCAACTTTTCCCGATGTATCCGAGAAATGGATGTTGATATAGAATTTAATCACTCTTATACTTAGATTTTGTGAAATTGCTGTATTGTCTGTCTAGGAAGCGATTTCAATCGATAATGAATGTTAATAGAGTTTCTTCAATTTTTTTTTCATAGTTTCCTATAATAAAATTTCTGTATTGTGTATCCAAGAGATGAATTCAAGAAAGAGTTTGTTACTTACTTACTTACTTACCTACTTCCTACTTACTTACAATTTTTTCATAATGACATAATGACATATCCAACAACGGATGTTGATAAATAATTTATTCATTCTGATACCTAGATTTTGTCAATGTTACCTCATGTGTCTGACAATAGATGTATGCAAATTCTTTTTCTCACATCTCCGATCTTTTAATAGACATTCTAAATTTTTGATATGCTAGCTTACTCTTAAAATAATGAACACATAACAATGTAATACATAATATATTTTTAATGAAATAATGCTATGTAGAATATTAATACAAAATTATATTATGACACATAGTCATACAGATGTTCACTCTTAAACACCCAGAAGCGATGGTCCCATGATACAGAATAGTAATTACAATGTTTAATGCATTTATCACGATCAGGCATGTCCTTAGGTAACTACTGGACGAAGAACCTAAACTTATCTTCGGGATGGTGATAAAGTCCTTCAAATTTAAGACAGTTGAATTCTTCCAGAATGAGAAGTGGATTTCTAGGTTTAAACTTTTGGATTAAAACTTTATCTGTAGGTACATTACCCTTTACATAGAGTGCTTTCAACCCCGAAAAAGCTGCAAATTTCACTGACTTCCTCCCGGACATTTCTCAGTTCCTGACCACTATTATTAAGTGGTGTAATCACTCTATCGTAGAATCCCAGTCTGTTTATACCATGTAATGTAGTACTCCATAAGCTTTTATCATACTCAAACATGTTATAGTTCACCATCCAATGATAACAGTCAATTCCTTCGAGTTCCATTGACAATAATAAAAATGCACATTCAAATATAACACCACAAGATGATTTTTTCAAACCGATAAATTCTGTGTCATAGAGTCCTATCATCTTGGAAGCTATTAATGTAGTAGTTGTTAAGAAGAGAAATACATTATCAAACTTTTATACCTTCCCTCGAGGTTGAATGGAGTTTTGGCTAGGAAGATTACTCCTAAAACCATCTGAATTCATTTTGGGAAGGAGTCATAAAACCCTTAGAATTCATTGCGGGGAGGAGTCATAGAACTCTCGGTATCTATGGCATGCAAATGAAGTCTGGAAATTACAAAAAAAAATTTATAATTTCTGTATTGTGTATCCAAGAGGTGAATTCAAGACATATATTTTGTCATTTTAAGATACATACAAAAAAAGATAAAAAATAAATAAAGTTGAATAATTTCGAATTTAAAAAAAAATAGTTTGTTTTATGAAAAAAAAATATATTGAATTAGAACCATCAGTCCTCGTCATTATGAGTATCCAAAACTGGGCTTAAGTTTCATATTTGAACTAGAGAATTGTATTTTCCATAATTTTCTTACAAGAAACTAGAGTTTACGCTCAAAAACCCTTATTAGCTCAGATTTTACGGAAATAGTTTTATTTTTCGATCCAAAAATAGACTTAAGTTTCACATTTGAACCAGAGAATTGTATTTTCCATAATTTTCTTACAAAAAACTAGAGTTTACGGTTAAAAACCCTTATTAGCTCAGATTTTACGGAAATAGTGTGTCTGACAATACACGTACGCAAATTCCTTTTCTTACATCTCCGATGTTTTAATAGACATTCTAAACGCTTGATATGCTAGCTTACTCTAAAAAATAATGAACACATAACAATGTAATATTTCTAATGAAATAATGCTATGTAGAATATTAATACAAAAATATATTATGATACATTATTAATATAAATGATGAACTTTGGACATTTTGAATCTGTTCCATAAAATAGTTCACCATGTTCTCTCTTGATATTGTAGTTATTGTCTTCTCTTAGTTCGTAATAAGTAGAAAAATCATTATTTCATTTTGAATCATGCACAATTTTTACTGGTGTCTCATGAACAGGCTCAATATGCTTTTCGTCTTTGGTATTATTTGATTCATTGACTGTTTGATCAATGCCAGTAACGTTTGCTGGTGCTTTGCTTTCCGTCGTTTCATCTTTATATTCCGTAGTGATATTTTTTTACAATACCATTTTTATTTTTCTGGCAATTTCACTGTCTATTAACACATTTTTTTTACACAGGTAACAGTTTCGGCACGTAAACAAGATATGGTTTACGATATTAGTAGCAGAGTAGGCCTTTCTTTTATTAGCCTTCCGTTGAATTGCAATACCCGAAAGCTGATGATTGGATGTATCCGTAGGTAATGTGTTACCTGCAGCAGTAGCAAGGAGTTGTCCTCTATCATCAACAATTATTTTTATGTTAGCATTATCTTTGAATGCAATCATCTCTGGAGATCTCAATCTCGCATAACCATCATCATAAGAGTTGAATTTTTTCGGTATTCCAAAGAAATTTAATTCCTTACTGTCATGACAATGCATGCATAAATTTCCAATAGTGCTACAACTTGTGCTTGTTTCATAGTTTAAATACTTCTCCTTGTCGGCATTCAATGCTACAATAACCTTGTTATGTGAACACACTCTATTAAAATGTTCTATCTTCAGTTTTTTTTAAGATATGACTTATGTGTTTACCGTTCCACTGCGTAAAAAACACCGATTTAATACAAGCAATAGACTAGGTGGTGTCGATAACCGGTCATAGAATACCAGTGGGAAAGCCAAATCGTTTCTCTGACCAATCATAGAGCATAATTGTTAGAACCGTAAGCATATTTTGACATTTTAAGATACGTACAAAAAGAAAAAAAAATAAAGTTGAAAAATTTCGAAGTTTAAAAAAAAAGTTTGTTTTTATGAAAAAAAATATTGAATTATTAGTTCAGATTTTAGGGATATAGTTTTATTTTTCGATCCAAAAATAGACTTAAGTTTTACACTTGAACCAGAGAATTGTATTTTCCATAATTTTCTTAAAAAAAAAAAAATAGAGTTTACGGTCAAAAGCCCTATTAGCTCAGATGTTATGGAAATAGTTTATTTTTATAGGTTTCAGAAAAAACACACCTATGAAAGACTAATACCCATCTCCGCCAAAACACTTTTCAGCCATTTCTTGTTAAAAATTTTTATTTCAAGTCATTCACACAGGAGTTTCACTTGCAACTCGGCCCAGAGTACTGCACTATGAGTACTGTCTGAGACCATACTCCCACGTCTCCAATAATATGTTATTTAAAGATTTCTTTTTCAAATTTTTTATAATGAATCCTAAATCTTTGGAAACAGCCTCTATTTCTGCCCGTTTAAGTTTTGATGTTGCTCCTTACTTTCAGTTGAAGAAACGTTTTTATAATTCAATTTCTGATCGCAGGGGGGCGGGCCACGGTTGAAGTTGTTTTCATGTAATAATACCCTTCCCCTTTTCCATGGAAAATTCCCCCCTCAAGACAATTCCATTCCTGTCGACTTTTGGAGGGTGTTTCCCCATTTTAAGATAATCAGTCAATTTTCTAAAGCTCACAGCTGTTGAGTGGTAACACTATAGCTAATGAATCCTAAATCTTTGGAAACAGCTTCTATTTCTGTCTGTTTAAGTTTTGATGTTGCTCCTTACTTTCAGTTGAAGAAACTTTTTTATAATTCAATTTCTGATCGCGGGGAGCGGGCCACGGTTGAAGTTGTTTTCATGTAAAAATACCCTTCCCCTCTTCCATGGAAAATTCCCCCTCAAGATAATTCCATTCCTGTCGAGTTTTGGAGGGTGTTTCCCCATTTTTTGATAATCAGGCAATTTTCTCAAGCTCACTGCTTTGTATTGGTAACACTAAAGTTAATGAATCCTAAATCTTTGGAAACATCCTCTATTTCTGCCCGTTTAAGTTTTGATGTTGCTCCTTACTTTCAGTTGAAGAAACTTTTTTATAATTTAATTTCTGATCGCGGGGAGCGGGCCATGGTTGAAGTTGTTTTCATGTAAAAATACCCTTCCCCTCGTCCATGGAAAATTCCCCCCTCAAGACAATTCTATTCCTGTCGACTTTTGGAGGATGTTTCCCCATTTTCCGATAATCAGGCAATTTTCTCAAGCTCATAGCTTTTGATTGATAACACTAAAGTTAATGAATCCTAAATCTTTGGAAACAGCCTCTATTTCTGCCCGTTTAAGTTTTGATGTTGCTCCGTACTTTCAGTTGAAGAAACTTTTTTATAATTTAATTTCTGATCGCGGGGGGCGGGCCACGGTTGAAGTTGTTTTCGCGTAAAAATACCCTTCCATTCTTCCATGGAAAATTCCCCCCTCAAGACAATTCCATTCCGGTCGACTTTTGGAGGGTGTTTCCCCATTTTCCGATAATCAGGCAATTTTCTCAAGCTCATAGCTTTTGATTGGTAACACTAAAGTTAATGAATCCTAAATCTTTGGAAACAGCCTCTATTTCTGCCCGTTTAAGTTTTGATGTTGCTCCTTACTTTCAATTGAAGACACTTTTTTATAATTCAATTTCTGATCGCGGGGGGCGGGCCACGGTTGAAGTTATTTTCATGTAAAAATGCCCTTCCCCTCTGCAATGGAAACTTCCCCCCTCAAGACAATTCCATTCCTGTCGTCTTTTGGACGGTGTTTCCCCATTTTTCGATAATCAAGCAATTTTCTTAAGCTCATAACTTTTGACTGGCAACACTAAAGTTAATGAATCCTAAATCTATGGAAACAGCCTCTATTTCTGCCCGTGTAAGTTTTGATACTGCTCCTTACTTTCAGTTGAAGAAACTTTTTTATAATTTAATTTCTGATCGCGCTTTTCAGACATTTCTTGTTAAAGCTTTATTTTTAACTAATTCATCTGGGTTTTCGAAAGCAATTCATGCCAGAGTACAGCACTATAACTAGTCTAAGACATCCACTCTGTCATCGCCCCATCCCCCAAAAATACTTTTCAGACATTTCTTGTTAAAAATTTTATTTGAAGTCATTCATTTGGGTTTTTCACAAGCAATTCGAACCACAGTACAGTATTATCACTAGTCTGAGACATCCAATCTGTCATCGCTCCATCCCCCAAAACACGATTTTCAAACATTTCTCGTTAAAAATTTTATCTCAACTCATTCACATGGGTTTTTCGCTAGCAACTCCCCCCTCCACTATCACACTATAAGTACTCTAAGACACCTCGCTCCCATCACTCCACCACTTGTGTATTATACAGAACACATCTAAGAAGTAAAGCTAAGCGTTATTAAAATCCTTTTCTTGCCATCTACATCTGTCTTAGTGTCAAATTTTAGTAATCTATAACGTTAAACTCTATTTTAAATTGACAACACTGTTCAAACACCACTTGTGTATTATACAGTACACATCGAAGAAGTAAAGCTAGGTCAAGTCATATTTTTTTCCGGCCTTCCATCATCAGATATGCTGGTTCAATTACACATGCACTGGATCAGCCGATGATCACTTAGATTGCTATGTTCCATGGCAAGGAGATATTTTAACTGATAACCCTCAATTCGCAAATTCCTTACCTCTTTTTTTTTGCAAATGTCAATCAAACAATTCCGATTGTAAAAGCGTGTTTAATCACGTTGCTTGAAAAGGAATCCACGAGTAGGTGCTCTGAAAAGGTGTCAGGGAAGTATAGGTGTGAGAGGATACTCACTCTCATTGAATGTAATCTCCCCAATTGTTTCATAACATGCATTATAGCATGCCAGCTTTTTAAAATGTCTACGTCAAACGGCACAATCTTGTGCAATTCATATCAATAACAAAAACCTTGCCAAGCTTTTTAAAATGTCCACGTGTAGGTGTAGTGTCAAAGGCGTGGGTTTTCCTTGCGCAATTCCATGTATTTTTTCATGTAAGTTTAGAATATATAGAATAGATACTACTCCCGCTGATGCCAAAAATTGCAGAAGTACATAAGGAGGTTTTTCAATAAAAATTGATCTTAGGGCTACTTATTTTTAGGATAAGTTTTTGAGATGCTTGTGGTGCATAAATACCACTTTTTCACTTTGCTTAGCACTTCTCAACAAAATTATAAAAAAAACTCAAATAAATTTTTGAAATTTGGAAAACCCTATTTTCCACGGGGTGGGGGGGGGAAATAGGGTTTCCGGGAGTACATTCCACGGGGGGTATTTTCCGGGGGGTATTTTTCAAGGGTTAATCTCCAGGTGGTATTTCCCTTGGGTGGAGGGGGGGGGGTATTTTCCGTGAGGGGGGTATTTTCTGGGGGTTTATTTTCCGCTGGGGAGGATGTTTTCCGTGGGGGTGTATTTTCCAGGGGAGGGTATTTTCCGCGGGGAGTATTATCCGCGGGGAGGAATTTTCCACAGGGGGCATTTTCCACGGGGGGTATTTTCCGGGGAGTATTTTTCACGAGGGATATTTTCCGGGGGGATGAACACCTAGAACCCTTACCAACCAAGATTTTGGCAAAATCGTAATGAACGTATAGGGCTAAACTGTAGGCACGGACAATATGTTGCGTCACGACTGTATCATATTATGAGTGACACGCTTGGTAGGAACCATGGGGGACATTGATAGAAATTTGTATTTTAAGAAGGAAGCTCAAATATAAAAAAAAAATGAAAAAAAAAACTAGACAAATTATGTTTAAAATACGATAAATTATAGGAACATCGGAAAAGAATTCTGGAGGCTGTTTTGTGATGGCCGGGTTCAAATAAACCCAGACCACCCATAACCCTCTCTTCGTGCGTACTAAGTGTAGATTTTATTCAGATATGCCTTGCAATTTGGGAGAAATGGATATTTCCTTCAGACCTGTATTCGCTGTCCTGATTGCTTCTAAGAAACTTTTATTAGGCCGTGGAAGCAGAACTGTTAACTAAAACAAATTATTACTAACAATTCACAGAAAGAAACTCATTGAATGGAAAACTCTAAAAGGGAAACTTCGGATGTAAAATTATATGTCGAAGTTCGAAATAAGCATAACGTATTACAAACTTCAACACAAAAGTCACATGACACAAAAGTCATCCATGGTTATTTCTTAAATTAATAAACTTACAATTTTGATTTCTATTCTCGGAATACTTGAATTTAGTGCTCAGAATTTTTTAAAAAAAATTCTTCAATAACGTTGACTATTACATTACATCGACATATAATAACATTGACAGATGAAAAGACGTCAGAAGAGACATTCCGAACTTTAGCACCAAATTCTGCCGACTTTAACAGCTTTTTACCCCCCTCTACTCACCAATCAATATTCTCCCCCCCCCAGTTTAATCTGACGAATTGATAATGAAATCTCATCAACTCAAAAATGGACAATCAGAAGGAACTGACGAATCTTCTACGAATTTACCTAAATATATTTTGCCTATTATAGTTAATTTTCTTGTGCATATAATTAATCTTTGTTGGTGTCTTTTCTTCTAGCATGAAGTCCACTTGTGCCATTGCAATGCATAAAGGGGGAGATGTGAGTGACCCGTATAACTAAAGGCCTATATCTATCTTATCTGCTTTTGGAAAGATTATTGAACGGTGTTTGTATGTAAGAAGGGTTAATTTCCTTAAAGAGAATAGTTTTTTTTAGTAAATCCCAATTCGGGTTTCGCAAAGACCATTCCACAGAACATACTATCTTCGTAGTAGCCAGCCCAGTTTATACATGATGTCATGTATAAGGATGAAATTCCAGCTACTATATTTGTGGATATATGGAAAGCGTTTGATACTTTAAGCCATATAATTTTAAATGAAAAATTTTCAAATTGTAGCATACGAGGTCAGGCTAATCCGATAATAATGTCATATTTAAAAGATAGAGTTTAGTGCATTGATAGGGGCGATGTTAAATCATTTTCTTCAAATCAGTCAAATAATTTTAGGGTACCTCAGGGTTCAATTCTAGGCCCTCTGTTGTTTTTAATTTATGTTCATGATATAAGTAATTCAATTGCAGACCTAGAGTTGACCGCACTATTCGCTGATGACACAGCCTGTACTGTTTTGAGAGTTGATGAGGATAGTGTAAAACATAATTTGACTCTTGCATTTGATAGACTAGTAGCATGGTTTACGGCAAATAGGCTAGCTTTGAATGCTTCAAAAACTAAATATACATTATGTTCACGTACATCACGAGCCCTTCCAATTCTTAAGTTGATTAAGTCTTCTGTGTCAAGTACAGAGATATCACGTTTGGATTTTTTTTTTTTTTTTGTTACCTAGGTATACTGGTTGATTCGAATTTAAGTTGGAAGCCACATGTTAATAATCTAGGATTGAAGTTTGGAAGGAATATAGGTATTATGAACCGTATGAAATTCGTTTTGCCTCTGTAACCTATGCGTTCTATTTATTTTGTTCTTGTTCATTCTCACCTAAATTGCTATCCACTTGTTTACTTGATTATTTCTTACAGGCCCAATTTTATTACACCCCAAAGAGAACAAAATACGGACTTTCGTATTCTAAAAGACTTTCTTCCTTCCCCAGCGTCTCTTCCGAGCAGGTCCTCTACAAAGACTTTATATTATTTATTGAATATTCTTCCTGTTGAACTGGCAGTTACTTTTTCATTCGTTATTGTCAAACAGTTTGTGGTAACAGACTGTAAGTAAGGAGCGACCCGGCTCAATAGTAACCAAAACTATAAAAAACGGAATTTTGATACTAATAGATACATCAAAAGAATCAGATTTGTTGACTGATTTCAAATATATAAGTTTCGTTAAGTTTAGTCTTACCCATCAAAGGTTAAGAGCCTGAGAAAATTTGCCTTATTTTCAAAAAAGGCGGAAACACCCCCTAAAAGCCATAGAACTTAAACAAAAATCACACCATCAGATTCAGCGTATCAGAGAATCCTACTATAGAAGTTTCAAGCTCCTATCTGCAAAAATGTGGAATTTTGCATTTTTTGCCAGAAGAAAGATCACGAATCCGAGTTTATTTGTTGTTTTTTTTTTCCAGGGGTGATCGTATCGACCCAGTGGTCATAGAATATCTTGAGAGGGCTAACTCGAACGGAAATCAAAAGTACTAGTGCTCCTTTTAAGTGACCAAAAATATTGGAGGGCAGCTAGCTCCCCTCCTACGTCTCTTTTTTCCCAAAGTCAACCGATCAAATTCTAGAAATAGCCATTTTGTTCAGCATAGTCGAAAATCTAAAAACCATGTCTTTGAGGATTACTTAATCCCCCAGAGTTCCTGGGGGAAGGGCTGCAAGTTATGAACTTTGCCCATTGTTTACAAATAGTATTGGTTAATGGGAAGTATACGCAAGTTTTCAGGAGGGATTTTTTCTGGTGGGGGGGGAGTCAGAAGTGGGGGTTACAGGGGAGGATCTTTCCATGGAGGATGTTTCCTTAGGGGAAGGGACGTTTCTATGAAGGGGGCACCGGATTTCCCAGCATTATTTAAAAAACAATCAGAAATTGAATAAAAAAACAAGTTTTTTTCAACTGAAAGTAAGAAGCAACATTAAAACTTAAAACGAACGGAAATTATTGCGTATATGAGGGGGTTCGTCCCGTAGTCAGTACCTCGCTCTTTACGCTAAAGTTTTTTTTTTAGTACTTTCAAAAGAGCTATCTATTCTAATTAACCAGCCTTTGTGATTCAGGGGATAGTGATTCGAACAAAATTCGAACTTTAGCGTAAAGAGCGAGGTATTGATGAGGGGGAGAACTACCTAATATATGTAATAAAAACATACCAATATAGAAGTTCGTTACGTAAGTTAATTCGTAAATTACGTCAGAACAAAATTTTGAGAAAGCTCTTTAGCCAAAAAAAGTAAAACTAATACGCAAATTTCGTTTTAAGTATTCACGTACGATGACCCAAAATCAAAGTTGCATTAATTCAATAACATTCAGAAATTGAATAAAAAAAACAAAGTTTTTTTTAACTGAAAATAAGGAGCGACATTAAAACTTAAAACGAACAGAAACTATTCCGTATATGAAAGGGGCTGTCCCCTCCTCAACGCCTCGCTCTTTAAGCTAAAGTTTGACTCTGTCTCTACAACTTTATTTTTTAAGAGAATAAAAAACATTGGCTTAAAGAGCGAGGTGTTGAGGAGGCGACAGCCTTTTTCATATTCGGAATAATTTCTGTTTGTTTTAAGTTTTAAAGTCGCTCCTTACTTTCAGTTTAAAAAAACTTGTTTTTTTTATTTAATTCAAAGTAAAGCACAATCTCCTGACACTGCCTACCTATTTCTTTTCTTTTGATCTGTTCCCAATTGCTGTGCCATCTTTGTAGCTACCTCGCAATACACGCCAACTACGCCAGCCATTGATAGTTTCAGTGTGGTCCCGTTTTCAAGGAAGCACACTTGTGCCTCCTTAAAGAGGCGACCCACCACAATGTTAAGCGATTTCCGGTCCTAGCGGTCGAAGAGAGACAGCGGTGTTCGCATTTTGTAGCCCAAGCTCCAACTAAGAAACGTGCAAAATTTCACCCCCTCCGACTTTATCTTCGTGGGTGAAAGTGGGCTGGAAGGTTCGACCCTCCGACCAAAGCCCCCCTTTAACGTTGTCTGATTGGGCTGAAATTTAAAGGTTGAGACTTCCTAGGGCCCAGGAGCTTATCCTTGAAATTTTAGCTCAATCCAATCACTCCTTCCCTGTTTTCCAAAAAACAAATATAGCCACTTAAAGTTCATTTCTCTTTTTTTATCAGCCACGCCTACAGGCCACAGTTGGCAACGGATCCGGGTGAATGAGGACTCATTCGAACCGGAATTCGACCTGTTAGGGCCTTTTAATATTTTCAGACCGAAAAAATTATCCCCCGAATTTACATTTACTAAAAACCTCGTTTTCCTATAAGAGCCCATGTTAATTTTTCCCACCACAGCCCCCCCCCCCTTAATGTTGTCTGATCGGGCTGAAATTTCGAGGATAAGCTTTCCTGGGGCCTGGGAGCTTATCCTCAAAATTTCAGTTCAATCCAATCCCTCCTTCCCTGTTTTCCAAAAACCAAATATCAAATTTTGTGGGGATTTGCTTGCGTCAAAAATAGATTGCAGAGACTAAAACTAAAGTTAACAGTGTCTCTGTGGTACAGTGGTGGCTCTTTCCTGACTGTCAGGCGGAAGATCCAGGTTCGATTCCCCATCAGAGAAAATTTTTTATATATTGAATTTGAAGTTTAAAAAAGAAACTCTGTTTCTTTTTTAAATCCAATATATTAAATCCTTCGGCTGAACAGGCGTCTCCAGAAGAATATCACAGTCGGCCTTCAGGTTACAGGTAAGTCTCCACTGCTTTGATAACATGTCGTACAACCGAAAGCTCTAAGAAAAGTCGAAAAAAGAAAATCTTACTGTGTATTTGATTTGATTATTCAGGAATTAAAAACCTTAAAACAAGAATCTTCAAGACCGGTGGGTTTGGGGGGCGGCAACCTCCTCACATTAGCACCAGGCACGATCAGCTAACAGTTAGTCAAGCAATAATAAGTAATAAACTGTACAAAACGTGCAGAAATTATTTGAAAAAAACTACGTTTTCTAAAGAGTTAAAGAGGCTGAGTCACAAGTTCAAACCTTAAAACGTACAGGGATTAGGAGGTACAGTTTCGGGGCTGCCCCCCCCCCAAACCCCCACTTCCATATATAAAAGGGGCTGTGCCCTCCTCAACGCCTCGCTCTTTACGCTAAAGTTTTTATTTTTTAAAAAAAAAGAGTTGTGAGAAAGTCAAACTTTAGTGTAAAGAGCGAGGCGTTGAGGAGGGCACAGCCCCTTTTATATACGGAAGCGGGGTTTGGGGCGGCAGCCCCCAACTGTACCTCCTAATCCCTGTACGTTTTAAGGTTCGAACTTGTGACTCAGCCTCTTTAACTCTTTAGAAAACGTAGTTTTTTTCAAATAATTCTCTTATAAATAGTGTGGTTGCTGCATGGAACCAATAAGAGTCTGCTTTTGATTTGTCGTTATGAATTTCAAAAAAACAAGTTGAAGTCCTTCTTTTTGGATAGTTATCATACTTTTATATTTATTATTATTATTAATTTGATGCTTTGTTTCGTCTTTTTTCTCGGGTCTTCATTTTCAACAAGCATAAAAACGCAATACAAAACTTTGCGCAAGGTAGTCGTTATGGTTCTTTTCAAGTAAATAAAAACCACAAACCACAAAACCGGAAATTAAAACCACAAACCACAAAACCGGAAATTAAAACCACAAAACCACAAACCGGAAATTAAAACCACAAACCTTTGCGAATTGTCTCCTCACCCATTTAAAGATCAAGGCCGCCCCTACAACATAGATTTAGAGTAGAGAGTTCGTGCCCTGTTCTAGTGTTCCTTCTTACCAGTGTCGAATTATTTTCTTCTTTTTCCATCTCTTTTCTTCAGTTCCTCTTGTCTTTCCCTAATTTACCAGACTTATAATTTTCCAGGATTAGGAAGAACTGGGGTTCTGATATCAAGCTACTTGGTATTCGCCCTAAGAGTAACTGCCAATGATGCAATAGCATACGTCCGTTCAAAGCGTCCAGGATCTTTGCAAACACGATCGCAAATACTATGCGTGCAAAGCTTAGACCATTTCTTGCAACCTGCTTCCATAATTTTCTCAACAAAGTAAGATATGACAAGAGTTTCTTTAATTTGTGATTAATTCTAATTGAAACAATGAGAGTAGAGATTGAAGATGCCCATAAATGTACATTTCAAAGGACAGGAAAAGATGATGTATATGATCAACATGGTAAAACTCAGTTAGCTATACCATAATCCAAGGCTACGTAGGGCTATTCTGTATACGATAAAAAGGTGTTTATAAAATATAATCAGGTTCTAGAATTAGAGCTGTTCCCCTTTGTTTCTCCCGTGTCGTAGACAGAATTTACGAATACATGAAACGAGATGGAAATAGTATATGATATTTATTCAAAATCGCCATTTAACTTTTACACTCCACTCTTTAACACATCATTAGAAAGTGTGAATTTAGTTTTTTCGATTAGAAGGAGGGAAAAATTTGGTACTTATCTCTTATAGCCAACACAAGTGAGTGTATAGTATAGTGAGAGTAAAGTATAGTGAGTGTGCATGGAAAATGTGTTAGATACAATTATCCTGCTTATTATGAAGTAAGAATTGTTTTCTAACTTCACGCTGTCCAAACACGTTACCCCCCCCCCCACTAATGTGTAAATATATAGCCCCAATTATGTATTTTTGATCTATATTGTCACATGTGTTTGTGTTATCTCACGCTAAGGTGAAAGACACTAGCAAAAGAAACCGGTTCTACAATGCGTCAATGGATGAAGAACTTGAGTGTGATGGCTATAAGAGATAAGCACCGAAAATTCTTTTCAAAATTCAGGAAAGGGAGGTTCCTAAAATGGTTCTAGCATACCTACTAGAAAAATACTAAAACAAGCTCCAAGGAAATATCATTTAAGCAATTTTATCAGCCACGGGGGTTCCCTGTGGTGCTAATAGTTTTTATTGAAAACCTTCCAGACATAGGGTACGTAAAATTTTATTGTCTTTTTTATCAGATTTCATAATCAAACCACAGATTCTCAACATCTCTCGAAGGTGGCTATCCCCTTGAGGGATAGCCACCTTGAGGACCTTGAGGTGGTCAGCCGACGCTGAGGATCGCAAAATGATTTTTAGGTACTGAATCCCCTTAAGGAGGAAATAAGACCCGTGGTTACAGTTCTCCCACAGAGAAACAATGGAACTACAATTAAATAAATATTCCAACCCAAAAGCTCCGTTCTTTTTTCTAGCTTTAATTTCATAGAAGATATCCAAGGAGGCTAAATTAAACTCGTAGCTTTTAAAGTTTCCAAAAGAACAGAAGGAGAACCTATCTGGTTTAAGATAAACAGGAAAAACAGGTTTTTTGTGTTTTTAAACAGGTTTTAAAGAGCGGGATTAACTATACACATCTGTTTTATAGGTCGAAGAATCAAACAGGGCGAGGATTCACATTGCAGGAAGCCATAGAGAGGCAGAACCTTGTTTTACATGGAGAGGAAGCAAGAAACCTCAGATACATTCCAAAGGTAAAGAACATTTTTCTTCAAAAATTCTGTTCGATTTTCAAATAATGCCGGTAAATCTGGCTCATCCTCTATGAAATATACCCCTCTCCCTCACTAAAACTCCTTTGTGGAAATGTCATCCAACGTAAAGTGTACCCCCCCCCTCCTTCAAATTCCCCCAGACAGTTCCATCCACGCTGAGAATGCCCCTCCCTGTAAAATTGCTTGCGGACGATTCAGCCTGAAAAATTCTCCTTAGCATTCTTTCATTTGAATAAGACTTTAATCTCTAATCGGTTTCCCGATCACTCCAGAAATGTCCCCTTCCGTGGAAATTATTCCCCCAAAATCAAAACACGCGGAAAAAAGCCCCTAGATAATTCCCCCGGAACATCTCCACATGAAAAGTTTGGCAAAGAGAATGTAAGACAATTAAAAAG
This sequence comes from Artemia sp. Qi Xiang Cuo, assembly GCF_049724085.1. NCBI lineage: Eukaryota > Metazoa > Arthropoda > Branchiopoda > Anostraca > Artemiidae > Artemia > Artemia sp. Qi Xiang Cuo. Next base: position 756,882 of record NC_142810.1, read on the forward strand.
AATTTCTTATAGTAATTTTGTCAAATCCCTCCAGTGTAACTCCCCTGGAATAATTCACTCCCCAAAAATTTCCCTCCCAAAGAAAGATTCTCCCAATAGAAATCCACCCCAAGCACAACCCTCCCCCCCCCCCAACAAAAAATGTCAGTATACTTCCCAATAACAAATACTATAGCCTACGCAAACTATGGGGAAATTGCATAACTTACAGGTCTCTCTCCACAGAATCTGGGGGGTCTTTTTACACCCAAAGACATAATTATTTGATCTTTCAACTATACTGAACAAAATGGCTATCTAAAAATTTTGATCAGATAATTTGGGGGGGGGGAATAAGCGTTGGAGGGGGACCAGACACCCTCCAATCTTTTTGGCACTTATCAAGGGCACTAGAATTTTTTATTTTCACTCGAATACACCCTCTCTCAATCTTCTAGGACCATTATTTCGCTACAGTAACCCCTGGAAAAAAAACACACACCCATGACATTTCTTTTGACAAAAATAGCAAAATTCCACATTTTTGCAGAGGAGCTAGAAACTTCTACAGTTGGGTTCTCTGGTACGCTGAATTCAATGGCGTGATTTTCATTAAGAATCCTTTAAATTTAGGGGGTGTTTCCCCCCATTTCAAAAATCCAGCAAATTTTCTCGTAACTTTGGATAGGTAACACTAAACTTGATGAATCTTATATATTTGGAATCAGCATAATAAGTTGATTCTTTCGATGTATCTATTGATACTAAAATTTCGTTTTTAGAGTTCCGGTTACTATTGAGCCGAGTCGCTTCTTACTTAGTTCGTTACCAAAAGCTGTTTGAAAGGAGTGGTGCCTTACAGCACTTATCACGCTTAAGATTTTAGCGGAAACCCATCTCTGTATAGGTGACATAAGAAAACTTCAGCAGTATCAGAATTTATAACAAAATTCCTATTTATAGATTCAATTTATTATGATGAATGTAACTGCTACTCTTATTTCCACCTCTTTTCAATCTTAAGGATGAATAGTTTTCCATACATTTATAAAAAAAAAAGAAAATAAAAGTAAAAAAAAACTTCTTATGATGCCCAATCCCAAAATGTTTCATTGAAAACTTAAGATAACTTTGAATTTATCTAAACATACTATCTGAAACATACTTTGGGTTTCAATTGGGACATCCATATGAAGCATTTACGAGTCTAAGCTCTTCTGCTCTGTAAGTGTATATTCTCATTTTTAAATGAGAAATAGATTTTAAATGATAAATAGATTTTAAATAACTCATTTTAAATGATAAATAGATTTATCATCTTGATAAAAGTGATATTTCAAAAGCATTTCATTTAAGAAGAACACTAAAACGCAAACAGCTTCCCAAAGCGGCTAAGAAAACTAATATATTTAATGTCAGGTACAAATAGTGTCGGTAACTTATAAGAGTGGGAACTGGCACTAGTGTCGATAAATAAAACGTCAAGCCTCATCTAGCATCTGGCAACAGTTGGCATTTTTGAAAGCTTTCTAATCGTTTTTCTGTCAGGAATTGAGATCACAAACCTACTATTACCCTAATTTTACCAATTACAGTAATTAAATTATATTATTTTTATCAAGAAACTGAGAAGAGTGTCATGTGTTGCCAAATATTAGATGGCGTTGATAGTTTATTTTTGCCGACGCTAGTACGGGTTTCCACTGTTATAAGTTACCCATATTCTTTGATCAGGCACGCATCTGAGAGTGCCCCAAGAAAAGGTCTTGAAATCGAAATCTAATAATTTTTATAATGTTTTTCGTGTTTTTTTTTGTAATTCAGCTCTTTCTTACTTTCTGACCACAAGGATCCGTCCCTGTCTTGAGTGCGAGGACAGGCTGCTGCAGAACTTTACTCAAATTCCCTGAGATTTTGACGAAATCTTAAAAAATCTCTAAAGTTCTATCGGTATTGTTTTGTATTTTACCATAATTGGTACTTGTTAATTATCCAGAACACACTCAAGAAGTTTGCTTTGTTTGATCTGAGCAAACCGGTTTTTCTCTCGCATTCGGTTATATTTAGCTTTTTTTTTCTTTTTTTCTCTTTGCTTTTTTATTTATTTATTTTTTACGTTGTTGATAGCAATGTATATATCAGGGTTTTTTTTGAAGGGTGTATAGCCTAAACAAGTTTGCTTCTGGTGGTTGATTTATTTATTTGTTTGATTTAAATAAAAAGCCTTATCAGTTATTCTTTCGTGAAATAAACTACAATGCAGGTGTACTTTGATTAAATATTCAATATATAGAGGTGGTTAGGTTAGGCATTTAATATAGTGCGTTCTGGGCGGCCTGCTTTCCATAATTCTTTATTGTAGTTTCCATAATTTTGTTACTAAAGTATTATATTTTCATCATATTTTCGTATATTCCATTATGATTAATCTAACTTCACTTCTTGGTTATATTATGTATAATTAACAATTACCCCAGAATTTTCCAACTTTTCACCCGAATTTCTCCAACAACGTTCTCGAGCAGAACACAGCCCGGTAGATTGAAAAGAAAAATGATAAGGTCAGGTATATTTGACAAATATTGACTGGCACAACCATTCAAAATTGACCAGAATTTCTCGACGGACCCAGTAGGGCTCAGAGGTGGAGCCTCCTACCCAAGATGGCTTTGCTTCAGAATGATAGGTGCCTGAAGAAACATGCTTTATACACGTTGTTACCAGCTCCGGAGCTCGGGTTACCAGCTCCTTCATTGAGGATAACAAAAGGGTCTTAGGCTGTTCTCTATTCTATAGGGCAATGCTGTCTCTGAATAATTCCATTCTAGTGTAAGGGCTGACACAAAGCTGATCGGATAAAGCGACTGGTGTAGACCCCCCCCCCTCCCTGTAAAATGCTCTGATCACCTCTAGGGGTCAGATCTGTATGTAAATGTGGTTAAAATATCCGTACATTATTAAATCTTTAACACTGAGGGCATATCATGAAAAATTTAAAGGTGCTACAATCCTTACTGCTAAGAAACCACCAGGTAGATATTACAGACTCCCTCGAAATTTTAAGCCTTAAACTCTTATAGGAAACTTTACTAAAATATGTTAGGCCCGTTGATGGCCGATTGTTAAATTCAGCTCTAGTTACGCCAATGACTTATCCCTTCTAAAAGTTGGAGCTGTGTGCAAACATTCATTAATTGCCCGTACCTTATCAAACTGCAATGACTTATGACATATTAACAATGATCTGGTGGTGCCATTGGTCTTCGCATTCAAAAATACCACGTAGAAATCCAAAGTCAGCAGTATGGTATGGACTAAGATGAAATAACAAGACATTGCAGTCACTTAGAAGGGCTAATTTATAAGAGCTCTATTAGTTCTTCATCGCCAAAAGACATCGCTTCACCATGTTTTATATTTCTTGTCCACACCGTGCTTGACCCTGAAGGTGCAATATGTGGAAAAGTTCTTATCTGTATGCTAGAAACATCCAGGAGGCAATAAGCAGGAGTACAGAAGACGAACCTTGACAAGAAATTCAAAGGAGACTTAGAACCATCGGGAAGCTTCCGGAGGTATAGTTGGAGATAGAACGAATATTGGCTGAAAATTGCCGGGGAATCGGAGTGGCCGTCAAAAATGATTCCAAAATGCATTGGTACCGCGCAGTTCATCGTCTTGTTCCCGCAAAAATTATATAAATAATCATTGGATCATCAATTGAATCGAAGGGGCTGAAAACCCCTCTCGCTCCCCCATCCAAATAAAATAAACCTTCTTATCTTATACTAGTGAAACAGTTTTGTCAAATTGAATATTCCTACTGTACTGGTGGTCCCTTTTATAATACAATTCTAGCTAAACCACTGTCTGAATAACTAACGGTGGAATTTGAATGCAGTGTACTGTTCAACAACATTTGGCAGAGCTAAAAGCTTTGAGAGGTGATTCGAGCAATCAAAAACTACAGACACTTTTGACTTGTTTTATTAAATTATATTTTTGCATAAAATGACAAAACGTTCTTTTGACTACAGTGCAATAACAAATAAGTAATTACAATAGAAATTAATCTTCAATCATCAAGTTTTCGTGACAACTGTGCCCACAGTTTTAGGTCATTGTAGGTCAAATATGTCCTCATTGTAGGTCATTCTGAAAATGTCTAAGGGGCAGAGATAATATATAAGACGAAGCAGAGGCTCAAGAACTCCTCCAAATTAAGTCCTAGTTATTAAAACAGGATTTTTTTTATGAGCGATCAGTTCGTTGTAACGAACTGTAAGTAAGGAGCGACTCGGCCCAATAGTTACAGATACTCTAAAAAAGGGAATTTTGATAACAATTGATACATAAAAGAATTGGCTTTTTATGCTCATCCCTAATAAATAAAATTCATTAAGTTTAATGTGAACCATCAAAAGTGACGAGCCTGAGAAAACTAGCCAGATTTTCAGAACAGGGGTTGAAACCAAGGCCTTATCCAGGGAGGTTAAGGGATTTGAACCCCCTACCTCCAAATTTCTATCCTACTCGTAAAAATGTAGCAAAAATGAATATAAACAAATCTTTGATGCGTTTTTTTTTAAATAAATGTTTTTGTAACCCCCCCCCCTAAAAATATCCTAAGTACGGCACTGGTTGAAACACACCCAAAAAGCCAAGCAATCTTAATGAAAATGGCACAATCTCACTTAGCATATCACAGAACCATGCTCCTGAGGTTCCAAGCTCCTATCGACGAAAATATCAATTTTTTTTATTTCTTTGCCGGAAGAATTTGTTGCTTTTTATCTTTTTTTTCAGGAGTGATCATGTCAAACCCTTGGTCGTAGGAGAGCGGGGGATGGCTCATTCAATCAGAAATCAATAGCTCTAGTGCCCTTTTTAAGTAGCTAAAAAGATCAAAGGGTAACTAGCCCCTCTTCCACGCCCCTTTTTTCCCAAAGACACCCAATCAAACTTTTAGATATTCATCTGATTCGTCATAGTTGAAAGGTCCAATATCTGTGCCTCTGAAGATACCATGATCCCCCCCCCCCCCGCAGCCCCCGGGAAGAGGGTTGTAAATTTGCAATTTGCTCATTATTTAAATATAGTACTCGTTATGGGAAAATATACGAACATTTTAGGGGGTGAATTTTCTGTAAGGGGAGTCTCCAACGTGGATAATTGTGCATGATACAGAAGGTCTCCAGGGAGAATCTTTTAGTAGAAGTTTTTTCAAAGGGGGAGGGAAATTTTCTGGACAGATTTGAAAAACGGTCAGAAATGAAATACAAAAAACAAGTTTTTTGTAAACTGATAGTAAGGAGCAACAATAAAACTTAAAACGAACAGAAATTATTTCGCATATGAGGAGGGCAGCCCCTTCCTTAACCCTTGCTATTTACGCTAAAGTTTGACTTTCTGTCCCAATTCCTTAAGAAAGTCGGCTCAAACACAAGGGCGGTTGAATTTTAATGATAAATATTTTTAAAGAACTTTAAGACTTCAGCGGGAAGAGCGTGTTATTGAGGAAAGGGCACTCCTCTCATATACGGAATAATTTATGTTTGTTTTAAGTTTTAATGTTGCTACTTACTTTCAGTTGGAAGAACTTGTTTGTTTTTACTTAATAAAACTAGAATTACTAACGTTGGAATTAATCTTTTTCAATTAATCTGTTAATCGGTTAATCTGTCAATTAATCTGTTTGAAGTGTCAACAAAAAAAATTTAAATAATAGCCGACAAGATTTATAAGATATCGTCTTTTGATGCTACTCAGTGGCAGACCAGAATTTTTAGAAAGGTGGAGGGAGGTTTCTCCAGCAGAGGAGAAATAAGATATCGTCTTTTGATGCTACTCAGTGGCAGACCAGAATTTTTAGGAAGGGTGAGGGAGGTTTCTCCAGCAGAGGAAACATAAGATATCTTCTTTTGATGCTACTCAGTGGCAGGCCAGAATTTTTAGAAAGGGTGAGGGAGGTTTCTCCAGCAGAGGAGACATAAGATATCGTCTTTTGATGCTACTCAGTGGCAGACCAGAATTTTTAGAAAGGGGGAGGGAGGTTCTCCAGCAGAGGAGACATAAGATATCTTATTTTGATGCTACTCAGTGGCAGACCAGAATTTTTAGAAAGGGTGAGGGAGGTTTCTCCAGCAGAGGAGACATAAGATATCGTCTTTTGATGCTACTCAGTGGCAGACCAGAATTTTTAGGAAGGGTGAGGGAGGTTTCTCCAGCAGAGGAAACATAAGATATCTTCTTTTGATGCTACTCAGTGGCAGGCCAGAATTTTTAGAAAGGGTGAGGGAGGTTTCTCCAGCAGAGGAGACATAAGATATCGTCTTTTGATGCTACTCAGTGGCAGACCAGAATTTTTAGAAAGGGGGAGGGAGGTTCTCCAGCAGAGGAGAGACTCGAATTTATTGGAATGCCAGCGTAATCAATGGAAAAACAGGGATGGAAGACAAAACTTTGAAGTTTGACTTAAACAGACCAGTCAGGACAAAAAAAATAGCAAAAAGAAGGGTTTATGGCGAAACTTAAAACGAAAAACTTAAAACGAAAAGAAAAAAAAAGGACAGGATTTTAGGATCAAAAAATTTTTAGAATTAGGACAATCGTAAATAAGAGTTTTTAGAGGCCAATATATCTGTACTGAAATGCATGTACAGAGTGTTTTTTCTTGTATGAAATTAAAAGACCATAAATCCTCTAGAAGCCTCTATCTAGGCTAAATTAAAGCAGGTTCATTGAATTTAACGATGTCTCGTTTTATCAAATTTTAATACACTTTCATGTACACTCACCTGACTTACATTACCTTGTACATTGATATATGCTTGGACAAATGGTTAGTAATTTTTTCGACAAGAAAATAATAATTAACTCTTTATTTCAAAAGCAAATTACTTTTCAAAAAAATTACGTTTTGTCTAAGTCTAGCACGCGAATGACACCCTGCCTCCTCTGATAATTTCCATAGAGAACCAAAATTAATTCTGTCAAAGGATAAATTTAATGCACAAAGTATATTTAAGGTAATTTTCATCATATGCGAACGTCTTTGTCAATTATGCAACATTGCCAAATCTCAGCCAAATTTTACTCGAACTTACATATCAGCCGAACATGAAAATATCAAGTATGAAAGCCTTTTTGATGTGCATGAGACAACGACCAGCTTCGATCGTTCAGGTACTAGATTGGAGCACAGTGATACGCTCAACCCGTTGAAATCGCCATGCAATAGTTTTGAGAATGGAGAAGGTAAGGAGCTTCTTTTTTATCCCACATTTTTAGGTTTTATAATTTTATTCACCGATAAATAATAATAAAATAATAAATGAGTGACTCGAACTAACATGCGAGAAATATCAATGTCCAAAAGCCTTAAAATAGAGGATGTTCAGGGGTATCGACGAGAAGCCAACGAAAATTATAAAAAACCAAGAAACTTTTACTTCGTTTTTTTTTTTTTTTTATTTCAAAGAAACTTAAACACAAAATAAAAACTGATACAGTAGTGGGAAAATTTTCAACCTGGGACACTTAAACAGAATACCCTGTATAAAATACAAAAAAAATCAAAATTTAGTGATAGAGTATCTCTCAAAATACTATTAGGGGAGCAATTTGCCTATAGCTGCAATGGTGGAGAGTTTTATCTTAAAATAAGCTTTTTAATGTTATAACCCCTCTCTCCCCAGGGCAAGGTCTCAGGGTCAGATTTTGGCGTACATATGAATATTTCCAATAACTAAATGGAAACTTGCTTTATTTCTAAAAGTACAAGGAAAGTTTGTGAAACACTGTAAAATAGGTGAAATAAACGAGTATTTTAAGAAAACTTGGCTGGATATAATGCAAGGGTATCTGGGTAGTTTCAACTTCAAAGCCCCCTTCGTACCTTTCTATCCCTTATTACATGCCATCCCTTTATTTAGAAGCTCCATATTCAATAATGAATGAAATTTTGGATGCTCTAGCCTAAAGTGAAGCCCTATTAGGTTGTAAAACCAGAATATGGTGTACTATACTCTTTTTAAATCCTGTCACATAATTTGACCCTCTGGTATGAAAAACAGCCCTCACATAGGAGTATGGGTAAGATATTTGCCCAATTACTAGTTTGTTTTTTGTTTTTTTGTGTTGTTTTTTTGGATAATGGAGAGGGTTTCGCCAAAGAATAAAATTTTTACAATTAAGTTTAGGTTCCTGATTTTTAAAGGGAAAACGCTGATCACAGGAGCTAAAAAGGGAAGGGGAGTGGAAAAGTCACACCCCAAAAAAACTTGAAGGGTTTAGCCCTTTCCTCTAACCATAAAACTTTTTAAAACTACATAAAAACATATTAATCGTTACTTTAAATGTGCTTCAGTGGGTCAAATTGTTAGAACAGAAAGTTTTCTGACACCCAGGGTTGAATTTCAACTTGTCACCCTTCCCCCTTTTATGGAGTTTTTTCCTAACTGTTAAACATAATATGGTACTTGTGCATTATAACTAAATCAGTGCTATACACGAAAGGAGTCAAGTTTGGTTAATACTGATGAAATAAAATAAAACAGGATGAAAATATAATAGTTTAGAAACAAATTTGGGCTATATATTTGCACATTAGGGCGTGTGGGGTTAAAGTATAGCATATATTAAATACATAACCTCACCTAACATAACCTAGGTACCTTCCCCCCCCCTAAACACCAAAAAACAACAGTTTAAATATTGTAAACGCAATGAGAAATTACACTTTGGAATCAATTGATCTAGCAAATAGCCGTTTGACGGGTTTCCAAGTCTGGTTTCCTTGTACAGTCTATAGCGCTTGTTTATTCATAATGACAAGTACCCATAATATTAACAAAACTCTTTTAAAGTGTTTGCACTACGGAAACAAAGCCGTAAAAGAGAAGGTGAATTATGCGTTTTAAAGAATCTATATGTAAACTTATACGTAATAAAGTATAAACAAAATTCACTATTTTTAAACATAGTAGTCCCATTAGCATTACTATAACATCAATGTTATAATAATAATTTTAATTATATGTACCAGTGATTAACCAGTTATTAAAGGGCATGTGTTAAAAAGAAACAGCGGTACTTGTGTATTAGCCAGTACACACTCGAGAACTTGGATCTGCAAAATCAGGCAATAACCGGTTTATAGCTGTGTGTATACGGAGACAATTAGCTTAGGCTCAGTTGAAATCTGTGTTGTAGGTATATTTTTATTAAATATTTAATATAGGCTAGGCCTATAGAGATGTTATTTTGATTGGGTTAGGTTATGTTAGGTATTTAATATAATGCGTTGTTTTCGGCCCCCTTACCGTCATTCTTTGTTGTAGTTTCCATAATTTTGTTTTTAAAGTATTTTATTTTCCTCATATTTGGTATATTTTATCATGATTAACCTAACTTTATTTCTCGCTTGTGTACTGGCTAATACACAAGTACCGAAACAGCTAAGTAACTGCTAATAAACAGCGACCCATGTTAGAAGGAAAAGGAAATGGTAATAGAAACTATTTTAAAAACAACATTTTGTGAAGATAATATACTTACTAGTAAACATGAAAAACAGAAGAAAACTACCCTTTTCAGATCAATTTTTTGTCACCCCTAAAAGGAGGGCACCCAGGATAGTCTATGCTTCCCCCTCCCCCTTCATTCCTAGGCCACTGATTCTATCAGAATCTATAAATCTGTGTCATAATTATTAACATTCGATGTAGAGCGCCATCTAGTTTTGTAACCATTTATTTTATAGTTGTCTGTCTAAAGATGCTGTGCAAAAACATCCTATTATGTTAGCATATATTCAGCTTACGCAATGTTAGAGTTGGAAAAAGAAACATTTTGTGGTTTATTTCATGGATTTAAGAATATTCTAAACTACATACCTTCAAAATATTTGTATTCACCATTCACACTTACTTATTTTTAATGTAGATGTCAGGTCTGTAAATTGCAAGCCAAATCTGTTTTCCTTTTTTGAGCCAAAACCCTAAGAAACTAAAGAAAGAAAGTGAAAACTCAGGAGTTTGTATATCCCTGGGGTGAAAATAATACTTATCATTCAGCTTTAAAAGGCAGTTTAATAGAAAAATATATGATAATTTGTCCTAAAGTCATGTTTGAAAAATAGTAAAAAAAAAAAAAATTACAATATTGAATCTGCTAGAGCTTATGAAAGATTAATGGTTTATATCAAAATATGTCATTTCAACTACCCCTGGCACATAATTTAACTTGTGGTCCCTTAACAACAGTTACAGAAGCAAAAGGGATGAGAAACAATAACGGATGTACTTCATCTTAGTTGTTAGGGGGGGGGGGGGAGGGGTCTTCCCAGATGAAAGCAACAATAAGCTTAATGATATATTCAAAGCTCAGTTTCAGATTTAAGAGTAATATATAGGAGTAGACAATAATGGGGGTTGATAGGAGTTATAGGGTACCTACTTTCAGTTTGGGTGATAAATGTTTTTTAGTTTTAGTCCTACTCCTATTTTACTTAGTATTCCTGTTATTATGCCTAACACGAGATTCAACGATTATAGCTTTGATATCAGTTTTTTAATTTCAAATTTTTGTACAAGAAAAATATAGCTAAAGCTTTATAAGACCCAGTAGGAGATTACCATTTATCCTAGTAACGTCAAAATTCCAAAAAACTCAATGATTCCAAGGGATGCTATAATATATTTTCGTTCTTTTTGTATTTACATATTTTATTCCTGTACGCATTCCCATTACATCATCAATGTTTATAAAAATAATGTGTTACAGTGGCGGTTCTAGGACCGGGCAACTACCCTTCCAGTTTTTTTTTACATTTGAAATTAAATTTATTTTATTTACATTTTTACATTCCTATTAAAGTAATTTCCCCCTCCCCCCAGATTATGAGGCCTGAAACCGCTACTGATGTGTCAAGTATTAACTGTTTGGTTGTTAATTGTCAGTGGCTACGACCGTTGGTAGACTAGCCAGAACTTTCCAGGTTAGTATTTTTGATGGATAATACTGATCAACAATGATGTTGCTTAATATAAAATATATTGAAGTTTGGAATTATTCTAGCATTATCAACATTGTGCAATAGTTTACATTTTTTTTTTGTCTAAAACAACAAAAACTCATAAAAAACTGAAACAATAAAGGGTGGACCCACACTTTGAAATTGTTGATAAAAAAAATTGATAAAGAAAAATTTCTTTGAAAGTTGTGTCTTTTTTTCCAAAATAGCCTACAAAGCTTTAGTTTACAATCAGAAAAATATATGGCCTGCAAAACCAGAGGGAGATGAAAATATTGTCAAGTAATGCAATATTTACAAATAATTGGTTTTTTGAATCGCAAAGGGGGAGGAGGGTTCTGTACAATTCTAATTGAAATCTATTTCATTTTTAGACAATATTGACGAAAACAAACCAGAGGAAGATTTATCCTCCAAAAAGAAAAGTGTAGAAAAAGAATTGTGCATTGTGAAGCAACGAAAAAATTTTGAAGTTCGATATGTAAGTATCCCTTTTTATTATACACCACAATTTCCTTTTCATAAAACCACATTTTCTAATCAGTTTTATCAGGCTTCTTCTGGTTTTAAACATTTTAAAGGTATATAAACATTAATTCTGTATTTTTCATTTTCTTACACCTTTGAGTTCAAAATAATCCTTGTTACCCTTTGAAAACCGATAAATCAATTTGATACGATTATAATATATTCGCCAATAAAAGGTAGAGTAGCCACCAATACCTTTTAGGTATATGTTAAATTCATTGGGTTTACAAGTTGATTTCTTTTTCGAGGGTGAAGGGGCTGTAGGTAAAGACGGATTTGCTCCTTATTTGCTTCTATATATGCGAATGACTTCTGTTTCCCTTCCGTGTTGGATTTAGAAAGTAATGACATCACAGGTATCCTGTGTATGCAGAGGCTCTATCATACTACTTCATTAATTTTCGTGAGTACCAAACTTAACAAGCAGATTTCTGCTTTTACATACCGGACCAAACTATTATTGATAACTATTTACCAAACTATACTATACCAAACTATTATTGATAGCTATTTACCAAACTATACTATACCAAACTATTATTGATAAATTTTTACCAAACTTGTCCCAGTTAAAGATAGGAATGGGGTGGCAATTAGCGATAAGGAAAAAGCTAAAGCGATATGGGCCGAACATTTTGAGAACTTGCTTAACCGAGATAGAGTTGCAGGAAAAAATATAGAGGAAAATGAAAAAGTTTGTGATACCTTGGATGTGAAGGAAGATTTGTTTTGTGAGGAGGAATTAGCAACAGTACTAAAAGGATTAAAGAATAATAAGGCTCCAGGTGCTGATAGGGTAGTAAATGAGTTTCTTAAATATGGTGGCTCTGAGGTTAGAAATAAGTTATTGAAGATTATGAATATGATTTTTGAAAAAAGGGAAATACTTAACGATTTTAGGAAAACCTTAATTAAGCCACTTTATAAGAAAAGTGATAAAAGGGAGTGTGGTAATTATCAAGGGATTAGTCTGGTCTCTGTAGGTATCAAATTGCTTAGTAATATGATACTTTTTAGACTGAGAGATGCCGTAGATAATGTTTTAAGAGAAGAGCAGTGCGGTTTTACAAAAGGTAGAGGATGTGTTGACCAAATTTTCACTATTAGGTTAATAATTAAGAGGTGCCTGAGTTGTCAAACTCCTTTGGTCCTCAGTTTTATAGATTATGAGCAAGCGTTCAATTCTGTTGATAGAGGAGCTTTAGTAAAGGTTTTATCTTTGTATGGTATACCAGACAAATAGATTAAATTGATTAGTGCTATGTATGAGAATAACACTGCTACGGTTAAGGAAGGAAATTAGGTTAGCAGCTGGTTTTGTATTAAATCAAGAGTTAAGCAGGGCTGTGTCCTATTCCCCTTTAAATGGATTATTTTGATGGACTTTGTTTTAAGGAGCACAGGAAAGGCAATGGGAGACCACGGTATCAAATGGGGAGGAAAAAGTCTCCTGGACTTGGATTATGCTGATGATTTAAGCATCCTAGATGAAAGTGTGAGCAAAATGAATGAAGTTTTAGAGGTTTTGCGAGTTCAGGGTGCTAGGATTTGTTTGAAAATTAATGTCAGGAAGACTAAGTCACTAAGGCTAGGAATAAGTGAAGATGAAAAGGTGGCATTGGGTAATGAAAAGATTGATCAGGTGGCCAGCTTCGCTTACCTTGGTAGTATTATTAGTAAAGATGGTAGGAGCAGTGAAAATGTTATAAATAGAATAGCCAAGGCTCAGGTGTTTTTTCACAGTTAAAAAAGTCTGGAAGAATAGGAAGATAAGTCTGCAAACCAAGATTAGAATCTTAGAAGCTACAGTGATGACAGTGGTCATATATGGCTCTGAAGCATGGACGCTCCGAAAAGCGGATGAAGATTTGCTAGATGTTTTCCAGAGAAATTGCTTAAGGATTGTTCTGGGTACCCGGCTGACTGACCGTACTTCAAACAATAGGCTATACGAAAAATGTGGTTCAATACCGCTTTCTAGGTCTATAATGAAAGAAAGGTTGAGGTGATTAGGGCACGTTGTGCTGATGAAGGATGACAGATTGCCGAAGATTGTTCTTTTTGGCCAGCCTTCTAGGGCTAAACGGAAAGCAGGTCATCCTCGTCTGGGGCGGGAGGACTTCATAAAGAAAGATTTACAGGAAATGGGAACTTCGTTGGCGGGTGTAAAAAGGGAGGCTTTGAATAGATTAGGGTGGAGGAGGAGCTTGCGTAGCTGTGTTGGCCTCAGGCGGCTTGGTGCTGCGATGAGTTGTTAGTAGTAGTAGTATACTATACCAAACTATTATTAATAACTATTTACCAAACTATACTATACAAAACTATTATTGATAACTATTTACCAAACTATTATTGATAACTATTTACCAAACTATACTATACCAAACTATTATTGACAACTATTTGCCAAACTATACTATACCAAACTATTATTGATAACTATTTACCAAACTATACTATACCAAACTATTATTGATAACTATTTACCAAACTATACTATACAAAACTATTATTGATAACTATTTACCAAACTATTATTGATAACTATTTACCAAACTATAGTATACCAAACTATTATTGTTAACTATAACAAACTACTATTCCAGGTATCAGCAATAGCAGTTATTCGTGCATTTTTATCAATAAAAAGCAATGGAAAAGGATCCGAAGCAATACTGAGCTATATTAAGTCATTAGACGGGAAAGCTTCATCATGGCGAAAGCTGGAGACAGAGAATAATGCAAAACTATTAGCCTGCTTGTTTATTTCTTGGTTTGAAGGCCTTAGATCCGCCATGCTTGGAACAAATGAACTAAGTTATATTATAGCCTTTGGTGCAAATCCAGCAAGGTGTATAAAAAAGTTCGATAAGGTATTACTTTTCTACCTACTTTTCTACTGTTTAGGTAAAAGATCAAATATCCGTTTACAGCTAATGAAATGGCTATTGGTTGTTTGTAGAGTAACAAGGACAGTGAACATTAAATTTAATTGTTTTAATTGGTTATTAAATTAAAAAAAAAACAAGTGTTTTCAACTGAAGCTAAGGAGCAACATTAAAACTTAAAACAAACAGAAATTATTATGTATAAGAAAGGGGTTGCCCCCTCCTCAACACCTCGCTCTTCCTTGTCCACTCCTCTCAACACTTTGCTTCTCACTTTCAATTGAAAAACTTGTTATTTTATTTAATTTCTGACGGTTTTCTAAATAATACCGACAGGGCCGGGATTTAAAGCTTTAATGCTACTAGGCCCTAGCGTTTTTGCAATATTTTTGGGAAAATCCCCGAAAATTCGAGATAGCGGAGCACTGAACTGAACACAACGCAACTAATGAGCTAAAAGTAATGAAAGAGATAGATAATATGGAACTCCCAGCTGCCATTCTTGGGAGATATCTGATGGCTTATAAATAACCACGGAATTTCTGTGTTGATTTAACATCACGTTTTCGTGAATAGATAGTGCAACGGCGGAGTGCCCCTAACACTTTGACGATAAATCACATCAGTCCAGTTTTTCTTAAGAAAAAATCACTCAGTGATAATTTATTGCCCCTCCCCCTAGCATTGTACACCCCCTTGGCCCAGGCCTACTGGGCCTACAGGCCTGAATGCCGGGAAATCCGGCTCCATATCCACAAAAAAATCCCCCGTCCTCACGGAAAGATCCTCTAGACAATTCAATCCCGATGAAAATCAGCCCCAGACAATTACCTTTATCATCTCCTCGCGTGAAATTGAGTCGGTAAAGAGAAAGTAAGACAAATAAAACGAATTTTCTATAGGAATTCTGGCAAATTCCCCCATTGTAGTTTCCTCTGAAAAATTCACCCGAGTGAAACTTCCCTCCCCATGGAAAATTTTCTCCGTGGAAAATTGCCCGATCAGAAAATTCACCGCCCCCTCCCCCCGAAAAATGTATGCAAACTTCCGAATAACAAACATACTATACTTAAACAACAGGCAAATTTAATAACTTAAACAGTTTTCCCCAATGGCTTTGGGGGTTCATGTTATCTCCAAGGGTATAGTTATTAGACCTTTCAATTATGTTGAACAAAATGGCTATTTCAAATTTTGACCAGCTGATTTTGGGGAGAAGAGGGGCGTGGGAGGGGGGATAGTTGCCCTCCAATCTTTATGGTCACTTAAAATGGGCACTAAAACTTTTTGTTTCCATTCGAATGGGCCCTCGCTCGATATTCCAGGGCCATTGAATTCACTGATGTAAAGGGATGTAAGTTTTGTTTTGTTTTTTTAGTGGCAATACAAGCCCAGGTTACTAGGCTTCATGCTTTTTTTGTGAATAAATTACATCTCTATTGACAAAAAAAATTGGTTCGATACGATCATCACTGAGAAAAACAACAACAAATAAACAGGTATCCGTGATCTTTCTTCTTGCAAAAAGCATAAAATTCCAGATTTTTGCAAATAGGAGCTTCAAACCTCTACAGGAAGGTTCTCTGATACGGTGAATCTGGCGGTGTGATTTTCATTAATATTCCCCCTTTTTCTAAAGTCAGCAAATTTTCTCAAGCTCCTAACTTTAATGGGTAACACTAAACATAGTGAATATTAAATATTTGGAATCAGTATAATAAGCCGATCCTTTTGATATATCCATTGATGGATAAATTCCATTTTTTAGGATTTCGGTTACTATTGAGCCGCGTCGCTCCTTACTTACAGTTTCTTATCACGAACTGTTTGACGACATATATCTTAATATTTAAGAAAATTCATAGATTATTTTTTTAATTAAAAAAAAAAAAATATCCTCAAAACCAAATAAAACATAGCTTTAAGAAATTATAACAAAAAAAGGTTAATAAAACGTAGCTTTATGAAATAATAATATTAATGATAAAACGTTAATAAAACGTAGCTTTAAGAAATAATAATAATAAAACGTTAATAAAACGTAGCTTTAAAAATAATAATAATAAAAGTTAATAAAACGTAACTTTAAGAAATAATAATAATATAACGTTAATAAAACGTAGCTTTAAGAAATAATAATAATAAAACGTTAATAAAAGGTAGCTTAAAGAAAACGTAGCTTTTCTTTGAAGATGTAGTTGTCTTTGGGAGTCAACATATTGTTAATGTTTGAATTTTTACGAAACAAAACACCTTATCAAATTTAACTAATTAGTTTTGGTTCTTTCTTTTCATACGGTTTAACGTGGCAACACTGACGAAACTGCCTAAACTATTGGAACTATTTTTACTACCCTAAAAACTTCATAGTTGTGATACAAAAAAAATGAAAATTGCTGCTTTTGTAGAATGAAAATACCCAAGGTGACCAGGTCATTATACAGTTATGAGATATTTGTAAGATAATACATTTGTGATACATTGTAAGATATTTGATAAAAGCTCAGTATGCAGGAAAAAAAAATGTTGTACGAAATTTAAATGTTGTTGCCAAAGACTTAAAAAAACTGAATAAACACAACATCAAAAATTTAATAAAGATTTAAAAAAAAAATTTATGGTGATTTAAATGACGTTTTCACTTTTAATCTTCAAAATCTTAGTTTTCACAGATGGCCGGAAAATGAACGTTCGTTTTTTTTTTTATTTAGTGCGTTTGGATATAAGAAGTTTTTTTCAGCTCAAAAACGAGTTAAGTGTAGTTTTACTAAACATTGCCTCAGGACGGCAGTTACTTCAAAAAGCCTTAACTGAAACAGAACACCCCCGTGCGTCTTATGGAATGTGTATGAAGTTATTTTTGTTTCAATTTTTTGCATTTAATTAACTAACTCTAATATTGTCTTCATTTTTAATATTTTGTATTCTACAATTTTTATTTTTGCAAAAATGTGTTCAAACTCATATTTTCGCTCTGAAATCTAAAATAAAAGCCTAACCAAAATTATATGTGTTTTATGGCAATAAGCCAGTTGGTTAACATTGTTATAGATAATTTCTTAAACCACATTGGCCTGACATCACATAAAGAAAAAAAAACGAGCAAAAATGGGGTTTTTATAGGCCAAATGAAAATACTGATAAAACAAAGATAATATTTTGATATGACAAACGTCTCTCTTCTTCAGCGCAAAAAGTAATTATGTATCCAAGGAAAATGCCGAAGAGAAAAAAAACAACAACAAAAAACAAACACGGAAAGTCAATGTGAAAAGAACCAAAAAACCAAAGAAAAAACCAAAAACTTAAAAGATGAACAAAATTCAATAAAAGCCTAAAATTAAAAGAATTAAAACCAAATACCTAACAACCATAAAAGCGAGTTATTTGCTAATATCCGCGATTTGCACAAAATCCAAAAAAATATGAAATGCCATCGACGGATACTAGTGAACAACTGACAAAGAAAAGGAAACAATTCATTCACTCAAAAAACAAAACGAACCAGCAATTAAATAAGTTGGAGAACTATGTCATTCAGTTTCGGATTTTAATTAATGCATTTCTTGCAGACACCCTTTGAGACCTAAGGGGTTGTTCACGTGTTTGATTATATGACTGGGAAAGTGGTTTAAGGTTTATTTCAGGGATTACTAAAGTATCGGCTTCTCTTTTGAGAAAACCGAAATATGACTCGTTTATTCTTAAATCACCGGAATCTCTGTTTAAAGCTAGACCTAAATGTTGGTATTTAAAAATTTCAACAGCTTCTCTGTAGTGCTGGATAATACCTTTGTCCTACGAAATAAGACTAGCTTGATTAAACAAAATAGTATGGTCTGGTTTTTCAAAAATGTGCTCTGCAAGGGCAGAGTCAAAATTTTCTGTTTTTTTCTGCTTTTTAAGTGTAATATTATTTGAACCAGAATGCTGAGTTAATCTATCCGTTAGTCGCTGATCAGTTCTTCCGATATACCAAAAACCCCACAAACAAGGAATTCTTTAGACAGCGGAGTTTTACCTATCGGGATAGGGTCTTTACCTTGATAAATTTGAGATCTGATAGTGTTTCTGGGTCTATAATAAGCGTAAATGTTATTTTTCCTTAGATTTTTTGAAAAGTGGTCTGAAACCCCTTTAACGTATGGGAGACCAAGATAAACTGAATTTTCCCTTTGATTTGTGTTTTCTGTGGAACTATCTGATAATATTTTAATGCGTTTTGCAATTACAGAATTTATTAAACTAATTGGATAACCATTCCCAAATAAAATATCTCTAAGGTGGTTGAGCTCTAAATCCAAGAAATGTGTTGAACAAACTGTCAATGCTCTATCTACTAGAGAAGGGACAACTCCTCTTTTTACAGCAGTATAATGATTAGAGTAATAATTTCAGTAACGGTCATTATGTGTGGGTTTTCTATGGACACTAAACTCCAAGCCTGAATCATTTCGGTGCACCAGAACATCTAAGAAAGAAAGACGCCTCTCTATCTCTGATTCCTGAGTAAATTTCAGTTTTGGATCCAAGGAGTTGAGCAAGTGAAGAAAAGAACCAAGAGACTCGTCACCTTGCTCCCATAAATAAAAAATATCATCTTTGAAACGAACCCAAAATTCAGGTTTACAAGAGCTTTGCAAAATAGCCCTTTCTTCAAGGTCTTCCATGAAGATATCAGCCTGTATTTTAGAAAGGATGACACCCATGAAAACGCCATATTTCTTTTGATAAAAAATGCCTTTATAATGAAAGTAAGAAGAAGTTTTGTTACAAAGGGCTGTAAGCGATAGAAGTGTCTGATTCGAAATAGTAGATTTTTCTGATATAGATGGGTTGGAATTAAGTTTTTGCTTCAAAATCAGTTCGGCCTTTTGAGGATCACAATTGGTATACATTGAATCTGCATCAAAACTGCCAATTCTTGTATTTGGTTTAGCCGAAACTTGCTTTACCTTGGAAACAAAATCAGCGGAATTTTTAATGTAGGATTTTTGAGCCTGAATTAGTGGGCGAAATATAACTGATAAGAATTTCCCTATTTTTGCTGTAGGAGAATTAAAAGAAGAAACAATGGGTCGAAGTGGATTACCGGGCTTATGAACTTTAGGAAGACAATAAAAGCGAGGGGACGTGCATCCGCGTGGGGCAAAACCTTTTGTACAACTGATCTGTAATTTCACCTTTTCCTTTTAGATAAGAAAGCTCTTTTCGGACTTCCTGGACAAATTTATCTGTGGGATCAGTAGCTAATTGTTCATATGTGTTAAAATCATTTAAAATTTCTCTGACTTTTTTGTTGTAATCATCTGAATCTAATACAACAACAGTATTGCCTTTATCGGCTTTCGTGATAATCCTGGAATGATCTTAATGTAGTGCGTGTAAGACCAAGTGTTCATTTTTACTAAAAATTTTTTAAATTTCGATTAATAACAAGAAGCAAATCCAACAAAGTTTCAACAAATTTTGCTCTAACCTCGGTTATCTCTTCAATACACACAAGAGAATCCCAAAATTATCTCTTTGTGTTCGTAACTATATCACAATAAACTATTTTTGAAAGGGTTATCGAAAATTTTAGTCCTTTAGACAAAGCCTTATTTTACTCCGTTGTAAGTGATATGAAGCTGAAATTTATCATAGCAGGACCAAGGTACACATTTGGGACAAAAGGTGGATTATTAGAAACTTTTTCCGATTTTAAACGATGTAATTTCTCAGAAAGTCTTTGTCTAGAAATCCTAAAATCATGCTGAAAAGAATTTTCAGCAATAGCCGTAATTTGATGAAAATCAAATTAAGCCTTCACCTTAGAGATAATCACCTTAGAGCAAATCACCTTAGAGATATTTTATTTGGGAATGGTTATCCAATTAGTTTAATAAATTCTGTAATTGCAAAACGCATTAAAAGATTATCAGATAGTTCCACAGAAAACACAAATCAAAGGGAAAATTCAGTTTATCTTGGTCTCCCATACGTTAATGGGGTTTCAGACCACATTTCAAAAAATCTAAGGAAAAATAACATTTACGCTTATTATAGACCCAGAAAAACTATTAGGTCTCAAATATATCAAGGTAAAGACCCTATCCCGATAGGTGAAAACTCCGGTGTCTACAGAATTCCTTGTTCGTGTGGTCTTTGTTATATCGGAAGAACTGATCAGCGACTAACGGATAGATTAACTCAGCACTCTAGTTCAATTAATAATACACTTAAAAGGCTGAAAAAACAGAAAATTTTGACTCTGCCCTTGCAGAGCACATATTTGAAAAACCAGACCATACTATTTTGTTTAATCAAGCTAGTCTTATTTCGCATGACAAAGGTATTATCCAGCACTACAGAGAAGCTGTTGAAATTTATAAATACCAACATTTAGGTCTAGCTTTAAACAGAGATTCCGGTGATTTAAGAATAAACGAGTCATATTTCGGTTTTCTCAAAAGAGAAGCCGATACTTTAGTAATCCCTGAAATAAACCTTGAACCACTTTCCCAGTCATCTAATCAAACACGTGAACAACCCCTTAGTTCTCAAAGGGTGTCTGCAAGAAAATGCATTAATTAAAATCCGAAATAAAATTACATGGTTCTCCAAACTTATTTAATTGCTGGGTCGTGTTGTTTTTTGAGCGAAAAAATTGTTTCCGTTTCTTTATCAGTTTTTCTCTAGCATTCGTCAATGATAGTTCTTATTTTTTTTAATTTTGTGCAAATTTCGGATATTGGCGAATAACTCACTTTTATGGTTGTTAGGTATTTGGTTTTAATTCTTTTAATTTTCGCCTTTTATTGAGTTTTATACATCTTTTAAGTTATTGGTTTTTTCTTTGGTTTTTTTGTTCTTTTAACATCGATTTTCCATGTTTGTTTTTTGTTGTTGTTTTTTTCTCTTATGTACTCTCTTTGGATGCATCTTTATGTATCGTGCTGAAGAAGAGAGGCGTTTGTCCTCTCGAAATATTCGCTTTGTTTTTTCAGTATCAACATTGTTATGTCATGCAAAAGCTTAAATATACTAATTTTATTTAAATTCGCCAGTGAAATTTAATCAATGGAACAATTTTTTTTATTCTCTAGAAACTTCTCAAAATTTGTAGGGAAAAACTGTTCAAACTATAATTTTAAGTCAATCTATAAACTTTGCCCCCACCCTCAGGTTGTTGCAAAACGACATTCTAAAATGTGCTGAGGCCTAATTCAGCTTCATGGAAGTTTTTTTTTCTAGCTTGATATGAAAGAGTTCATTAAAGCCTCTGCTGTGCATTGTCTAAATAAGATTGTTTTTCACAAAAGTATCTAGCAAAAAAAACTGAAATAAGAAGCTTTATTTTGAATAGAAAAAACATCTTAACTTTGGAAAAGTGTACAAGTAAATCTTTTTTGAACTCGATTCTGTCTCTTTTTTTCTAGCCAACTCGTTATCTCTTCGAATATATTATACGATTTTTGTCAAAGCTTTTGACGAAAGCAAAAGAGGAACTAAGCAAAGAAATAGAAAACGTGGAATTTACTGAGGAAGAAGAAGTTGTAAGACTCCTCTGTTCTGTTTTAACTCAGCTAGCTGTGAAACTCAAGGACAAAATATATCCTGGTAAGTAGTAGAGGGATTTCCCCTTTTTCTTTAAAGAAACTAAACTATAGACAGAGCAGCTGGTAGGCAAATTATTTTAATGCCTGATTTACGTTTTTTACTTTTGTTTATCTTTTTCAAAATAAAATTATCGGTATTTGTTTTCAACTAAAATGCAAGCAGTGGAGCAAACGGTCAAACGGCCGCCACAAGTGTTACAATTCCTTACCTGGGTTTTTCTTCTCTTCATAGGCACTATCTAAGTAAAGAGCAATATGGCACTAAAGAACAATGGCACTATGGCATTATATAACTAAGCACTATGGCACTAAATATGGCACTGTAAAGAACAATATAGGACAATAGCACTACCTAAGTAAAGAGTAATATGGCTTCAATGCATTTTTTTCATTTAATTTAATTTTAAAGGTCTATTTTATTTAAGGGTTTTATTGTTTTATTTACATAAAAGTCACTTTGTAATAAAGTGTCACCAGACACTTTCAGCAAATCGCAAGTGTCGTTCTGGTCTTTAAAGGGGTATTTCTGCTTCTAGTAGTTTCTGTTCGTTTTAAGGTTGGCTCCATTACTTACTATAATTTCTGTTAGCTATGGGTTTCATTTATTTGCTGATAGGTTTAATTTATCCCAGCAACAAAACCTATATATGAGTAGTAAGGCCATAGGGAATGTGAAACTTACATTGAAACTTACACCTGAGACACTACACTTACACGTGAACATTTTAAAAAGCTGGCCTAATCTATCTATTGATTGAAATCGTGCATTCAAGCGTACATTCACACCTACAAGACCATACACAGTTTCACACCTACATTCACGCCTACAAGAAGCTCAAAAGTGTATACAATATGAACGATACATGAAAAAATACATGGAAAACCCACGCGTGTGACATTAGAGTTTGACATGGAGATTTAAAAAGTTGCCACGCTACAAAGTGCCCCAGCATGTTATGAAACAATAGTCAAGGTTCTATTGCTCAAGGAATGTGCGTCGTAAGTTCACGTGGACATTTTTTTTTTTTTTTTTTTAAAGCTGGCATGGTATAATGTGGTCCAACATGTTTTGGGAGTATGCTCGAAATTATATAACTCAAGCAGAGTGTTTTTCGAGCCAACATCCATTTTTTAAGAACCAATCAGAGACATTGGTGCTTGCTCAATATACGGTAAGTTGATTGGTGATTGGTTAAAAATAAAAGGACTGGTTTTTTATTCGTCCTTGAGATTTTGTATATAATGCCCATATCTTACGATTTAATTTTCTTTATGATTTAATGTATCGTAGATAGTACATTAAATATTATTGACTTTGAAACAATGGATACTTCAATTTTCAACGTGAGTACAGTTTACTGAATTTCTTAATTTATTTCCAAATAAAATCATTTTAACAGTAAATTCAAATTCAGGGGCATAGACCTCCCCTCCCCTCCAACAATACAAACACTACATAGTATGAGTATACTCCCTAGAAAACACAAAGTACGCTCTTTTTTCTATTATATAAACAAAAACCCTCCCCCACTGCTCTGTAGTTTTAGTTATTTCCTTCAAAAATGACATTTTCCTCACTCAGTCTAATTAAAATGCGTTTTTTTTATCTGTTTAAATAGAAACTTCTATGTTACAAATGAAGGGACAGTTTTGGGACCAAATTTCGCAAGCTCATGTTATCATAAATTAACGGCACATGTTTATGGAATAGCAACAAGGGTGTTCCTTGACAAAGAGAGAAATTGTATTCTGGCCTAATTAAACGAAATATATTCTATTTTCAATTGTATTCCAATGATTAAGAGGGTTTTACGATGTGAAAAAACAAACTATTTCATCGCATAGAAAGTAAGGGAGGAGGGAGGGGGGAATTCTTTGTGCAGACTAATTTTTTCTTCTGTAAAAAAGGGGGGTTTCCAGGGGTGAAATTTTCAGGGGGAAATTTTACCAGTTTATTTTCCGGAGACGTAAGCTAACGTTTAAATTAAAATTTAGCTCTTTTGTCTTGGGGATTTGCTCCTCAAATTTTTAAATTCAAAAATGAGTGTGCTCTGCTATTAGTAAAGACAATCATTCAAGCTTTTATCATCAAAAATGTGGAATTTTGCAGTTTTGACAGAGTAGAAGGATTTTTTACGGGGATTAATTTTACATGACGAGGGGGGTTTCCAGGGATGAAATTTTAAGGGGGAAATTTTACCAGTTTTTTTTCCGGAAACGTGAGCTAACTTTTAAATTAAACTTTAGCTCTTTTGTCTTAGGGATTTGCTCCTCAAATTTTTAAATTGAAAAATGAGTGTGCTGTTCTATTAGTAAAGACAATCATTCAAGCTTTTATCATCAAAAATGTGGAATTTTGCAGTTTTGACAGAGTAGAAGGATTTTGTACGGGGATTAATTTTACATGAGGAGGGGGGCTTCCAGGGGTTAAATTTTCAGGGTGAAATTTTACCAGTTTTTTTTCCGGAAACGTGAGCTAACTTTTAAATTAAATTTTAGCTCTTTTGTCTTTGGGATTTGCTCCTCAAATTTTTAAATTGAAAAATGAGTGTGCTGTTCTATTAGTAAAGAGAATATTTCAAGCTTTTATCATCAAAAATGTAGAATTTTGCAGTTTTGACAGAGTAGAATGATTTTGTACGGGGATTAATTTTACATGAGGACGGGGGTTTCCAGGGATGAAATTTTCAGGGGGAAATTTTACCAGTTTTTTTTCCGGAGACGTAAGCTAACGTTTAAATTAAATTTTAGCTCTTTTGTTCTAGGGATTTGCTCCTCAAATTTTTAAATTGATAAATGAGTGTGCTGTTCTATTAGT
The DNA here is from genome assembly GCF_049724085.1 of Artemia sp. Qi Xiang Cuo. Lineage (NCBI taxonomy): Eukaryota > Metazoa > Arthropoda > Branchiopoda > Anostraca > Artemiidae > Artemia > Artemia sp. Qi Xiang Cuo. The sequence continues at coordinate 781,731 of NC_142810.1, forward strand.
AAAGAGAATCTTTCAAGCTTTTATCATCAAAAATGTGGAATTTTGCAGATTTGACAGAGTAGAAGGATTTTGTACGGGGATTAATTTTTCATGTGGAGGGGGGGTTCCAGGGGTGAAATTTTCAGGGGGAAAGTTTACCGAAATATTTCTAAAGCACTACAAATAACATAATAAGCCTAAGAGGCCAATTTATCTGTAAAAGAGGGGCTATTATTTCCTTACGAAAATTTTCTTCTTTTGTAAGGAGGAGGAGGTGGATTCAGACAATTACTCTTCCCCCGAAAAGAGACCAAGATGGAACGATACCATATTGGTGCAAGCTGTACAGCCATCCATTACAAGTTCTCTGGACCAACCAGGACCCTCTCATGCCAGTGTCAGCTCTGCACAGACCTCTATGAAACCTAGGAAAAAATTCAAGAGGGAATGAATGCTTTCTCTTAATGCATTGGTTTTGTTTACTCTAGATCGCGAGGGGGCCTCCCATCATGCTTTTCCAGGGCCTTCAAGCACACAAGAGCAGTTGGAATTTGTAAATGTAGTTATTTTGCTTCTACCTCATACCTGATTATTTACTTTAAAAATGCTAGGAGGAATTGAGTTTTGTGGGTGGTGCGGAAAAATGGTACGTATTAAATATTCAGGTAAACTTACGACTAGAAAAATGCTTCACTATAGATAAGGCTATCGTATTTTTCTGAACTTTCTGTGGGAGATGGGGGGTAAGAATTTAGTTTAAATAATTCTAGGAGGAATTGAGTTTTGTGGCTGGTGTGGAAAAATGGTACTTGTTAAATATTCGGGTAAACATACGAGTAGAAAAACGCTTCACTATGAATAAGGCTATCGTTTTTTTCTGAACTTTCTGTGGGAGATTGGGGGTAAGTATTTAGTTTAAATAATTCTAGGAGGAATTGAGTTTTGTGGGTGGTGTGGAAAAATGGTACGTGTTAAATATTAGGGTAAACATACGACTAAGAAACGCTTCACTATAAATAAGGCTAATGTGTTTTTCTGAACTTCTCTGTGGGAGGCGGGGGTAAGTATTTAGTTTAAATAATTCTAGGAGGAATTGAGTTTTGTGGGGGGCTGGTGTGGAAAAATGGTACGTATTAAATATTCGGGTAAACATACGACTAGAAATGAACATGATTTTTTAACTTTATGAAATAATGCTTATTTCACATAGAAAATAAACCTTTTTTCTATAGATTAATGAAATAGCAGCGCCATTGGGTCATAAAAATCAGCATTTACTGAACCTGAACCAATTCTAGCACTACCACTGGAGTTCAAAGATGAACCTGCATTAGTTCTAGACAATAAGAAGTCACAGAGGGGTATTCTTAATGATTATTTTGGGGAAATGGCCAACATAGAAAAGTTAGCGAGTGACATTGACATGATGGAGGACCCGGAATGGACAGATAGATTTATGCGTGAGCATTTAAAGGATGTTAGTAGTGCATCTGAACCGGGTCCTCATAAAGAAATTCGATCACAGGATAATACAGGCTGGCTTGATCAGCTATCCCCAAACAGCCTGGAATACAAACTAACAGGCCTAGGGGACTTCATGCCATCTCCATCCATTGCAATTGAACAGACTGGGGGTGGTGCTATTGACAATTCTATGTCACCCCCCACCATTCCGCTTAATGATATACCTAGTGCTAGTAGTAGTAGTAGTAGTAATACAGCAACAACAACACAAGTAACCCCTCTTCTAGATTTTGTTCTGTCCAACTCTGCCTTGCATCACACAAGGGTCTACAGCGCCAAATTCGGTGATCCCTTTAACTCTCTAGTGTTGGGGGATATAATAACAGATCCCTCGGTCATTACACATTTATATACTAATAAGATTCGAGCCATTCTTGAACAACAGATGGGGGTGTGGGGGTGGGGGTCAGTTTAAAAGCATCAATAGCACTAAAAATATTTTTTTAAATGAAAATTCGGGCGAAGTGTATTCGAAATACTTGCATACAGAGATGTGGGCAATTAGCCCGCATTTATCAAATTATGGGGAAGTTTTTCTAAATTGGGCTAATAGTATTCAAACTAAGTGGGAAAATTATAACGAGGGGGTAGTGGATCTGTGGTTTTATTTATTGAAAGTTTAAATGTTATTAACATTTCTAGATTCAAGAAGGATTTTATTGTAAGAGGTGGTGGGGCGGAGGAGAGGGCTATAGTTTTAAAATATCATTCAGATTGAGAGGGGTGTCAGGGGATACAACGAATCTATTTCGATACGAGGCTGCAGTGTTTCAAGTATGCATTTTTAATTGCCGCATACAGACCACTTCGAAAAGATGCATCTAAGAAAAAGTTGGATGAAATGGCAGTTAATGGTAGGGAGGGTTCAAAGTTCCCCAAAGTAGATTTTAATTGTTTAAATGGTCAACTTCCCGTGCAACTAAAAGGAATAGATATTTTCAAGTAGGCTAATGCACATTTAAAGATTGGTGTAACAGTGTTACAGTATGAAACAGAATTTGAGGAGGGCCACCGTTCCGATAAGAAGGGTGTATTATTTCCAGTTAGGGCTCCTTCAATTGAATCATTGGGACATTGGGTGTGGCATCCATACACCCCACCCACAGACCCTGATTCAATTGGTCATTTTAATCCAATTACGGATAATAGTAGGGTTTTGAGGGAGGGTAAACAGTTGGGAGGTGTGTGTTATTGCCGTCCAACATTCCTTTCAATATTTCACTCTGATATAAAGTTAAAACATCACATGAAACAATGTAAACGTCATGGATACCAGGCTGTGGAGACGGTAAGCGGAGATAGAGCGATCTTACGTTTTAAAAACTTCCAAAAGACTCTCCTGCAGAGCAATAAGATCGCTTTAGACTGCGAAGCGAAACTGACAGTCGTGTGCGATCCGTCAAATTCAAATCGTGTTAAAATACATGAAGCCATAGGGGTCTCTTACGCTCATGCGCAACGAGATTCCAATAATACAGTGCAAGTATTGGATGTAGTTGAGATGTTGAGTGACAGTGAAAACTTTACGCGCTCTAATCGAAACAGCATTGGTCAGTCTAATCAAAACAGCAAACGGTGTAATTTCGTACCTTTGTTACACAAACTATCCTATGCTCCTATCACCAGATGACATAACGGCCATTAAAAATCGTAAAATGTGTTGGGTTTGCAAGGGGGAATTTGATGATGGTGTTGGGAATGGGGGGAGGAGGAAGGTGATCGACCATGATCATTTGTGGCAGGAGATTACATCGGAAGGGAGTAGTTTTAGAGGGGTAGCACATCACTCGTGCAATTTAAACGTTAGACAACAATATTTCGTACCAGTTTTTATACACAATTCCAATTACGACTTAAAGTTTGTTCTTCTGGCGTTGGCCCGCATTGCTTAGGGTTGAGTTGTAGATGACGCATGGATAGATGGTTATTTTTCATATAAAATGATACCTAAATCATCGGAAAAGCTACTGCTGCTAGAATTCATGTGGAAAACAGTTGACAAGGGTAACACGTGCCTGAATCAAATCCGTCTTTTAGACTCTTTCAGCTTCTTCCCCAAATCTTTAAGTCAGTTGATTCAGGTACAGAAAATTGACAATTTCGATAGCTTCCCCCTCCTCAAACAGCACGGCCCCGATGATGAATTGTATTATTTATTAATATGTAAGGGCATATATCCATAAGATTATTACAACTCTGGCTCGAGGCTAGATGAGGTGTCACTACCGCCCATTGAAGCTTTTTACAATTCTCTTACTGAGAGTGAGTGCAGCACTAGCGACTACGAATTTGCTAAGAGGGGTTGGGCAAAGGGTGGATGTAAAAATAAGTGGGATTATTGTAAACTATACTTGGCCAGTGACGTACTCACTCTTCTGGACATTGTGTGCAAAAATACGGATAAAATCTATGGGGAATTTTGGTTGGATTTAGGTTATTATTTTTCCACTCCTCATTTGGTGATGGACTTGATACTTAAAATCAGCAAAGAAGAATTAGGTCTGATCGCTGATCAATGTAGAGAGTAGAGAGATTGTAGAGAGATCAATGAGGGGTGGGTATGTTTTTCACGGGGATTGTATCATAAAAACTGATCCGACCGGACAGCACACCGAAGAAAAGTCAGACGCAGTTTTTTTGGATATGAATTCTCTTTACCCATCGGCAATGTCTCACTACTGTTTGCTGTGTGGCAATTATAAATGGCTTGACAATCCGTGTGCTTCGAATTTCCCCGACATTGCTAGCGCTGAGGAGAGTGGGGCACAGGGATGGTTTTTTGAAATTGACCGTGAAATACCCATGGAAATCCATGACTCGGTAAAAGACTTTGTTTTTCCGTGCATAAATAGACCGGTGGGTAGGGACTCTTTGAGCCCCTACAATTTATCTTTAGTAGAGGATAGGAGTATGCACTGGGTACCTTTAAAACAAAAACTAATTGCCGACCTCAACCCAAAACACAATATCCCTGTTCATCACTCGCTATTGAAATGGTTGCTGTCCAGTGGTTTCAAAGTCGCAAAGTTTCATAGAGCCCACTAATTTGATCGAAATCCTTACAGCAAAACGTTTATTGACACCTTTGTTACTAAGCATTCACAAGCGAAAACGAAAGTTGAAAAAGAAGTCTATAAATTCATTTTGAACTCAGCTTTCGGTAAAATGTGCGAAAGCGTACGAAACAGAAGTCGATTCGACATTGTAATCAACCCCAAAGATTGTGTTCGAATCATTGCGGATCCAAACTTCACATCGTTCACAATCATAGACTCTAATCTGGTGCTCCTACACCGCAAGAAAAGAAACATTTTTTTAAATAAAAATATTGCAGGGGGAAGGTCCATAACTGAAATATCCAAAAAACCCATGTTGTCATTTTATTATAATGTATGCAATGTACAGTAGCCGATTAAGGTACAAATTCAAGTGTATTACGTGGACACTGATTCACTCCTGTTAAAAGTCAAAACTGAAAATCTATTGAATGATATGGAAAATGGTGAGTACATTAGCTCACGAATGGACAACACTAATTGGGACGAATCCCTCTACCCAGAGCTACTGAAAGGCCGGGCCCCATATCAATTGTTAATGCTAAAATCTGAAACGGGTAGCGATCTGATATCCAGTGGTGTTTCCTGGTCCGAAGGTATACTGTGTGGAAACGCACAGCAAGGATATCAAACAAGTTTGCAAGGGGGTTACCTACACACTTTGTAAAAAATAATTTCGACATGAGTGTATATAGAAACCGTGTGGAAGTTAGTTTAATTCCAAGGACAAAAGTCATGGTGATTCGTTCTTTAGAATTTAAAAGTATACAGTTAGAGTTGAAAAAAGACCATGTCGGCCATATCGGACAAATTATATGTACTTGAGTATGTTGTTAAGGTAATACCAAACTTTAATTATTTAATCACCGCCCGTTTTTATTTTGTATATTGAATAAAACAACTTGGTCTTGAAAAATTAAATTAAATTAATCTAAACAAAAGTATAAATTTGGTGGGAGGGTTTTTTTGGGTAATGGGGTGTTTTTTAAATTCTTTTTTTTCTATATCACAAACAATTTTCAATATTTGTGCAAGGCAGAGCAATTTCCACTATTTAATGCCCCGACCCAGGCCCGCTGCAGTGGGCTCCCCCCCCCCCCACTTCCTGGCCCCGCGGCGCTTCCCGGCCCGCCGCAGCAGGCCCCGCTACCCTGCCGCCACATTGGCCGCCTCCCGGGGGGTGGGGGGGATCCCAAAATAATTTCATCCCCAACAACCCCTCTCTGAAAATATAAACTTTCAAATATTTTCCAATGAATAATATTTCATTGATTTGTCATCAAAATTTATTGATTTAAATGTTGCGGTGAAGAAAAAGTCTGATAATATAACTACAACTGCTGCCGATGGTCTCTCCTATGAAAACTGTATTCTACTCAATCTGTTCAGACAAAGTAATGTATTTATTAATGGTATTTTGGTGAGCACTAGCAATAATTTATCCTACTATGCAAGCTACATACAATTTATTATGATGACACCAAAGGCATACAAGGAGTTGAGATGACATTCATTATGCTATGAATATTGAGCAAGTGTTGATACTGATAGCAAGTTGACTACTGCAGTGAGCAAGGAGTATCATCTGGTTGGAAAATTAAATCATAAGATATTCAATATATCCCAATGGCCAAGCCCTACTATCAAGATTGACATAAAGTTACAGCTGGCCCCTTCGAATATCATTTTGAGAAAAACACTTCCTGCAGCACCCGATGCAAATGTCATTATCACATCGGCAATTCTCCACGTCCGAAAACAACAGGTTATGAGCTCTGTTGCATTTGCAGTGGAAAAGCTAAGAGCCAATGGTAACAACATTAAACTTCTTGTTCCCCATAAGATCACCAATCAACGTCACATTATCATTACCTCTCGAGACTATACCGATTCATCATTTATCAATAGAAAAATCCCTTCAAAATTGGCTTTGTCCTTTGTGAAGTGTGGCACTACCATTGGATCCTGGACTGAATCCCCCCATGATTTTAATTTTTTTGGTCTATCTAGCCTTGTGTGTAAAGTGAATGGTATTCCATTGTACACTCTATCATTTGACAAAAAATCCTATAGAACTCTGTACGAGTTGACCATGCAATCCCTAAGTCATGACTCTCAAATATTTGAAAATGGAATAACCGATTCAATGTTTTAAAAAAATCAACGTTTAATTATTTTGGAAATGTCGGGGATCCAGGGTATGAGCACGGTTTGAACATGGATCGTACACTTAGCTTCCACATTTTTAAATGCTCTGACTGAGAACATCACGCTGACATAATGAAGTTAATTTGAAACCTAAATTGAGGTCACACCCAACAGCAGTGTTCTACTATACCTAGCACCGTGAACACAAATTAAATAATCAACGTATTTATTATGTATTCATACATGTCACAGGACAACTCATATTGCGTACCATCGGAATTCACTAAAAAATTCCAAGTGTTAACAATACCTTAATCGTTGTTAATAGAAGTTCGTCAACTTTGAAGACAGGCCATTGGCTATGCATCCTTCAAACGGCGAAGAATTTTGAATTTTTTGATCCTCTTGGCCTATCGTATAAATTCTACACTCCATAAATCAGCAACATTATTGAAAGTAGTGGAAAAACTATAATTCAAAATCAACGAAGAGTACAGGATTTAACGACTAAGACATGTGGCTTTCACGCACTACTCTTTTTCATGTTCAGATGTCGTGGCTACACCTACAAGCAGTTTCTCATTATCTACGTTGACTTAACTCGATTGGACCACTTTCTATTGGAAATTAAACGTAAATGTGTGTTTAATATTGATTTAGTGCCCTCAGAACAAAGTTTTCTATTAATGTATGTGAAATTGTTTATTTATAAATGATAAAAATTTATATACATGATCAAATGACTGTTCTACTCGTTAGATTTAATCTTCTATTAGGCATAGGTATTTGTCGACAACAATTAATGCAGGTAGATTATCTGAATCCACAGTATACTGATCCTGATGTACTGCAATGTCGGGGTCACATTTTCTACAGTAGAGTGTAACTTCACTCTTATCATATCTCTTTGTATAGTCAATGATACTATTCTCATTCATTCTATAGAATTCACATGTTTCAATTTGCTTGTTTGAAGTAATTTCACAAACAGTGTCCTCAAGTTTCGAATCACACTCCGTCACAGCCAAATAAAAATCAGTGGGCTTATAATCATAACACCCATTGTCTTCACAACGATGACGTAGAAACCATATTCTTTTGTTGTTCCAACAGTTGAATCGCTGACCCGGTTACTCCTTCAGAACAATCTAAAGCCACGACGATACCAATCTCGTAGCAATAAACTAAAATCACGCTTAGGATTCTTTCCAATCATACCGGGATATGTACTCTCCCATTGATTACATTTATCATAGTGGCAATTGGAGCACAGGTGCCCTCTAAGATGAGAGTCACACACCTCTTCAAGACAGGAATTACAATCTTTAATTTGTATAGCATATCCTCAATGCAATTTACACGGGTTGCATAATCTACACTTTTCATCATACTCATCAATCATTGTTCAATTCTCACATGATGACCAGCTGCCCAGTGTGTACATGCATAGTGGACACGTATGGAACATTTTTGTCATGTGTTGAAACTCTCACTGCCACAATGAAACTGAGCTAGCAACAACAAAAAATTGTCTGGGATAGAGAGAGAGGAGTAAATCATCCTTGAACACCATCTTTCTCATGAAAAAAAAGTCCTAAATTTCTAAACTAATGTTTAAAAGCATATCCACAATATCATTTTGCCGTGTCGTGATCAATATATCAATAAATTGTTTAAATGCACTTGGGCCACGATGTAGAAGCTTCATACAATAGTCTAATGATGGAGAATCACTTCTCATTATATCGACAAGCAGCCCCCAAGAAAATATCTCCCTTTGAATAGACAGCTCTAGAAAATCATCATCTAGAATAAAACGTTTTTCCATAAGCACTAGATTCCTAATGATTTACTCTTCCTAAAATCTATCCATTTTTTAGAGTCCTAACACTCTCACAACCAACTACAGACTAACCAGAATTTTTTCTACTCTAAAAATATACGCTAGTCTACAATAGAAAGAAAAATACCTTTGATTTAGAAACAATTTTATTGAGCATAATTACAACAATAATATTCACTGATGCATTTTGTTCTCATCAATATATTTCGATAGGACATCTAATGCTTACCGAAGTTTATTTATATGCACAATATTCACTTTTCCAGCAAAACATAGTTGCTCCTCCTGCTTAAATTGGCTTAATGATATCACGTATTTAGCATACATATCGTCCCATTCAAGGCATAGTCTACAGCCTCCGGTTATTTCCACAGCCACATTTGGTACTCGTATATCATTACTGCTACCGGCTCCATCATTAATCTAAAATAATATAAATGCACCACTCATTTTTCTCTTCTAATATCCTCTCAAACAAACTATTCTCTCTGAATTCAATTCTCTTACTAATATGAATTATAATGAAAATCATTCCTTTTATTCAAATCCAAATCACCAATCAAGTTATCGTATATTGAGCAACCATCGTTGTCTCTGATTGGCTCCTAAAAAATGTCTACGTCAAACGGTACAATCTTGTGCAATTCATATCAATAACAAAAAACCAGTTTCTTGTACGGTTCATATCTATTACACTTTTGAGCATATTCTTGTAGGCGTGAATGTAGGGTTGAATGTAGGGTTCATATCTATTACACTTTTGAGCTTCTTGTAGGCGTGAATGTATGGTTGAATTTATGGTTCAAATCTATTACACTTTTGAGCTTCTTGTAGGCGTGAATGTATGGTTGAATGTATGGTTCAAATCTATTACACTTTTGAGCTTCTTGTAGGCGTGAATGTATGGTTGAATGTATGGTTCAAATCTTATAAACGCTTACTACTTATATGAGCGATGAGAAACTAGCATAATTTACAGCCCTTTACTCCGGAGGCTATGGGGGGTCAATTCATCCCAGGAGGTATAGTTACTCGATCTTTCGACTATTTTGAAGACGGAAATCTCAAAATTTTGATCGGGGTTTGATGCCCTTGGGGGCTTAGGAGGGGGCAGGCAGAAATAGAGGATGGGGAGGGATCTGGTTGTCCTCCAATATTTTTGATTCTTAAAAAGAGCATTATAACTATCAATTTTAAAACGAATGGGGCCGTATGTGGCCCTGGATGAGGCTATATGTGGCCCCGTACGAATGAGGCCCCACGGAATTTTTTACAATAACATCCATACGTAGACGTGTGTAAAAAATACATTGAAATCCCGTCACTATCTAATTAGGCAGCGTTATTGCGCTGATTATCCAAAATTGTTTAATTTTAAACATTAGAATTCTGTGTAAGTTTGAATTCTATTCAATATAAAACGTAAGATGCAACAAAAAAAATTAAGTCGTTGAAAGAAGCCCCTAGAAAATTCAGGACTGGGCAGGAGGCCTTCCCCGAGCTACTCATCCGCACACCCTGCCCTGTGTACTACCCCGGTATCGATCGCCATAGTGGCGCTAAAACTGGATCGGAATGCTGTTAATCAATAAAATAAGCTCTTAACCTACAGAATTAAGTTTTTATCTAATTGTTGCTAGTTAAACAAGAGAACAGCAGCAAAATGATTGTGATTGTAAAGTAAACTGAGTACTCGATTGAAATAATAAGATACATGCTATCTTAAAACATTTTCGCAAATTTTAGAAGTTCTACAAAATCACTCTCTTAGCCCAGATAACCAAAATCCTTAAGAAGTTATGAGCTTTTGCAGGAATTTAATTTCGAGTATTTTTAAGCCTCAAACTGTTCTAAAGATGTATTTCATTTCCAAAGATAAGGCGTGTCTTGACAAGCTCCTTCGATTTTTTATTTTTTAGGGGATATTCCCCCCTCCCGAGATTTTTAGGGGATATCCCACCCCCACCTCCCAAGGATGATTATTGTAATTATAAACGATTGAAACAGACAATTTAATAACTGAAGAGATAACGGTGGAAAAATAGTGAAGAAAATAGAACTCACTTATAAACCATTCAGGTCATTTGAAAAGAACTAAGGAGAATCAGAGTCAAGGCATTAGCGTTGAATTAGTGAGGAGTGTATCACCTCTTATTCCTCTTTTAAATTAGTTTAACCTCTTGAATCTTACATCCTCAAGCTCATGGACCAAGGGCATCCTAAAGCAAAAAAATATTAGGATTGGGACATGAATCCCTCGAAAACAGGCCACGTACCACTTTACAAAAAAAAATAATAAAAAAGACGAAATTTAAAAAATATAAAAACACTATAAAAAAGAACCAATCTGTTTTTTATTTTAATAAACAGTTTTGAAATTACAACCGTAAGTTCTTAAGCCAAAAGGATCCTCAACTACAAAAAGAATAAGTTCGGGGGCGCTAAAACGTTAGAAAAGGAATGGACCAAAAGATAATTCTGATCGGCTCGAAACCTAAATACGTAAGTTTTTGCCGTGGGAACGGTACATCCTAATAGAATAAAAATATTGGTTTTCCTGGGAACAAGACATGAAAAGAGGGCGATTGAGTCATGTTTTCTGAACGGCTTAAACTTACAATGGCATGTCACTGGGTCAAAGAAATCTAAGTATGCAAATGAAAATTTATTTTGGAAGCCCAAAACCTCCAAAGAGGGGGCCCAAAAATCATCCAAAAGCCTTTTTCTTATCAGCTTGAAGTTTATACTTTTTAGTCCTTTCTCTTAGGGGAACAAAATGCACAAAAAACTGAATTGTCCAAAAATGAGGCTATGAATAGAGCCAAAAACTATATCGTCACCACAACTTGGCAGTCTCAGACATCCTTCCCCAGGCCAAGAGGACTACAATTTCAGAAGTAGGTGGGTTGAGTTGTTAAATATTTAGCCTATATCTGTTGAATAGTTGCTCAAATTTGTGTTTGAAAAGAAAAACAAGGAGCCCCTCCCCCTACTTAATAATTTCATCGGAAACTGAGAACTCTAGAGTAGAGAGGGGGGTGCTACTCGTGACAGCACCACGTGGTTTATGGTTTTCTCAGTGAGAATGAAAAAACAGGAATTTTCTCACTTGGAAAAACATGAATTTTGTCGCATTTATGGTTGTTTTCATGGATGGATATGTGTGTTGTTCGATTTATTTGATGTTTTTCTCGGATGTCAACATCAAATTATGGATGTTTTATGGTTTTTGTCAGTGAGAACTTGAAAAACCATGAATTTTGTCACATTTATGTCTGTTTTCATGGTTTTTGTCAGTGAGAATTTGAAAAACAGGAACTTTGTCACATATAATAATTACAACAGCAATTCATTTCTGTATTATGGTTTTCTCAGTGAGAATGAACAAGCATGACGTGAATGCCATGGGTTTGTTTGGCTAGCCTGGTCTGAGAACTTGATTTACATAATCGCTAGGGGAAATTATTGATCCACGAAGGGGAAAATAAGAAAAACTCATTGATGCTTTTTTGTTTTGCTATACTTGTCTGATAAATTGATTTACGTACTCTCGATGGGGAATGAGTGATTCACGATCGTGGGGAATAATTAAACAAACATGTATTCAATTATGTTTTTATAGAAGGTCATTTTATATATATTTAAATTTACTATAGTTTGAATTAATTATCATCGGAGGTGGAATTAAGATAAATTACAGGATACATGTTTGTTTGTCGATGCTGGCATGATATCTTTTTTTACATAATTTCTAGGGGGACTTATTGAGTCATGAGTGGGGGACTTAAGAAAAATTAAGGTTTCTTTAATATTAGGTCTGAGGGATTTAGTTATTATTGTTGTTTTGGGCAAGTGTATGCGAGGGGTGACTGTCAAGGTGTCCAGGAACAGGAGACAGTTAGATCACGTGTGTCCTTCTCAGCCAATCATCGAGTCGGATACATCCTCCTTCTCAGCCAATCAGAGACGTGCTTACATATGATTTTCCCCATTACATAACAATTCACCCTTGAGATTTCATATATACCGGGTAAGCAATGTGATTAATTTATCAGAAAGTATGTTGACGTTGTGTAAACAACAATGTATAAATTTGATGAACTTGAAGTCTTGGCAGCCACAATTAGCAATTTCAGTTCTGTTTTCATTTTTTATTTTCAAAATCAAATTGTTTTCCGCGGTCACCCTCTCCTATATTCGGGTAAACCCCCCCCCACCCCTATACACAAGCCACAATATGATGTTCATGCTCGATAAAAGGCGTAAAATAAGCTCATTTTTCGTTATGTAAACCCCATCCTTACTTTCCCCACTGTTTACAACCATAATTCTGTTTTCGATATATTCCGTATCTTATCTAAAATCAACTGTCAACTTTATGTCAATCACTTAATATACAGTCCGCTATGGCTTGACTAACAGATTTCTCGCAATGATTTAATTATCTGATAATTACTGACACCCCTTTTAAAGTACATCCGGCTTTGCTAAATCCATATGAATTTGGATAGCAAAAGCTTCCGCTGAAAAAAAATGATACTTTTTCATGTTAAATTAAAAGAAGTTTCGCGTGAAAAGAGACTGTCAAGTCTAACACCTCCATTTTTAGGTTAAAAAAAAATTTTTCTTCGAGTTTAAATTTCTGTGGTGTTTTTTTATTAAAAATATACCTTGCTCTAGTCTGCATAACTTGACTTGCATTTGTACAAGATCCGGCAGTGGGGGGGGGGGGAGGGGATATTTGTCAAGGTATTAGGTATCAGGGGTATTTCCGGGGGGGGGAATGTACGGGGACTGTTTTTTTTTCTGGGGGGTGTGATAAATATATAACCAAGGCCGGCTATTGAACGGTTCAGGGAGCTGTAATTATAATTTATCATATTCAAAAAAGTATGCAATTAGTATATTTCACTAATTTTTTTTAAACTTTTTTTGTAAATTTAATAGCATTTTTACAGGATCTTTCGGGGGTGGGGGAGGGGATATTTGTCCATGTCTTTTGTCCCAGGGTTATTTTCCGTGGGTTTTTTTTTCCGTGTTGTTTTTTTGGAAGGGGGTTTTTATAAAAAAAAAATCTCGTCCGTCATTTGATGTGTTCAGTGCGAAGTAAGTATAATATTAAAATGTAGGCGTTATATGTGGGTGGTGGGGAGGGGATATTTTTCCATGACTTTTCTCAGGGATATTTTCCGTGGGGTTATTTTCCTCGGGGTGTTTTTTTTTCTGGAGGTGTGATAAATACCAGCTATTTTAAAAGGATATGGAAAGATAAAAAATAGCGTTAATACTTTAAATGCGTTAAACAAGGCATGCTCAATACAAATTAAAACCAGAAAAGAACAGAAACGTCTAAAAATAAGAAACTAGGCTGACTTATATAGGCCGGCTTTTGAATGGCTCAGTGAGCTGTAATTCTCAGATTCAAAAAAAAGGATGCAATTAGTATATTTCACGAAATTTTTTACGTTATGCTTTCTTAGTGATAAACTAAACAAAATTATATGGATGATGATACTAACTTTCTTTCTGTAAAAAGGGGCAAATTATTTAGATACTAATTTTTTCTCTTCTTTTTAAGGCAAATTGTGAAGAATGCGTGCCCCCTCCGCCCAAGAAAGCGAGGGTTAATGATGCGGGCCATGCGAAGGTTACTGTCCGGCAATATGGTAGCTGGCCAAGGCCTCCAAAACAAGTGCAAGGTCGTGAAGTGGCCGACCCAGTTGCACAGGAACATGGTGATGCCGGTCCGTCCACCCTCCCCCACTCGCTCCCTGGTCAATCTGGCACCAAAGTGCAGCCTAGATATAAAAATTTAAGCGTTTTTTTCCTACCTTTCATATAGAAATATCTATCAAGTTCATCCAACTTTTAGAGGACTTTTGCACATGCAAAATTTTCGAACATTGCATAAGAGTATGTCTCAGTGGGGCTAATGAAGGATTTTTTCTCCCCAAAGGAAATATAATGTTCTCCCCTTTTGAATCACGTCAAGTGCACGCATTCGCCCTTTTGCTAAATTAGATTAGTGAGGCCAAAAAAAAAGGCACTATCTTCTGGTCATAGTAAGGTTTGATAAGTTCTATTGCGATATAAACAAGTGGTTCGCCTTGCCTATACAAATATTACAAAAAAAAAACTTTATATAGGAAGGATTTTTTGATCATTAGTGGATAGGGCTCTAAATTTAAATTCATGTTTTTTTTTTTCCCCATTGACTATAAAAGAGTATAAATTATAATTATAATTTGTATTACTTTTATTTAAATTAAAAAAATAAACTCTTAAATGTTATCACAATTTTTCTAACTTATTTTATCGACGACAAAAAAAAAGGCACTATATTCTGGTCATTGTAAGGTTATGTAATTTCTATTGCGATATAAACGAATGGTTCACCTTGCCTATACAAATATTATAAAAAAAAAGAACTTTATATCTGAATGAGTTGTGTATCATGCGAGGAGATGGCTATCCTTTTCAAATCATGTTTTTTTTCCACAGATAAGATAAAGATTTTTAATAATAATTTTTTTTTGGAGTATTTTTTTTAGAAAAATAAAAACATAATTTTACTTTTTTTATTTTTTAAATATATTATAATATTATACTTTTTGCCACGGGTTCGGGGGGTGGGGGGAGGCGGGGAAGCGCCGGGGGGATGTGCCACGGGCCCGAAATACTACCCAGGGATGTGCTATGGACTAGGGAATCAGCTCAGAGATGCACCAAGCGCTAGGAACATGCAACAGAGATTCGCGACGGGGTAGTATATAGCCACAGGACTGAGACCATGGGAAGGGACAGTGTCAATGGGAAGCGCCCTTGGACAGAGAAGCTCAACAGGGATTCGCTGTTGTACAGTTCCAAGAAAAAAAAAAATTTTTTTTTTTAACACTGAAAATAAAAGATAACAGTGCCGCCGTATATGTCATATCTTATATTATATTCAGTTGAATTAACCAAATGTTATTAGGCAATAATAATCCAAATTTTTAAAACAGTGGTGGGTGTTTTGAACACTTTGAAAATAAGCTATTTTTCATTTATAGATTGGACGAGCATTGGTCCCATTTTCGCCGTCCAGTGAAGAAGAGGAGGAAGGGGAGGCACATGTGGAGCCCCCCAACATTTTAACATGGGGTGATCTACATCCAATTCCTGGGAATATTGATGAGTTTTTTGATTATTTTTTTAAAGTATATAGTCGCACAATTGAGCAGGTATAATTGAGTCAGAACAAATTGCAAATTTTAAAGGATTTTACCTGGAACCCTCCAACCACCGATACCCTCTCGAGTCCACTTCAAACAATGGACGTGGTGCATTCGCCAGTTATGGTTGACCCGCTGGGGGGAGGGGGAAATAGCCCCGCGGGGGGGGGGGGTACAACTCTCCCGGACTTTCAGCTGTCCAATAGAATTTTGAATAACATAGTTGTTTACACTGCAGTGTTTGGTGATCCTTTTAATTCACTTGTGTCTGGTAATTTTGTTTTTGACCCTATAGAAATTGTACACTACTATGTAGATAAAATTCGTGCACTACTGGAGAACCAAATTCAGGTGTGGGGTAGGGATTCAATTAAGGTCTCCATTGTTCTAAAGGTTTTTTATTTGAATGAGGGAAAAAGTGAAGTTTATTATCATTTTGTACATTCCGAGAAGCGTTTGATTTATTCGAATTTGTAAAATTTTGAGGGAGCTTTCACGGATTGGGTCGATCAAATTATAACTCATCTAGAGAACTATAACGAAAATGGAAGTGTTTCAGTATTTCTTTTTATTGAAAATTTAAGCGTTAATATTTTTAAAATTAAGAAAGATTTTATTTTAAGAGGGGGAGTGGGGAAAGAGCAATAGTTTTAAAATATAATCCAGATCTAGTAGGTTGTCAAGGTGTCCAGAAGATCTGTTTTGAAACAGGTCAAAAGTGTTTCCAATATGCTTTCATCATATCAGAATTCGAGCCTCTAGCTCGGGACGCAACCAAGAAGAATTTAGATCATTGGGCTGTACATGGGAAGGACGGGTCCAGTTTTCCCAGTTGTAGATTTTTCATGCTTAGAAGGAAAATACCCAGTGACGCTAAGATCCATTGATCTTTTTGAAAGGACTAATGCTCATTTGAATATCGGTGTTACTGTGGTTCAGTTCGAAACTGACTTTGAAGATGGGGCTCATTCTAAAAAAGAAGGGGGTGGTTTTCCACGTCAGGGGCCCCTCAGTTGATTTGGTTAAACACTGGGTTTGGTTATTTTACACACCACCTAGTCAACCAAATGCAATCGGGCATTTTAACCCTATCACTGACATTAGTAGAGTTCTGGGGGGTGGTAAGCATAATGGGGAACGTTTCGACTGTCCAACATGCCTCTCATAAGTCCGTAGTGATATAAAACTACGGGGTCATATGAAGCATTGTAGCCGCCATGGCTATCAGACAGTGGAAACGGTTTCAGGGGATAGGTCAATTCTACGAGTCAAAAATTTCCAGAATACCCTTCTCCAGTGCAACAAAATATCTTTAGATTGTGAGGCTAAGTTGGTGGAAGTGAATGACCCTCAAGATCCAAACCGAGTCAAAGAACATCAGGCTATTGCAGTGTCCTACGCTCACGCGCAAAGAGACAGTTCTAACACCATGCGGTTGTTAGAAATAGTTGAAACATTGGATGAGCGGGAGTGTAAGGTCAAGACATTGACTAAACTGAGTGGCACGGCTAAGTGTTCTTTTTCTATTTTTATAAAGATCCTTTATCAAAGGGGTTGGTGGGATTAGTATCGTTTCTCTATAAAAAAAAAACAAATAGTGGGGTTTGTGCCGGGGGAGGGGAAAGAGGAGGGGAATCCCGGCCCCCGTGGGGGACAGGGTCCCGTTAGAGAGCTGGACAAGGTGTGGAATGAAAGTTCATCGGGGGGGAGTACGTTTAGAGGAGTTGCGCATCACTCGTGTAATTTAAATGTTAGCCAACAGTTTTTTGTCCCTGTTTTTATTCATAATTCAAATTATGATTTGAAATTTATTTTACCAGCATTGGCATGTATGCATAGGGAGGGAGGGGGAGTAGATGATCCATGGGTAAATAATTCATTTACATATAACATAAGTCCCAAATCGGCCGAGAAGTTGTTGCTTCTCGAACTGAAATGGCAGGCAGTGGATAATGAGCGTATGTGCTGGAATAAAATCAGGTTTTTAGATTCCTTTAGTTTTTTCCCCAAGGCATTGAGTCAATTGATTCAAGTGCAAAAAAGCGACAATTTTGATAGCTTTCCCTTGCTTAAACAGCACTTTCCAGACGGTGAAATGTATGACCTGTTGACCTGCAAAGGTATATACGCCTACGATTATAACTGCTCTGGCTCTCGCTTAAGTGAGGAGAAACTACCTCCAATAGAAGCTTTTACAATTCACTGACCAACAGTGAATGCACAGCCGAGGAGTATGAGTTTGCCAAGAAGGTGTGGTCCAAGGGGGATTGTAAAAATGGGTGGGGTTATTGTAGACTGTACTTGGCCAGTGACGTTCTAACTTTGTTGGATATAGTCTGTAAGAACACAGACCAGATCTATTCAGAGTTCGGGTTAGATATACGCTACTATTTTTCTACACCCCATTTAGTAATGGATTTAATTTTAAAAATTAGCAGGGAGGAAATAGGCCTAATCACGGATATAGATCAGCACCTTTTTGTAGAGCGTTCAATGAGGGGAGGGTATGTTTTTCATGGGGACCGTGTCTTATCAACTGATCCGAGTGGACAAAACAGCACTGGTGCAATGTCAAATGCAGTGTTCTTGGACATGAACTCATTGTAGCCCTCGGCACTGTTCCACTAAGCTTTGCAATGGGTGAACTATCAATGTCTTGAGAATCAATGTGAGGTCCACGACATTAACACAGTCGAGGGCAACGGGCCACATGGATGGTTCTTTGAAATTGACGGTCACAGTCCGCTGGCGCTTCACGACTCAGTCAAAGATTGTGTTTTTCCCTGTATCACTCGGTCGATGAGCAGGGGCTCTCTAAGCCCCTACAATCGATCAGTGATTGAAGATATGGGGATGCATTGGACTCCCTCTAAACAGATACGGATCGCTTATCTGTGCCCTAAAGAGAATATCGTTGTTCACCATGTGATTTTGCATTGGATGGTGAGCAGTGGCTTCAAGATCTCTCAAATACACCGGTTCCTACAGTTCAATCGACCCTACTTGAATACATTTATCGACACCTTTGTCGATAAACGCTCGAGGGCAAATTCAATGGTGGAGAAGGACATGTATAAGCTCATCCTAAATTCCGCATTTGGCAAAATGTGTGAGGGCATACGTAATAGATCTCGCTGTGACGTCGTGACTGACCCTCTAGAGGGTGCACGAATTATGGCCGACTCCAATTTTACATCGTTCACGAGCATAGAGGCCGGCATGGTTCTTCTACACAGGCGAAAGCGAAATGTAGTACTGAACAAGAATATCGCAGGCGGTAGTTCAGTACTGGAAATTTCATAAAAGCTCATGTTGTCGTTCTTTTACAAAGTGTGCAAGGTGCAAGGATCCCTAGAGGGGGAGGTAAAAGAGGACGCGGTTTAGACATATTCTTTTCGGCGACATTTACATGGGACTGAAGAGTGATTTGGCTTTGTGCTAATGTGGGACCACATCCGCCCTAGGATATAGTTCAACCACTGGACGCCATCCCTTTACACTGAGTTTGTGAAAAGTCAAGCCCCCAACCAACTATTAATGTTAAAATCAGAGACGGGGAGTGATTTAATATCCCGGGGGGTGTTCCCGGGCCCCAAAGTCTATTGCGTAGAAACTCATAGTAGGGAAGAAAAGAAGGCGTGTAATGGCGTGCCTACACACTTTGTAAAGAGCAGTTTCAACAGGAGCATGTACAGAGAGTGTGTAGAAAGTAGCCTAGTGCCGAGAGCACAATTGATTGCAATTCGCTCTCTACAGTCGATAAATTCTACTGTGAGAGTGGAGAAGAATGCAATGTCGTGTATATCCGACAAGGTCTATGTACTCGAAAATGGTGTGAGTGTCCTACCCCACGGCCACTACCGTATTTCAGATCGAGTTGAATGCATTGACTATCGCAATCAACTTGGTCTGGATAAATTAACCTAACCTAACCTGACACTAACCATCACCACCACCCCTCAACCTGTTCATCTAACCCACGCACTAACCATCACTACCCACTCAACCAACCACTCCCCTGTAGCAGTAGCAGGGACGACAACGATTCGTGTTCAACCCGCGGCCCCCCCGGGGGGGGGGAGGGGGTCCCTGCCCGCGGCCCCCCAGGGGGGGGGGTCCCGCCCGCGGCCGGCCGGCCGTCGCCCCCCGGGCCCTGGGGGGGGGGGATCCCACACACCTTTAAATTCATCAAGTTCAACTGTGCTACTAGCAATTTCCAAGTGTGTGTGTGTATTTTCTGTTGTATAAAAAGTGTTATTGTTGTATAGAAAAGTGTTTAAGTTGACAAAAAAAGTGTTGTCTAGAAAAGTGTTTTTTTTTTATTGTACATAAATTGTTTTAAAGAAAAGTGTTTTTAAAGAAAAAAATTGTTTATTTATAAATTTTTATAATTGCTGTTCCTTTTTAATGCAAATATAGTTTTAATTTTTACCATGAAATTTTGTCAACTGTTCTTGTTGAACAAGTGTTATTATTTTTATTGTTGTGCATGTTGACTGAACAAATATTTGTTTTCATGCAGTGTCGAAATAAATGCTGCCATGAAATATTGTTTTTGTTGTTCTTGAATAGACGGGGAAATTATTGCTACTTATTCATTGTGCAGAAACGATTTACCGTTAGTTGTAGTCCGACTGCTACCCCCAGTAGCATCATGTATCAATTTAAAACACCCTTCAGATCGTTTCTATGTGGTCCGTCAATGTCGGGGAAAACAACACTTTTAACTAGAATAATTCAAAATTGCAATAAAATGTTTTTGGAAAAGCCGAAAAAAATCTACTATTGCTATAGTATTTGGCAGGAGTCCTATGATAAAATAAAAGCTCTTGACACAACCATACCAATACAATTCATACGAGGACTTGATGTTTTCAATAGTATTGAATCGAACTCGTGGTTGATTATTGATGATTTGGCTGAATCCATTGAACAGTTCTCACATGAAATGCTACAACTGTTCACTGGTCGCTCCCATCATGAACACATGTCCGTTACCCTAGTTCTACACAATCTGTTTCATCAGAGCAAATGTATGCGAACCCTTGCTTTGAATTGCACCGTTTATATTATCTATCGAGTTGTGGGTGTTTAGATCTCGCGACAAAATCTACAAAATCAGATATAACCCCGCGCCCCTAAAAGTATGGTGTCGGCGTACACTCAGGTGACTAGCAAGCCCAACGGTTACAATTTGTTGGATCTTAATCA
Source organism: Artemia sp. Qi Xiang Cuo (assembly GCF_049724085.1). NCBI lineage: Eukaryota > Metazoa > Arthropoda > Branchiopoda > Anostraca > Artemiidae > Artemia > Artemia sp. Qi Xiang Cuo. The sequence goes on from NC_142810.1 coordinate 802,703, forward strand.
GAGCAAGCCCGAGGATCTACGTGTAGTCACCGACATTTTCGACACTGAAATTACAGTATATCTTCCGGTGAACAGTAGAAAAGACTAATAGTCGCCATTATGACACTGAAGAAACTACATGAACAACGGCATCTGTTTTCCGTTTTAAGCACTTCAAAACCGTTGCTTAGGAAGGCTATACTCAAACATGGGGTTGACAATGATTTCATTAATCTAATATCTGAACTTTGTTTAAATTTAACTGAGGGCAATGTTCAACTGCCAGACGGTTTTATACAACACACAAAGCAACATCGTGCCACTTTACGCGCCTGGGATTTTAAAAAAACGGTAAAAAAATTAAAAAGAACACGGCTCCTTCAGGAGGGCGGTAGCTTCTTCACACTTTTACTACCGATAATTGCAGGACTTGTAAACAGTTTTCTCTAGATGGCAAAACTCTATAAATTGACACCATTTGAACTTGTCCTCTCGCCCATCGAACATTTTGAAGACAATCTAAGCAAATTCATTAACGATGAGAATATTGCCGATGACAAAAAACTGCTTTTACTTCAAGATGCATTGCGACGTGTGGACAAACAAAAATCTTATCGTGAGAGACCTGCCACCGTCGCCACCGATCCCCCTAAACAGAAAACATCTCAAGATTATGTGCCATCAAAGCAGAAGGAATTGAATTCAATTGTATTTAAAATTGGAAACCTATTGCCATTCACCTACCGAGAACAGAGTAAAAGAGTATTATCTTATCTCATGTTGGAAACTGGTGATGAGCATCAAGTTCAAGTCGAGAGCACATGGAAACAAATTATAATACAGGGAAAAAGTTATAATCTAGTTGATTTAATTTGTGATATGGTGACGAATCGTAAGGGTCTCTTATCCTTTGACAATAATCTTTACACCTTTCTGTGTGCAATAAACTTTCCCAAAAGTCTTATTGGCAATAAGCAAATTCTAAAGAAACTAAGAGAATATAGTCCTCCTCCAACAACACCATTTAAAAAAGAAGAAGATTCAATATTTGAAGATACTATCAGCAGCAGCAATGATTTTACAACACCTGTGGCTGCTAGTCAAAAGCGAAGACGAATTGATTCGCCCGTCAGTGTGCAAAAAGGGAGTGGACATTACACTACGTGTTTACTCTCGAAATGGATGAAGTTTTGAAAGTCGTATATGAAAATATTTGCGAAGTGGGAAGTTTAAGGTCTCCCAAAACCATTTCCAAAGATGTGTCCGGCACCACATAGAAAAATTAACACGAGGATATAGACAATGAGGCGAGTTACACACGACATCTTACTCACAGACCTCACAGTAAACAATATCGACTAACTACAGCCTTTTTACCTCTGCATATAATACAAACGGATCTTTTAACTTTAGACACACTTCAAAGGCGTCACAATGCCCCCTACAAATATATTCTGGTGGCAATCAGTATCTTTAGTCACTATGCATATGCCATTCCACTACGGTCAAAGAGAGGTGTTGAAGTTACTAGGTCCATTGAAAGTATTCTAGAACAGGATTCATATAGAAAGATTCAATCGGATCGCGGTAGGGAATTTGTTAATCCCCATGAGCAAAAGGTTCTTTTGAAATATAATACAATACTTTATCATAGTCACAGTCCAATAAAGGCTGCATTGGCTGAACGATTAATAAGAACGATTCGTCTATTAATTTCAAGATATTGCACATTGAAAAATGCATCGGATTTTATTCATGATTTAGATAAAATCATGTTGATTTATAATCAACGACCTCATCGATCTCTGTCCAACTCTACACCAACGGATGTTCACTACAATGAAAATACATTTGATACTTTTCTAAAGCAATACTCCAAGGGTGAAAAAGAGAAAAAGAAGAAGAAGAAATTCAATGTTGGTGATACTGTTCGAATTAATAGAACCACCAATATTTTTGAAAAGGGGAATTATTTATGGAGCACCGAACTTTTTAAAGTTTCCAAAATCCTGGACACTGAGCCCACGACTTATCGATTGCGAGACACCAATTATGATGAGATTCTCTGTGGTTTTTATGAATATGAACTGCAAAAAGTTAGAAACACAAGTGGAAGTTATCAAACTGAAAAGATATTAAAGAGTCGTACACGATATGGGAAGAATCTGTTGCTTGTTCGCTGGTTATGATACAACTCGGATTTTAATTCTTGGATCAGTGCTGAAGACATTGACAATGCCCAATGATTTCTATGTGACTTTTATGTCCAATGTTTCTGATCCTCTCTACAATGATCTGAATAGAACAAGTGATTTTTGGACGAAACTCTCCCCCACCATCAAATTCGACGATGGAAAGTATTAAGTGGCTATTGTCGACTTTATTCTCAAAAATACATATGACATCATGAGAAAGGATCGTAAATATGAAATAAAAATCAGACCCTATGAGTGGCCGCCACCACCAGGTGATCAAGAACAAATTCAAAAAATCAATTGGTTGGATTATCCATATATTGAAATACCCAACGAGGAACTCACCTGTATGAATGATTTATGTCGTACTATCAATAAAAGAATTTCCGCTCGTAAAAAGGGAGCTTTTCATTTCAACTATTCAAATGAGGAGGGCAAGATCTACATTAGTTCACCTATTGCCAGCGAAAAGGTTATTCTCAATGATAATCTAAAGGATGTTCTTGGTTTTAAACTCAATATAATCAATGGTAGAAGTGCGGGGAAAACAAATTTCATTTTCGCTGACTATACATATGCTTTCTACTAGTACACCTGTATATTTCTCTATCCCTCAGTTGTGGAAACATCTTAAGTTTGTAATTCAAATAGTCCCCTCCTAAGAGTTCTTGAACGAAAAACCAATCAGGAACATATTCATCACTTTAATATAAATCATCTTCAGTATATTACCGTTAACACTTGTTATTTCGAACTCTGTCAGTTAACAATAAGAACCAAATTGGGTGATCAAATAGCAATTTCAAGAGGTTTGGCTGTGATTACATTCCATTTTCGACCCATCATTCAAAAACAAGATGTATCATAGAAAAGTGGTATTCACTTGTCCTGATATTGACTGCTATGTTAATACTCTTGGCCCAAGACAACAGGGCACTGGAATGGACTACTACAAGGGTCGCTCGTCAATGTCTGGCTACGGTCTTGGCAGTTTGTTTGCTAAGCTCTTTCGCTCTTCACTACCACTGGCCAGAATATATCGTGTACCGGCTTGGACATATTGTGTAGCCTCGACGCGAGCTGTTGGTGAGTTTGTCACTTGTTTAAAATAAATTATTGTGGAAAATCTTAGGTATATCGCGCTAACTATTAGAAAGGCATTCGATAAATATGGTTAAGGCTTAAAAAAGGTTGCGAAAAAACGCTTCAATCGTCAATCTCTACTCAGGTCGGAAACGTAAGACATCCCATTTGTCAAAGAAAAGAAGGAAAAAGCCGATACGTAGTGTAACCAGAAGTCCCAGGAAGAATAGAATTGTCAGATCGAAACTAGATTTCTTCTCCTAAAATGTCCTACCTACCACATAAGGACTCCCAACCTTCAATCACCGCCTCATTGAATCTATTCAATGCTGAAAATGTTGATGTGAGTGTCAAGCATGGATACTATGAACAATTTTATCCACAACAACCCCTCTCCGATAATATCCACTTTCAAATTTATTCCAATGAAGACTACTTTATGGACCTGTCTTCAACAGTTATAGATTTGCAAATGAAAGTCCGGATATCCGATAATTCAATGCCGATTCGGGCCGATGGAATATCCTATGAAAATTTTATACTACATAATTTATTTCGTCAAATTAGTGTGTACATCAATGGCACGCTGGTGAGCACAAGCACCAATCTCTCCAACTCTACAAGCTCTATACAATTCATGCTGATGACGCCCAAGTCATACAAGGAATTGAGAGGCGCCTCCAATGGATATGAATACATTACTAATAATGATAGTACAGATGCACTTAAAAATGCTACAACTAGTGAATTACATCTAGTTGGAAAAATATATCATGAAATATTTAATATACCACAAGGGCTACCACCCAATGTTAAAGTGGATATAAAATTGACGCTCGCACCCACCAATTTCATATTGAGAAAGGAACTTGCTGGTAATCCTGATGTGAGTCTCTCCCTCACCTCAGCAATACTTCATGTGCGCAAACAGCAGGTTATGAGTTCTGTTGCTTTGGCCGTGGAAAAACTGAGAGCCAATGGCAACAATATTAAAATACTTATTCCTCATACAATCACCAATGAACGTCATATTGCCGTAGGCTCACGCACCTTCACCGACTCATCCTTTATCAATGGTTAAATCCCGTCGAAACTGGAGTTGGCATGTTTAAAAAGCGCCAGTGCACTAGGATCATGGACAGAATGTCCACATAAATTGGAAATGTTTGGACTTTCATCTCTTGTGTGCAAAGTAAACGGCATCCCACTCTACAATCTATCTTTTGATAAATCCTATATAACATTGTACGAGTTGACCATGCAAACCCTAGATCATGACTCTCAACTATTTGAAAATGGTATAACCTAAGATATGTTTGCTAAAACACATGGTATCATTGTACTGAATTTGTCTGGCACACAGGATATGAGTATAGTACGTACGGGGAGTGTGCGTTTAGAGTTTACATTTTCCGACCCATTGGCGGAGAGTATTGCCCTAATCTCACTAAATCAATATGAAACCTATTGGGAAATCACTCCCGAAGGTAGTGTTCTACTAGACTTGGCTCCATTAACACCAGTCAAATAATAAATGTATTTAATATGGATCCCTACATGTCTCAGTACAAATCATATTGTCTACCCTCAGACTTTCTTGGAAAAATTCAAAGCGCTAACAATACTTTGATTATTGTTAAGAGCAGTCCGTCGACTGTGCTGACGGGTCATTGGCTGTGCATCTTTCAAGCAAAGAAGAATCTCGAATTTTTTTATACTCTTGTTCTACCCTATACATTCTACACACCTCACATCAGCAACTATATTGAGAGCAGTGGGAAAACTATTATTCAAAATCGAAAGAGGGTGCAGGATCTAACTACTAAAAGATGCGGCTTCCATGCACTACTATATATTGTGTTCCGGTGTCGTGGCTATACTTACAATCAGTTTCTCCACATCTATACTGACAATCCCCGTCTGAACGACTTTCTAGTGGAAAATATACTCTCAGACCTATATATTATTGATTTCATTGCCCTAAGAGTAAAGTGATTAAAAAATGTTTGTGAATTTGTTTATTAATAAAATGCGTATATATACAACAATGTCTTTAAATCTTCACTTTAGATTTCTTCATCTTCGATGTATAGGCAACTGTCGTGAACCACTCATGCTGGTAAATCATTTGGATTCACTGTATATTGATCTTGATTGACTGCAAAGTCAGGGTCACATTTTATACAGTACAATGTAACTTCACTCTTGTCATATCTCTTTGTATAGTCAATGATACTATTTGCATTCATATTATGAAATTCAAGAGTTTCAATCTGTCTATTTGAAGCAATATCACAAACAATGTTTTCAAGTGGTGAATCACATTCGGTAACTGCCAAATAAAAATCACTTGGTTTATAGTCATAGTATGTGGTGTCGTCACAGCGATGACGTAGAAACCAAATTGTCGTGTTATTCCAACAGTTTAATCGTAGACCAGATTCCTCTTCCCATAATAATTTAAATCCTCGACGATACCAATCTCGTAGAAATAAACTAAAATCACGTTTAGGATTCTTTCCAATCATAGCGGGGTAAGTATTCTCCCACTGATCACATTTATCGTTGTGACAATTGGAGCACAGGTGCCCTCTAGGGTGAGAATCACACACCTCCTCAAGACATGAATTACATCCTTTAATTTGTACTGCATAGCCTCTATGTAATTTACATGGATTACATAATTTACACTTTTCACTATACCCATCAATAATTGTACAATTCTCACATTGATTCCAACTGCCAAGAGTGTACATGCAAAATGTAAATATATAGAACATTTTTGGGTTTCCTATGTCAACTCACTCACAGCTAAAACGAAACTGATCGTCTTCGCTCGATAAATTCAATGTGAGGGAAATGGTGGGAGAGAGGAGTAGCTCTATGACGTTACCTCCTTCGAATGGTGGTGGAGCCATCTACATTGAATCCATTGGCAATATATTCAAATGTATATTCACAATATGATTCTGCTTTGTTCCAATTAATATATCAATAAATTGGGTATATACATTTGAATCACATTTTAAAAGTTTAATACACTAGTCCAATGGGGGAGAATCCCTCCTCATTATATTGTCAAGTGTTCCCTTACAATAGAATATCCTGTGTTTAAGAGATAACTCGAGAAAATCATCATCCAAAATCAAATGCTTTTCCATAAACACTAGATTTGATCTAATTCTCTCTTTCTCAAATTTATTCATTTTTCAGTCCTTTCACTCCAACTGCTGACTCTAGACTGACCCTGATTCGTTAGCCTAACCTGACCAGAAAAGAAAGAAAACATTTTCGATTTCGAAACAATTTTATTGAATAATTACAACAATAACATCAATAATACAGAGCATGTACAATCATCGATACTGTTTATTGTCTTCAATATGTTTCACCAATGCACTTAAAGCACATTGAAGTCTATTCACGTGTGATATATCAACTTTAGCGGCGAAACATAATTGATCCTCCATTTTAAATTTGCTCAAGGATATCACATATCTTGCATATACTGCATCCCATTCCAGACAAAGCCGTGATCCTTTCGTGATTTCCATCGCAATGTTTGATGCTCTTGTACTATTATCATCAACTCCACTATCAACTTCTAATAGGGTAAACATTCCACTCATCGCCATTGTCAACCCACACACAAATATATATCCAAAATGAGTAATGTCAAAACTGTTCTTCTTCTTCTTCTCACTCCTTTGAATTCTATTCACAGACTAATAAAACTATATCAAAAAAACCCGTTCCTTATATTCCCACCGCCGCTAATATATAAGCACGTCTCTGATTGGCTGAGAAGGGAGATGTATCCGACTCGTTGATTGGCTGAGAAGGAAACACGTGATCTAACTGTTTCCGGGAAAGTCATAACATTTGGCAAATTCCTGTTTTTCCATTCTCACTGAGAAAACCATTAAACAGACATGAATTGCTGTTGTCATCCTTAAATGTGACAAAGTTCCTGTTTTTCAAATTCTCACTGACAAAAACCATGAAAACAGACATAAATGTGAGAAAATTCATGTTTTTCAAATTCTCACTGACAAAAACCATAAAACAGCCATAATTTGATGTTGACATCTGAGAAAAACATCAAATAAATCGAACAACACACATATCCATCCATGAAAACAACCATAAATGTGACAAAATTCATGTTTTTCCAAGTGAGAAAATTCCTGTTTTTTCATTCTCAGTGAGAAAACCATAAACCACGTGGTGCTGTCACGAGTAGCACCCCCCTCTCTACTCTCTAGTGCTCTTTTTAAGAGTTTAAATTGACTGGAGGGCAACCATTTCTTCTATACGTGTTTTTGCTCCATTGTGACATATGATCAAAATTTAGATTTTTGATCGGTCATTTTGTTGCTAATTTGTTAAAATTAGTCGAATTGTCTAATAAATATAACTCCAGTGATGGAATGACCCCCAAACCTCACGAGATAAAGGCCACAAATGTCATGTATTTTTTTTTTTTTTGTTGCCTTGAAACTTATATTCTTAAGTATTCCCCAAAGGAAAGGTTAAAACAGGAAAAAATAGAAAATAGTCCAAATACAATTTCCCCGGGCACTTCGTATGGAAGTGGTGGCTTAAGTAACTTAGAGAGGACCCTGTCAGTCATAAATTAAGACTTCTGGGACAGACAGAACTCTGGTGCCAACTCGTGACCAAAAATAACTAGGGACAGACAGAACTCCGCAGTTGCTTTTTTGGCCAACTACTCCCTACCCCCCCCCCCTATCTAAACTACCATAGTCGTTGGCCAAAATTTTGAGATGATCATTTTGTTCTAAAAAGTTGAAAGGCTTAATCGGTAAGTTTCTGGGGTTAACATTAGCCTTCAAGACCTGGGTGCAATGGTCCTTCATTATATAAATTAATCCTTGTTCACAGATAGGATTTCGCTGATATCAAACTTTAATTAAAAATATGTCATTAAAAATTTCATAATATTTTTAAGATACTAGTCACATGTTTGGTTTGGAAGTAGCCTAATGTTATTTTCAGTTGCCCTTCCAATAATTTGGAAATGAAAACTATAATTATTTATGTATAGCTTTAAAACTGTTGCTCGTTGTAAGTTGCAAATTTGCCCTTTATTTTGAATAGACATTTTTTTAAATTAATCAATGCTCATCTTTAACATAAGGAAAATAAGAAAAATAGGGCTCAATTACACTTCATAATATGTTCCGCATTAATATTTTTTCATATGTAGGCCTACTGCCTCTGAAACCTTAACATCAAGTAAAATGTGAGGCTAGTTAATGGAAAAATTGAAGTGTTGCTTCCTGTTTCGCCACATTTGCTAAGGTCAATTCCCCCCCCCTGATATTTAAGGTACTTTTACTTCCTAAAATCTATCAGTTCAAGATTAGGTTCTCTTCTTTGAAAACTTTCAAAAGTGAAAATGAATACACCCTCTACATCTGCAAATACACCCTCTACGTCTGCAAATAGGACAGAAACGGAATCATTGAAGAATAAGAAGGTACAATACAGTGATAATAATTTCCTGAATGACAAAGAAATCATTGAAAAAGAAAATAAGATTTAGTACCTTTTATAATGATATTTGTACTATAACTAGATAGAACAAACCGGTTGTAGTCTGGTAATGGAATTTTGCAGAGGGGGTTCCGCTTTAGGAATCATTTAATTGTTTAAATTTTATACTTCCAATATTTAAACGAAAACTCCAATTTAGCTCCAAATCCTCTTATTCATAATTGAAACATCTAATAAGTGCTGATAACGTCCTATTCCTTACGATCCGGATTCACATACTAGCCCATAGATGTAGATCTGCGTCTTTGTATAATACCATGGTAACTTCTTGCAATTTGCGCTTTTCTAAATATTTCTTTTAACCAGCTCCGGAAAAAAAAGAATTGACAAAAATGTGGTAAAAATTATGACTGAAATTAGTCACATTTCACACAGCGCCATACTTGTGGGGCATTTATCTCTGCATCAGCATGTTGTACAAAACGTCGGCTGAGAATAGTATGAAGTAAATTTACACAAAATATGTTTTCTCACAAAATATTTCTCACAAAATATTTTCTCACGAAATATTTTTCTCACAATTTAGAAATTTTGTGTGCATATATAGGTGCTACTGATCCATTCTATTTTTCTTTTCTTATCAGTTTTATCATGCAACCCTTATAGACCAGGCATTGCTTGTGAAGGGAATTATAGACATAAAAACGATGTTCAGTGTACCCCCCCCCCCCTCCGCAAATGCGTACCCCGATACCCTGATTTACACAAGAAAAACTTTTGTGTAATTTTTACAGAATTCCTTTTTTGAGCAAAGATAAACGCGAAGGTAGTTTTCAAACTCTAGGAGTCAATTTTTCCTTTCAATTGGCAACCTTGGCAATTTTTAATTAATTTAAGGTTTCTGTCGCAATGATGCCAAGAATTGTTTAGATTTTCTGGACATTGCTTGTAAAACAATCCCCAACGGATAATTTAATAATTCTAACTTTAGTTTTCGAATACTTTCAAATTTAAAATACGGTTGCTATTTAAATGTGAAGAGTATGTCAAAATATAATATTACACAAACTGTGGTAATACTTTGACTTGTCCTGTATCTCTGCATAGACAGCGCTATTGCGCTGCCTATGATTTTGTTTCGGCTTTATGTGGCCCGCTGATGTCAATGCTAATTATTAATATAAATCGGCAAGCCCACAAACAAATCCATTTAATAAAAAAAAATCATAAATCATATTCCAATAAATTATGTATATCAAAAATTAAGTACAACAAATTTCAAAATCCATTCAAAATTACGAGCAAATTAATAGCGCAATACCCGGGGGTATTAAAATAGAGCTTTGTTCTATTATGAGATTGTGCATCTTATACTATTCGTGGGGGTTGGGTGAAAAAGAGGGGAGACATGTACTGCAGCATTATTGGTGAATCTGGCTAAAAAAAAAAGCCGAGTGTTGCGACATTTACCTTCGCTCACCCGAAAGCTTGTTTACGCTATAATACTATTGTCTTCAATAGGTTATTGCTGACAATTTTAGTAAAAGCCAAGCACCAGCACTTGTACTTAAGATTGTTTGATGTGTGTTTATGGCTTATAATGTATTGCGTAATTTTTTAAACTCACCAACTAGCATATTTGTTAAATAGTTGCTTTTCTTCACTACCGCTTTAATAGCACATACTTTTGCCCCCCCCCCCAAATAAAAATATTGTAGATACGCCCCTGTACCAGGAGTAACTATTATTTTAATTAATTTTAATGGTAAAATTTAAATTGCCATAAAAAATGTTGCACAGTTTCATAAAGAAACCTGGTACCCAGATCAGAAATTGTGACTGATGGAACTTAAATGTGCAGCATTGGTATCCGCATTGTCGGAAACCCTATACAGGTAATTGACAGTCCCCCACCTTGACCTGGAGGCGAAATAACCTTTTTTGGGTGGGAAGCTCTTGTGTAACTCCTTTTTTTTGTTCCTTTTTTTTAGCTGAAATATAAAACTAGATCAAATAAGTTATCTCGTGATAGTTTCCAATATTTGTATAATTTAATTATTAGTGCTTTGGTGAGAACTAAGCTTGTTGAGTTTCTTAGAGAACTGAAATTGTATAAAGGTTGTGGATATCATGGTCGATCAAAGACGATTGAGAGACTATCTATCTTCTTCTTCTGCAAGGTCTTCTATCTTCTTCTTCTATCTTCTGCAAGGTGCTCATGAAATTTTCTGCTGTGAAGAGAACATCGTCTTGTCTTGGTTTCATTTTGCGTTTTCAGTAGATTACTAGTTTTAAGAAACATACAAATATTAGAAAATATCACGAGCCCGTTAATTTCAGCAGCAGTATTTTGCCTAATGTGTAAAGCAGTAATTTTATTCATATAAGTTTCAGCTAGTTCTCTTTACTTCCGTAAGTAAAAGTTTTTCTTAATTAATCAAAGCAGAGTGTTTGTGTCGCAAACGGCAATTCCTAACTTGGCTTTCGTTTTTTTTCTTTTAATCATGAACTTTTTTTTTTACTGTAATACAGAAAGATGAGCTGGCAGAGACAAGGTGTTAGATTCATAGCTTATACTAATTGTCATTTTTTTTTAAAGAAAAACTTTTGTTTCTTTTCAACTAAAACTCAGACAGAGCAGTCGCCAATCTCAAAAACTATGATGTTTTGAGATCCCAATCTCAAAAACAATCTCAAAATCTCACCTATATTTATTTATTTCTTCTTTCTCCTTCCAGCATTTTTCTTGAATGTAACAATAAAGAAATCAGCTGGAATTCTGAAAAATTGAAATTCCTACCTGTTTCATTTTTTCTTAACTAAGTTATTCTTGTTCTTCAAATTGAAATAAAGACAGAGCTACAGAACTAAAACTTTCCATAAGTAAGAGCTAAAATAAGAAGAGTCGCCGACAAATCTTAAATATAGCAATTAATAACCTAGATTTGTTTTTCTTTCGTCTAAACCTTTCCTATTTTTACATAAATAAAAATAGTGCAGGCTGGTCGGTTCAAAAACTTTAAATTCTAACCTAGATTCAACTTTTTTCTAGTTTTTTTTTAGAATTAAAGGCAAGAAAGGCCAGAACCAAATTTGCACTTTACTGAAAAAAAATACAAATAAATGTGCATTGTCAGTTTAATATACATATACTGATATTTAATAATCAAAATATTGATATTACTTGATTTATTAAAGTTATAAAATTAAAAACATTTATATTTTTTCACTTAAGTGCAAATTATGTTCTGGCCTTGGTAAGGCATAGGGGTTTTGTGCCCAACGTATGCTAATTTTTGCTCGTTTTGTGTTTGACTCGGTTATTCATTGTAATTTATCTTCGTTTTGGGTTTCATCTGTTTATCAATATTGATTTGTGGTAGTTTCACGCTTGGTAGATAATTTTATTGTATTTTTGCTCGATATTTTTTTAATGTAGTTCTTTACTTTTCTTTGAAATACTTGTTTTGTGGAAAAAGTTTTTTAGATTAATTTCTGTTCGTTTTATATTGACATAGTCTTTTCAGGTAAAAAGAAAAGTAATACTTTAAATCTTTTCGTTTCTTTTAAGACTTTATAGTTTGGCCTGTAATTTTTATGGTTAAACGACATTTTCAGAAACTATTGTCGACATAGAACCACTTTAAAATCTAGACACAAACAATTGTTTGTATGATACCTCCGTACCTCCTCAGTGGGCCTGAAATGTAAAACTCGACAATATTAGCAAAAAATTATGTTTACTGTCTTTGATAGCTTGTATAAACTTACGCTATTTTGTTTTGGTTAATTTTTAGGCGCAGAATGGGTAGGTTTGGCGGGGTTGGGGGGCAGTGGAAGGGGGATTAGTTGCCCTCAAATCACTTTCGACTATTAAAAAGGGCATCAGCCCTTTTTGTTTTCAATCGAATGAGCCCCTTTTAAAATTCCAAAGACAACACCTTCGATTAGAAGCGCCCTGGTCTAAACAACAACAAAAAATGGTACACTATACCCATATCGATCATTACTATAAAAATGTCAAATCCTTCCATAACTTTCTACTAGTGAACCTTATTAAAAAAGTGCACTAGACCTTTCGATTTCCAATCGAATGAGCCCTTTTGGAAACGGCAACGCTTTCTATAAATACCTTATATGCCCCCAGGGCATAAATTACAACCCTTACCCTAACGTCTGTTAGGGTGGTTGTCAACCTCTAAGACCGAATTTCCAAAACTTTCAACTACGTTAAACAACATGGCTATCTCAAAATTTTGATTGGATGTGTCAGGGGAAATGGTGGGCGTGAGAGGGGTGTTAGTCGCCTTCCAATCACTTTCGACTATTAAAAAGGGTACAAGCCACTCCAATTTCCAATTGAATGAATGATTTTCGAAGTTTCTACGACAACTTCTTCGATACGAAGTGCCCTGCTCTAAAGGGAAAAATTAATAAATAATACATTGCGCCATCATCGCTCTTATATGCCCCCAGGGCATAACTTAAAACCCTTTGCCCTGAGGGTTTTGGGGGAGTGTCCTCCTCTTTACTTAGTCCCCGTTTCTTGTCTCGTTCTCGACTGTCCTTGTTATTTACTTAGACAGTGCAATCGCACTGCTTATGATTTATACATCAATTTTCTATAAAAACCATATATGCCCCCAGGGTATAACTTACAGCCCTTGCACTGAGGGCTCTGAGGGAGTTATTATCCTAAAAGACCTAATTTCCAGAATGTTCAACTACGTTGAACAAAATGGATATCTCAAAATTTTAATTGGATGTGCTTGGTAAAATGATGGGCGAGAGAGGGTCGTTAGTCGCTGTCCAATCACTTTCAGTTATTAAAAAAGGCACGGGACCTTTCAATTTCCAATCGAATAAGCACTTTAGAAGTTTCTACAACAACGCTTTCAATAAAAACTTTATATGCCCCAGGGCATAACTTGTAGCCCTTGCCCTGAGGGATAGGGGGGGAGGGGTTATCATCCTTAACGACCTAATTTCCAAAACTTTCAACTACGTTGAATAAAATGGCTATCTAAAATTTTTGATTGGATGTGTTTGGGGACAAGGTGGGCGTGAGAGGTGGGTTAGTTGACCTCATATCACTTTCGACTATTAAAAAGGGTACTAGCTCTTTGAATATCAAATCGAATGAGCCCTTTTTCAAGTTTCTAAGACAAATATTTCAATGAAAACCTTATATGCCTCCAGGGCATAGCTTATAACCCTTGCCCTGAGGGTTGTGGGGGAGTGTCCTCCTCAAAAATATATTTTCTATCTGGAAATCAACTACGCTGAACAAAATTGCTAGCTCAAAATTTTTATTGGATGTGTTTGGGGGAATGATGGGCGTAGGGGGGTGGGGCTAGTTACCCTACAATCACTTTCGACTATTAAAAGGGGTACTAGCCCTTCGAATTTCCAATCGAATGAGCCTGTTTTAAGTTTCTACGACAACACCTTCTATAAAAACCTTCTATATATTGGCTAATTGCGCTCCAATCACTTTTGACTATTAAAAAGGGCACTAGCCCTTAGAATTTCAAATCGAATGAATCTTTTTTGAAGTTTCTACGACAACGCCTTCTATAAAAAACCTTATATGCTCCCAGGGCATAATTTAAAACCCTTGCCCTAAGGGTTGTGGTGGAGTGTCCTCAAAAACATATTTTCTATTAGGAAATCAACTATGCTGAACAAAATGGCTATCTCAAAATTTTGATTGGATGTGTTGGGGGGACTGATGGGTGTGAGGGGGGCTAGTTGCCCTCCAATCACTTTTGAATATTAAAAAGGGGCACTAGAACTCTCAATTTTCAATCGAATGAGCCCCTTTTGAAGTTTCTACGACGACCTCTTCCATATGAAGTGCCCTGCTCTAAAGGAAAAAAACAAATTATATATAGTACATTGTGCTAACATCGTTCTTATATGCCCTCAGGGCATAACTTTAAACCCTGTCCCCGAGGGTTGTCCTCCTCAAAACCATATTTTCTATCTGGAAATCAACTAAGCTGAACAAAATGGCTATCTCAAAATTTTGATTGGATGTGTTTGGGGGAATTATGGCTGTAGGGGGGGGGGGGAGTTGCCCTCCAATCACTTTCGACTATAAAAAGGGCACTAGCCACTCTAATTTCCAATCGCATGAGCCCTTTTCAAAGTTTCTACGACAACTCCTTCGATACGAAGTGCCCGGATGGAGAAAAAAACACATTGTGCCCACTTCGTTCTTTAATTAGGCAGCGCTGGCGCGCTGCCTATGAAAATATAATTCTTTAGATTTATGTGTTCTTGTTTTGAGACAAAATACAGATAGAGCATATGGCAGTCCCAGTTATATAGTTTAAAATTTCTAGCCTAACTTTAAAAAAAGACAAAAATCGTCTTTTTCGACATAAAAACTTAAATAAGGTGAGATACGTTAGCAATGACAAACATTGTAATTTCTACCCTAGCTTATTGTTTTTACTCTTTTTTTTAAACAAAGATAAAGAACGTGCAGCTGGCAATGTCAAAAATTATAAATCCCAGACCTAGCTTTCCTTTTTATTATTTTAACTAAGACTTTCTTTTCTTTTCAATAGAAATTGCTGGTTCTCTTTTATTTCAATGAAAATGAGGAGTATAGCTGGCTTTCTCGAAGTCTAATTCTTCTTTCAACTTTTTTCTCCTTCAATGAAACTTCATTTGATCTTTAAATGAAACTTCATTTGATCTTTAAATGAAACTTCGTTTTAAAGCTGACATAGTAGACTCACAGACTCATTTATTTTATAAACAACTATCGTAGCCGTGGCCACAGCCGTGATTGAATGTACAATGGCTACATGTAGTGACTAAATGTAGTTTTATTATTTTATGCAATGTTTAGTACATTGCATAAAACTGTTCACTGGCGGTTTAAATAACTGACAAAAAAAAGGCACGAATGAATTGCTTTTACGGGTTGTTCGACACTTTGGCGGCACTAGTCGGTTTTTATGGCGGGTGTTGGCGGTGATAGGCGCTGGTGGGGGAAGCAACGAACGGTGTTTCTGGGACGAAAGAAGGGACTGCCAAAAATTGCACATCAACTGCAAGCGCCTATCACGCAACGTTGGCAGTCGTAAGATACTAAGGGCAGCCTCATAAGAGTTGTACTTCACGCCTAGTATCACTTTCACTGCACTGAATGGCCTCCAGATCTTCACTTAGGTGGGCAATATTATGAGCCTGAGGGCCCAACACAGGACACGCATATTCTAGGATAGGGCGCATATATGTGACGTAAACCGTCTTCAGCTGACTTTGTGAGAAACCTAGTCGGCGCAAGGTAATTAGCGACCATAGTGCGCAACTACCTTTTTTCACCAGACCGACGATGTGCGCGCTAAATGAACAGTCGACACTGAAAGTAAACCTGAGAATCACTGAGGTTGAGGCGGTAGGGTACCACGGATCTGGGCATGAGAGGTCACGCTTAAGCGAATTAAACCTCATGACTTTTGTTTTATTGACAATAAGCTGGGTGTCATTGATACAACACTGCTCGAGAAAGGATTTACTGATCTCACTGCTGAACTGGGGATACACGTCTGACTTTTCAGCAAGATATTTCAGAAGGGAGATATCGTCCACGTATTTGAATCTGTCTTCAAACTCGATGATAATGTAGTTAGTTACCGCTAAAAACAAAAGAGCTGCCAGCTTAGTGCCTTGCGGCGCGCCGCACGTCAGTTCAGCCCACTCAGAGTTTAATTCACTTGGAAAGAGGGCATAGACACACTGGTGGCGGTTACGCAGGAAGTCAACAACTAAGAGCAAAATATGCTTCCTAGTGCCAATATTTTTTAGGTTATTTGCTGCTGTATAATGGCGGATCAAGTCACATGCCTTACGATAATAGACTAAAAGCAGGTCAACGAGGCTACTGCTTTTGTTCAACCTCGGTAATCAGGTGGTAGAGACGTACTAGATAATGCGTCGTACTACTACCTTTCAAGCAGCTGTAATGAAACGGATCATGGGCTGGCTGAACTTGGGCTAGTAGCGGTCTATAAATAAAGGATTCGGTCACTTTAGCCATATTAGGCATAATAGAAATCGGACGAAGCTGATCACAGGATTTCGGGTCTTTGACTTTGTGTAAGACGCGCATGTAGGCTTTTTTCCAAGCACTCGGGAATTTGTTCTCCTTGAAAGACGATTGATCACTGATGAGTGTGGTTTTGCTAGAAACATAGAATTTTTCTCTTGAAAGTTTAACTGGCAATTCTCCTCGATAAGAAGCACAGTTGTTTTTCAACTTTTGAAGTTCTTTATACACCGCGAACTCGGATACCTCAACGATTGTATCTTCAGAGATGTCAGCAATGAGGGCTTCGATTTCGGCTTCGGTGAAGGACGGGTGAGTAGTACAGATTGAAGTGAAAAAGGCGTTCACTTCAGCTGATTTTATCAGCGTTCTGTCATCTTTCTGTATCTTAACGTCACTGGTGGTACGTTTACCGGTAAGACGCTTGACTTCAGAGTGCCACTTGCGGGGCTCATCTTGAAGGAGAGGCGAGACTTTGTCATGAACGTACGGTTTCTGCGCTGCTCGTAACAGTTTAACAATGCAGTTACGAAGTTTGTTTGCTTGAACAATATCACCACTGCGATGTAACTGGCAGCGAGTTAAGATAAGCATCTTGAGATCTGGTGTTACCCAAGGTTTGTCAGTGTCACTAACAGTTATTTTTTTTCTCAGGGAAATGTTCATGATATTTAAATAACAGCAAAGAGTTGAAAGTATCAACTTTGTGGTCAATATTTGTCAAAGAGCAAATCTCATCAAAGTCAAACGTCCAAATCCACTGTCCGAAGGAACGAATTGCCTCTTTAGTCATAGGTAGAGTGGCAATTTTTTACTTTACGTGGTGCTGGAAGGCCAACTTTGGTTTTCCAAAGAAGTGTGTTATGGTCAGAGTTATGCAACGGACCGAGAGAGCAGGGTACTTCGTAATAAACGGGAATGTTTGTGAAAATAAGATCTAATATACTATCACTGACGTGCGTTGGGATTGAGACAACTTGCTTGAGGTCAAGCATGCTGGAGACCCATGCCCTATTAGTCTGATTGAAATCGCCAGCGATTACAAAAGCAGGCACTGCGTGTTTGCGGCGTAGGTCATCAGTACAGTTTTGGATATACTGGATCAGTTCTTTCCTGTTCTTTGCAGTCTCGGGGTAGTAAACTGCGGCTACAACCAAGCACGAATATCGCTTTGATAGGCGCTTTGGTTTGCATTCGACCCACATTACTTCATGTCATGAGTCACTGAGCTGACTGAGTAATTTACAAGGTAAGTCTTCCCGAAAGTACTGGCCGACCCCGCTGCCTCGTCGGTTAATCCCTCTGTCGCGTCTCGTATTAAAAAAACACTTGTGCCCTTTGATATGCCCAGTTTCATCGTTAATATCCCAACATTCTGTGATGACAGCAATGGGGGAACTCGTCTGTTCGAGAACCACTTCAAGTTTGTCGGTTTTTGTTGTTTAGCGATCGGGCATTACTTACTAGGATATTGGGCAGTCTGCACTTCGCCAAGAAAAACTCAGGTGGTAGGGGAGGTGGGGTACTTGACAAGGACGATACTGGGTCATCATACCACGGACGGAGCGTAGGAGAGATTTCACTAGGAGGGATGCATTTAACTACTGTCAGAATACGTTCCCTTGCCGTTCTGAGAGACCTCACTCTCGTTTCAGAAAGAGAACAGGAATAGCACACTTCTCTGGCCTCCTCCTTTCCCTCTGTGGCTACGCTTGGATCGCTGTTGACTTGTAGTGGCATCTGGCGGCTTTCTCAATGGTCAAAAGAGCCGTAAGTTAACGAATATAAAGTTTGAAATTTCTTTTTTGAGGAAAAGCATCGAAAATCTTAGACTATCTCTTCTTCTTTTATTATCCTTTAAACTAAAACTTTCTTTACAAACTAAAGTACAGAGCAGCTGGTGCTCTCATTTTTTTTCAGCCACATTCATGGTGCAAGGTACTTCATAAAACCTTTATAAAATGTGTCCCTAATCCTTTATTTTATCTCACTCAGAAGCTGTAATTGCCTGCACCTTCTTTTAAAGGAATTAACAGAAAAATATTCAGAACAAATTTCTACCAAGTATCACTCAAAATGGAAGTGCAGAACTGAAAGAAGTTGTTCCTCAGTTTTTGACATGCTTCCACATGATAATTTGATCGGTCAGTGTGACGTCTTGTTTCTCTTGCGGTTTGGTTGAAAGCAGAGTCGTACCCAGGATTTTTTTTTTTTTGGGGGGGGGGGGGGGTACAAAAAGACACATCAAAATTTGTTTATATTCGTTGTTTATATTCATTTTTATCACGTTTTTACGAGTCGAACGAACACTTGGGGGGGGGGGGGTAACCCCCTAGACATAGCCTTGCTTGAAAGGAGGGATAATGCGCAGAATTTTATCATATGAAGGTAGGATCAAGTACAGCCTACCTTGTCTATCTAGTTTCGCATCTTCTGAAATATTGCCATCTAGGATTACTGCCATACATAGCGCGTCTATTTTAAGCGACTGAACTCGGTAGAAAATCAAACGTAAATCTGGAACATAGTCCAGGTGTGTCTTATTATAATTGTTTACCAATTTTTCTTGCTAGATCCTGAGAAATCCATTTTATTTTTCAGATGGATCAACTACTAAAATTGGAAACGGAACAATTACAAAGCTCTCCGAATTTATCATTCTTAGTACGAAAAAATGCAGATGAATTTACTGATCAGCTAAACATTTTTATATAGTGTATAAATATAGTTTATAAATATAGAATAAGGTTTCTTGACGATTTAGCGCCGCTAACTGGATGCGTCTCCTGTTTCTGAATAGAATATACCTTACATATAGCCTATATTAGAAGAAACGAGGTTAGGAAATTGCGACAGAATGCAAACCTATCAATAAAGTACATTTTCCTAGTGTCAAATCTAAGTTATATTGGATAAAACGTACCAAAACTGGCACTTCTACTGGCGTACTGGTTTGGAACTGCATTAAATAGAATTATCAGTGATGATGATGATGATTACAGACACCAACAAAGGCAAAACAAAGATGGAGATGGATGATTTTTGCTGAAACAACCCTATCCTTTCCTATCCTACCCTTTCCTTTCTAACCTATACTTTTCCTTTCTAACCTATATTTCCTTTCTAACCTAAACTAACCTATCCTTTCCTTAAAAGAAGAGAGCAAGCTAAAAACAAGACAAAAGAAAAACCTCTAGAAAAACAACAGGTCTATGGCAGGTAGTAAGAAAAACAAGGAAAATTATCACAATGAATATTTTGCCCTTCATTCATAGGAAATGAAGAGGATACGTCGACCAAATTTGAACTCTTAAACTAATAATTGAGAAGTGTCTTAGTCATCACAGACCTATAGTTTCAGGTTCATAGATTATGAGCAAGGATTAATATTGCTGTTGTTAAGGTAGGAAATAAGGTCAGTAGATGGTTTCGTATTGAATCAGGAGTTACGCAAGGTTGTTTTATTCCCACTTATACGGATTGCTTTGATGGAATTTGTCCTAAGGAACACGACAAAGGCTGTGGGAGAGCATGGAATCAAATGGGGAAGCAGAACTCTTCAAGACTTATATTATGCTGATGAACTGAGTGTCCCTAGCCGAAATCAAACAGTTCGTGGTAACGAACTGTAAGTAAGGAGCGACCCGGCTCAATTGTAACCGAAACTGTAAAAAACGGAATTTTTATTTTATGCTGATTTTAAATATACAAGTTTCATGAAGTTTAGTCTTACCCATCAAAAGTTACGTACCCGAGAAAGCTTGCTTTATTTTATAAAAAAGGGGGGATACCCCCTAAAACTCAAAGAACTTTAATGAAAATCACAAGATCAGATTCAGCGTATCAGAGAATACTATAGAAGTTTCAAGCTCCGATCTGCAAGAATGTCGAATTTTGTATTTTTTGCCAGAAGAAAGATCACGGATGACTTTTATTTGTTTGTTGTTGTTTTTTCTAGGGGTGATCATACCGACCAAGTGGTCCTAGAATATCGCGGGAGGGCTCATTAAAAGTTCTAATTAAAAGAAATTAAAAGTTCTAGTGCCCTTTTTAAGTGGCCAAAGAATTGGACTGCAAAAAGGCCCCCTCCCACGTTCCTTTTTTTCCCAAAGTCACCCGATCAAAATTTTGAGATAGCCATTTTGTTCAGCATGGTCGAAAAATACAATAACTATTTCTTTGAGGATGACTTAATATCCCACAGTCTCCGGGGGAAGGACCGCAAGTTATGAACTTTGCCCAATGTTTACATATGGTATTGGTTATTGCGAAGTATACAGAAGTTTTCAGGGAGGATTTTTTCTGGTAGTTGAAGTTTTCATGGAGGAAGGGACATTGCTATAAAGGGGGCGCCGGATTTCCCAGCATTATTTAAAAAAACGATCAGAAATTAAATATATAAAAACAAACAATTTTTTCAACTGAAAAAAAAGGAGCAACATCAAAACTTAAAATGAACAGAAATTATTACAAATATGGGTTTGCCCCTTAATCATTACCTCGCTCTTTACGCTAAAGTTTTTTTTAGTTCTTTTCATAAGATCTATTTATTCTAATTAACGGCCTTTGTGATTAAGGGGTCATTCTTAAAGAATTGGAAAAAAATTTGGACTTTAGTGTAAAGAGCGAGGTATTGACTAAGGGAAAACCCCCTAATATATGTAATAAAAATATACGAATATAGAAGTTCGTTACGTAAGTTAATTCGTAAGTTACATCAGATTAAAATTTCGAGAAGGCTATTTAGCCAAAAAGAAGTAAAATTAATTTGCAAATCTCGTTCTAATTATTCATGTACGGAGAGCCAAAATCAAATGTGCATTAATTCAAAAAAAGTTAAGAAATTAAATAAAAAAAACTAGTTTTTTTTAATTAAAAGTAAGGAGCGGCATTAAAACTTAAAATGAACAGAAATTTTCCGTATACGAAAGGGGCTGTCCCCTCCTCAACGCCTCGCTCTTTACGCTAAAGTTTGACTCTGTCTCACAACTTTATTTTTTAAAACAATAAAAAACTTTAGTATAAAGAGCGAGGCGTTGAGGGGGGGGGGGCAGCCCCTTTCATATACGGAATAATTTCTGTTCGTTTTAATGTCGCTCCTTACTTTCAGTTAAAAAAACTTGTTTTTTTTATATTTAATTGTTAGCAAAATTGATGATTTTTTGGAGGTTTTAAGAGTTCAGCGCGCCAAAATAGGTTCAAAAATTAATATTAAGAAGACTAAGTCGCTTTGACGCGGAATAAGTGAAGGTGAACCGATGATGATGAGCAACGAGAAGATGGAAAATTGAATAGCTTCACTTATCTATGTACTACTATTATTAGAAATGGTGGATACGGTTAAGATGTTATAAGTAGAAAAGCTAAGGCCTAGGGTGTTTTTTCGCAGTTGAAAAAAAAAATTGGAACAGTACGAAGATAAGTCTGCAAACCAAGATTAGAATATTAGAAGCAACGGCGATGACAGGGTTCAGGTGTGGTTTTGAAACGTGAGCACTCCAAAAGATGAAGAAAGACTTTTTAGATGTTTTCTAGAGGAATTGTCAACAGACCCTCTTAGTTACCGGTCTGACTGACCGTATTTTAAACAATAAGCTGTGTGAGTAATGTCGTTCTACCTCACTTTCAAAGACTATAGTGAAAGAAAAGTTGAGATTGCCAGGATACGTCATGCGGATGAAGGGTGATAGATTGCCAAGGATCGTCCTTCTTGGCCAACCATCTAGGGCCAAATGAAAAGCCGATTGTCACTAAATAGGGCGGAGAAAAGTCGTAAGAAAGGGAAATTGGTAATTGGAACATCTTCGGAGTGTAAAAAGGGGAGCTTCAAATAGATTGGGCGAAGGAGGAGCCTTCTTAGCAGGAGGAGCTTTCTTAATAGGAGGAGCCTTCTTGCCTCAGGGGATTTGGTGCTGCAGTGAATTGTTTGCAATAGTAGTAATTATTTCAGCGTCCATCAGGGAGGATGGGTTGCAATTTCAGCGGCGGCAATTGCAATATTAGGAAAGAGTTTAGACTGGAGAATAATTTTTCTTTCATCCAATTTCCAGCCAATGCTATACCCTTACCAAAGCATTTAGGCCAATGTGAGTCTAGACCAAGATATAGAAGCCGAGGCTAGCATATATCTTTTGAACAATAAATTAGCCTAACCTAAACAGCCACATCCTTGTTTTTCAGGCAATTGGAAATCTACAGGAGGATAAAGAGCCCAGAATTATTTAACAATAATCTTGCATGACAGCTACTCCTGAGAAGGAAACATAGTTATTACAAATGAGCAGTACCATTTTATTTCCCATTCAGAACTCTTTCCAAATCTCTTACACATCTTAAAGTAAGACAGGGGTGAATCAAAGATTAGTTTAGTGGGGGGGGGGGCGCATAAAAGGTTGCTCCGATAAACTGGCGAACAAAGAAATACCAGAAATACCAAAGAAATACAATTTAAAGGGAACCTCAACGATTATAAGTCGTAGGTAGGCAGTGAAAATGGTCGTAAATATGATCTAAAATCTAGTGATACAAAAAATAGTAAGTTATAAAATCCACCCCACAATAAAAAAGATAAAAAGCTGTTCACCCTCGACAAAAAAATATATTAACCCCAAATCCACCACTACGTTAGGGAGGCTGGGGAGGGGGCCCCTCGACCTGGATCCGCCAATAAAGTAAGAACTTTTTTGCTAAATTATTTTTCTATTGTTTTTATAAACCATAGGATTATATAAGGGGGATAGGGTTCAAATGCGATATTAGTGACCAATGTATTTAAAATAATGCTTTATTGTGGCGTTTGCTTGACAAGAATAGTCACTGTGCAAATCGATTTGCACAGTGACTAGTGAAACAGTGCACAGTGCCAGATTCTGTGCCAGTGCACAAAGAAAAATTGTTGCATAACATTTGATTTAAATAATTTTCTCGGTTTAACTGAAAGTATACAATCCCACTGGTTTATACTTGACATTTTGGGGAGGGAGATCCATGATCATTGTCCCTTACGAAATCCATTGTTACCCAAATAAAATATTCCAAAAGCGGAGATATAAAGGAGAAATAGGATATTTGATAGAAGACGACTATTTTCCTTTCAACTAGCCAGTCAGCCCCTTCGAAAAATATCCAGGCTTACAGCGATGGTACTAGCGCGAATATGATTTTGAATATATTCTAAACCTAATTTAAATTGTTTGGCAGGTAGATCAGACAATTAGTACGAAGGGGGAGGGAAAAGAAGGTTTACGGTGCACACCCCTAGAAAATGTGTAGCCATCTGTAGAGTCCTCAAAAGGCAGCTTAAAGCTAATTTCTGTTCAACACGGTGCAATAGTCATCCCTTACTACCGTATGACAGATTGCTTCATGCAACAAACTCCCAGATATGCCTATGGGTGCGCACATTGGGGAGGAAGGGGGTAATACTGATAACAAAATATACATCAAAAGAATTCGCTTTTCTTGTCAATTCCAAATGTTTAAAATTTCTTATGGACGATAGCGTAGGGATTTACGACTTAGCCAGTTTTTGTATTTGATGCTTTAGGTGTGTTCGAACTCGATATGCTATATACGAGTAATGACATCAAACTCATCTCTGGACTGCAAAATTTGATTCAAATAACGTCGCGTATTAGAGCTTATTTTTTTATTTGAAATAGTGAGCCATATTTGAGCCAAAATTTGATTCAATTAGAGCTTATTTTTTATTTGAAATAGTGAACCATTTCATCTCTGCTCGTGATGAGATAGAGAATAGTGAGTCCTCATCGATTAAAGTACTGGACCCTCGATGGCACATGCTTTTGTTTTCTTTCCTTTAAATTAAATTTTCACTGTGCCATCTTTATTTTGTGTAATATTTAGATTCAAGAAGATGGCTTCATTAGAACGCTTATTACCTGATTTGTTTTGTATATATATCTTAGAAGATTCACGCGCAAGGGTTCAATTTGTGAACGGGGTCTTTTTCCAGGTTTATTATTAATCGAAACAATCCCATTCCATTAAAATATATAATTGAAATATAAACTTTATTAAAAAAATATAGAAACATATACAATTCAAAATATAAATATTTTATAATGCCAGCGTCAACATAAATAATTTCTTAGACCACACTGCTTTTCCATTTACAAAAAATTAAAGAAGAAAAACGGGTTTTAATTTTTTATAAAGCAGTGAATACAATAAAATAAACACTTAATTAAACAAAAATACTCCGAATATTTCGGCCCCACGTCCTCATCACAGTATTTTATTTGATCAAACAAAAATAGTAGATACGTCTGTAGGACTTTTACAAAGCTTCAGGGAAATTATAGAAATAAAAAAGATAATATATTATCTAATATAAAGATAATATAATATATTATAAAAGGGTATTAGTATCAATAGAGATGAAGGGGAATTTAGGATCAATTCAATTTATAATAGTTTAATTAAAAAGCAGGTAAGATTTTCAATCAGTACTTATTTTAATAATTGTTCTGAAACGAAAGATGACCTTGCGAACAAAGGTCAGACTGGGTTAAATGCTGGGAAAAGTAAACGAACTGCAGCTAAGCTTGCAAGTAAACGAATCCGTTCAATTTATAATTCAAACATTGGGTAATGAGCTTGTGAGATCTAATTAGGGGTTATGGGCCGGGGGTTAGCTGACCTTTATTGTTTTGGTTTAAGTATAAATATATTTTAATTTTTTGATAGATTTCCATTTATATACTGCGAGGAGGCGTGTTTCAATCAATATAGACATTCGATTTTGTTTATACGCCAGTGAATGGAAGTGTTTATTTAATATGTGAGTTTTGTTTCCTATTTATTTATATTTTTTCTTTTGTTTGTTTAGTATGTTTTTATGTTGATGGAAGTTAAGGTTTTTAAAAAGAACATTTTTTGTTTCATTTTTTTCTTTTCTTTCTTTTTCCGTTGAGAAAGGCTCCCGGACGTGGGGCCGAAATATTCGGAGTATTTTTGTTTAATTAAGTGTTTATTTTATTGTATTCACTGCTTTGTAAAAAAATTAAAACCCGTTTTTCTTGTTTAATTTTCAGCGTCAACATCTTGCATGATGAAGCAATTATACTCTCTAGGGTACGATAAAAGCCAATATGGTTTCCTTCACATTTTAGAGGAAAATTAGGCTTTTCTATTGCTTAGACATGGAAGCATTCAGCCAAGAGCATACATCCCCGAAAAGGGCAAGATATTCAAATTGCCCTTACCAAAAGTTTTATTATAAGTATTGCACAGAGCTTATCCTACCTCTGCACAAAGGAAAATTCTAGGCTTTTGTGTTGAAAATTCCTGGTTTATCACAAGGAGGGCATGAAATGGTGTATCATATACTCGAAAAAGACACTTTTTTTTAGGAAGAAAAATCAACTAAAAAAGTTTGCACGCAGCAAAGGTCTTCAAGGCATTTCTAAGTCAAGATTAGCTAAGTTGATAGACAGCATCAACAAAGTCTTTGGCAACACTGCTGAGTAGCTATTCTGCTGCGAATCTTCCTAAAGCCTTCCTAAAGTTACGATACTAGATATGAAGCCAATATTTTTGTGAATAGTTACAAGATTAGCTAAAAAGCTAATAAAAGTTACAAGTTGATAGACAGTATAAACGAAGTCTTAGGCAACACTGCTGAGCAGCTATTCTACTGCAAATCTTCAAGGCTTTCTAAAGTTACGATACTAGATATGAAGTCTGTATCTTTGTAAATGGTTACAAGATTGACTAACGTTGATAGATAGCATAAACGAAGCCTTTGGCAACACTACTGAGCAGCTGTTCTATTGCAAATCTTTAAGGCTTTCTATAGTTACGATACTAGATGTGAAGTCTGTATCTTTGTAAATGGTTACAAGATTGGCTAACGTTGATAGACAGCATAAACGAAGTCTTTTGCAACACTGCTGAACAGCTGTTCTATTGCAAATCTTCAAGGCTTTCTAAAGTTACGATACTAGATATGAAGTCTGTATCTTTATAAACAGTTACAAGATTGGCTAACGTTGATAACACATCATTTTTGGCAATACTGCTGAACTTGGCACTTTCGATTATGTACCTGAAAGCATTATAACTCCCAAAGCTGTTTAAAAAACCTTTAAGTTGCTCCAAGAACTGATTCTGCCTTGGTCCATGGCACCAGTTTGCAAGTAGACCTGAAATAAATACTTAATTTCAACTTAAAAACTTAGTCAAACAAATACTATTTCCAAAGTAGCAAATTTACGATTCATGAGTATGTCTATTACCAGAAAGCAAAATGTTTCCATTTAGGTTAGCATATAACCAATTTTTTCTCTTGTATTTGGGGCACTTTTTTGTAACAGGTCTAGGGTAAGAAGAATTCAAAAAGGGCAAGGTCATTCAGGTTCTAAAATACACCAAAATATGACCCTTCCTTTTCCTTTTTTACCCTTTTTTCAAATTATAATTTGTAAGTTTAAAGAGAATTTAAAATTAAAAATGAGACGGCGTAGCACCAGTGTTTCATAAGTACACCTTGAACATTTTACATTCAATTTTCTGCACAGAATGAACTTTTCTTTGGGGAATAAGCAAAAAAAGGTAAAACTCCAGTTGAGTCATTTTTGCTATTTCTGTAGAATTTATGCATTAATTTTGGTCTATATTTTATTTCCCATTTATTGACGATTTTAGTGCCAGTTAGTTTTAGTTGCGTTTGATCTCTCGTTTAATTAGGACTTTGCAAGCCTTATCTTGTCTTTCCCATCCCTCGCTGTGCTTAGCCTAACACTGAAATACATCTACTTTTTCATCTTATTCTGTTTTGAAAAGTTTCCAGTAATTCAGTATGATGAATTGAATAATAAAAAAAACATATGTTTTCAAAAAAGAAACTCAAAATAAAATAAGGATAAATTCGCTTATTTGCGATTGTAAACTTAAAACAAACAGATACTAAATTTACGCTAAAATTGCAACCGTTGTCGCAGCAAGCTCTGGTTGGGTTCACAGAAAAAAGTGTCCTAACAGCAACTGTGATTTCCTTTCTCACCTTCGATTAAAACTGTAGTTTTTCCGTCCTCAAAACTGTAAAATTGTTAGGTCTCATCAAAGAATTTTTCTTCTAGAAAATAAGACATTTCTTAATGACAGTCTCAAATACACTAGGCTCTTCAAACCAACTTGATTCTCTATTTCCTGAAATCCAACCAATATTGCAAGTTGTAAAACCCACCACGTGTACAAGCTAATTCTTGATTACTTTGCCCCAGATAACCCAGCCTAGCACAGCCAATGCTTTTATTTCTACAATTATAGCATGTACAAGCTAAAGCTAAGTTACTTTGCCTGATTTTTTTTTTTTTTTTACATTTTCGATGTACTTAAAAATAAAAACAATTTGATTCAGTGTCTATATCCGATTGATTTCCACATAAAAACTTCATTAGTAATAAGAGAACTACTTGATTTTTCCGGAAAGCACTAGGATGGCTGAGAGTGTGTCCTCTTTTAAAATAAGATAAAGAATATCTTGATGAATAAGGATGGGTGAGGGGGGGGGGGGGGCTATCTTCTGTCTTCTATCTTTTGTAAGTATTGGTTCGCGATTCCCACGAGGTTTATTTTTTGTTTATTTATAAGGTTGCATTTTTCTTCTTTTTTTTTGTTTTCTTTTCAATATCTATGTAGTAAGTGAGTAAAATATTGAGTCTTGCCACAAACAAATCTATATAGATTTTCACGTGGTAGGTTTGTTTGATATGATTTTTTTGATTTTTTTTTTAATTCATAAAAATGAATTTCTCTCTCTCATTATATTGTTATTTATAATCGTTGTCTAACATCATGGATGGCGACAATTTCCTAACCTAAAATTTATCAGGAACAAATCAATCAAAATGTAGACCAAATAGCAAAACTATTGTACCTTCGTTCCCTTACATTTCTTGTTTACAAGTCAATCTTTATGACAAAAAAGAAATCCCAGCACAACGAAGCTTTTAATCCCTGCTATTGCCAGGATTGTTCCAAAAACCTTCCGAAAATTGGCTGGAGTGTCAAGCTATTGCCTGGATTGTTCCAAAAACGTTCCAGAATTTGGCTGGAGTGCCAAGCTATTGCCTGGATTGTTCCAAAAATTGCCTGGATTACCAGGCTATTGCCTGGATTGTTCCTAAAATGTTTCAAAAATTGCCAGGATTGCCGGGCTATTGCCTGCATTGTTCCAAAAACGTTCCAAAAATTGCCTGGATTGACTGAATTGTTCCAAAAATATCCCAAAAATTATCTGGATTGCCAGGCTATTGCCTGGATTGATCCAGAAACTTTCCAAAACTTGCCTGGATTGTTCCAAAAATTGCCTGGATTACCAGGCTATTGCCTGGATTGTTCCTAAAATGTTTCAAAAATTGCCAGGATTGCCGGGCTATTGCCTGCATTGTTCCAAAAACGTTCCAAAAATTGCCTGGATTGACTGAATTGTTCCAAAAATATCCCAAAAATTATCTGGATTGCCAGGCTATTGCCTGGATTGATCCAGAAACTTTCCAAAACTTGCCTGGATTGTTCTAAAAACGTTTCAAAAATGTTCTAAAAACGTCTTGATCAACATTTCCTTGGCTGTGGGTTATCTCCCACCAAATTTCAAGTGAACGTTAACACTTAAATACGAAAGGTAAGTGGGGCTCGGAACTGACAGGCACCTCTGAGAATCCATTCACTCTGTCCCATGGTTCAAAATCCCTTCCTCCTTAGGTTTCAAGTGGATCAAAGGTTCGAGAAGGG
This sequence comes from Artemia sp. Qi Xiang Cuo, assembly GCF_049724085.1. Classification (NCBI taxonomy): domain Eukaryota; kingdom Metazoa; phylum Arthropoda; class Branchiopoda; order Anostraca; family Artemiidae; genus Artemia; species Artemia sp. Qi Xiang Cuo. Next base: position 832,304 of record NC_142810.1, read on the forward strand.
GCGTATTCCTTTAGTCAGAATACTTTTTCCATAAATTTTAAGCAGCCGGTAAAAAAAAACCTCCCTACCTCTCCGCTGTAAAGCTGGTGTTGGAGGGGGGGAGGTGAAGGGCCTCTTTGTCCCTCTAATCACACAGATAAAAATTCGTGTATGATTCCGCTTTGAACGGGACACAACATAAACAGTTCTCTGCTAAAAAGCAGTCCCTGAAAGGGGAAGGGACGTCCAAGGGCCCAAGGAACCGCTTTCTCCATCGAATCATACAACTGAAAATCAACTAACTTGTTTGATTTAATTAAGATACAACATTCCTACCACTCAAGTCAAAAGAAGGAGGATGGAGCAGTGGGGGTGCTAAAAGGACAACCGCCCCAATTTGGTCTTCCTGTCATCCAGACTGAAAATCCTTGCTTGATTTTGGTTGAAACAATATGTAATTTCGCTTCATAGAAGAAGCTAACTTCATTCTAAAACGTTAAGGGAGAAAGGGGGAGGCGTTATTGCTGGAGGGCCATGAACCCACCTGATATCTCAATCATTCAGACTGAAAATCACTCCGTTTCTTCAAATTAAAGACGGTTTAGCATGCCTACCTTTCTACTAAAACGTTAGAGGTGGGATGGTTAGAGACCCAATTTAGAACTACTATTAATTGTGCTAAGAATTCACCGCAGCACTAAGGGGCCGAAACATCAAGTTTGAGCCTCGGATTTTTGAACCCCCTTTTGATGACGACCTCTGTATGCCCACGGACAAGATTTATGAATGCGAAACAACACCTCAAATTTGGTTTCTGGAACGTCCACGCAATGTCTCAAGACTCCAAAACTGAACAAGTGCTAAGAGCACTGGAAGATTACCACCTTGACCTTCTGGCTCTGTCAGAAGATCGATGGCTAGGATCTGGATAAAATAAACTGGATGGAGATGTGACCATTATATACAGTGGATCGCAGGAAACGCGTGAATACGGAGTAGCCCTAACGATGACAAAACAGACTTCCCAAGCTCTACTACAGTGGACACCGGTGTCACCTAGAATCCTGAAAGCCCGCTTCATCGGCGCGCATGTGAAACTGTCAGTAATAGTATGCTACGCACCCACCAATGACGCCACCGACGAAGCAAAAGACGAATTTTACAGAGCTTTTAACTCCACGGCAAACGACATACCACGGCATGACATGGCATGTTTTCTAGGAGACTTTAAAACGAAGGTAAGGAAGAACCGATCATTTTCCCCAGAGGATCTCTGCAAGCATGGCCTTGGCCAGCGAAAAGAAAACCGAGAACTACTTATTGACTTCGCCGCTCCTTAACGACCTAGTAATCGGAGGTACCCTCTTTTCTCATTGGGATGTACACATATATTCTTGGATATCTCCCGATGGCCGCACCCGAAATCAGATTTGTCTTTGGAGTAGGAAGTGGAGATCAAGCCTACTTGATATAAGGGGATATAGAGGAGCTGACGTTGGCTCAGATCATAATCTGATGGCAGCAAAAATCCACCTCAAATTGAAAAGAAATAGAAAAGCAAATAAACCCAGTCTTTGACTCGGAGAAACTGAGGTTGAGAGAATTCAACCAAGCCTTTAAACTAGAGATGCGGAATAGATTTGAAGCCTTGTCTTTACTAGATGATGCTGATAGCAATCAATACTGGGAAAGCATAAACTTGTGCTTTCACGATGCCGCAAAAGCCACCATTGGGTACCGCAAAAGCCAAAGGACCAGTGACTATCTGACCGAACATGAGAAATCATAGAGACAAGGAAAAAAGTAAAAGCATCACTTATCCTAAGACAAACCCCCGACCAACAGATCCTCAGAAATTATGAAAAAAGAGCCGCGGATAAAGAGGTAAAGAAGAGTGCCAGAAAAGACCAGAGAAACCTGCTGGAGCGAAAAGCAGCGCAGGCAGAAGAGGCGGCGGAGAGAGGTGATTCAAGAGCCGTCCATAAAATCACTAATGAGATTATTGGAAAGAAATCCTCTATTCAACATGGACCAAAAACAGACCCCTCGGGAATTCTGATAACACAGCAGTCTGACGTAAACGAAGTTTGGGCCAGTCACTTCGAGAAGCTGTTGAATAGACCTCCACCAGAGGATCCCCCAGAGATCCCAGCAGCAACACTGCTCTCCTTAGATATCAGCACGGTTCCGCCGTCATCCACTGAAATTATAGCAGCAGCAAAGAAGCTGAAAAATGAGAAGTCGCCTGGCAAAGACAAGATATCCGTAGATAGGACCAACGCGGCTGCTATGACCTGCCTCAAGTTCTAGACAGCATTGTTTGTAACAATCTGGATGACTGCAAAAATGCCTTTAGATCTGAAACGTAGCACCCTTGTGAGGATCTTTAGGAAAGGCGATGCTTCCTTCCCAGGTAACTGGTGAGGAATCTGCATGCTTTCCATACCTAGCAAATTGCTGACAAACATTTTACTGCAGAGAATCAGCTCGCAGCTCGACCGACACCTCCGCGACGAGCAACATGGATTCAGGCCGAACCGTTCATGTGCAGACTTGATATTTACCCTACGGCTACTAACGGAAGAAAGCAGAGAATGGCTCTCCAAAATCTATATGATATTCATCGATTTTGAGATGGCATTTGACTCAGTAGACCGCCAAAGTCTGTGGAAGATCCTACTGCATTACGGAATCCCTGAAAAGATAGTTTCAATGATCGTTGCGCTTTATGACGATAGCGAGTGTTGTGGAAAGACACCAGATAGCCAAACTCGTTTCTTCCGCATTCTGTCAGGAGTTAAGCAAGGTTGCGTCTTGTCACCGCTACTTTTCGTAATCGTCATTGACTACATACTGCGAAGTACAAGCACAGACGGAATTCAGCTGAACCCAGAAAGACGCCTCAGTTATGTAGACTTCGCTGATGACATTGCCGTCCTAGAATCATGCAAGCAAAGACTCCAAGAACTCCTTGACAAAGTGAGGGAGAGAGGTGGCCATGTCGGCCTGAAAATAAACAATGAGAAAACAAAATGCATGGCCACCACAGATTCACCCCTGAGCATCACTTTCAGAGACCACCATATAGAGCAAGTCGTCCATTTCAAATACTTGGGAAGCATAATAGAAATTACCGGATGAACCACAAAAGAAGTGCTCATAAGCATTAGCCAAGCCAATAGGGTCTTCACCAAATTGTTGAAGGTTATCTGGTCCCAAGGCGTATTTGTGTAGCTAAAGCTACGACTATCAAAGTATTATATTATGTCTCTATTGCCCCTTTCAGCTGAAATCCAAAAATTGAGTCCCAACTACAAGCGAACAATACCTGCTTTCAACAATACTCTTTATCGGCAGGTCTACAACCCTCTTCGACTGATTAAACTAACAATCCAATTTATTCCTAACAAGACTGGCCAGCCTCTTGTGACATATATCATAAGAGTCCGCCGATGGAGATACCTTGGCCACGTACTACGTATGGACAATCTCCGAATACCCAATGTAGCGCTCATTGGGAGCCATCGGGTCCACGCCGCAGGGGCAGACCCAGAAACACCCTAAGTCGAACGTACCAGACAGATCTCCGTAACCTGCACACATCAATCCAACCTCAGTGGGAGGACATACTTGCAGCAGCAAACCGGCGGAAAGATTGGCGGCTCCTTCTTGATGCCCTGGGTGCCTCTGGAGGGACAGGCGGATCTAAGGTCTAAGGTAAGGACTAAGGGGCCTGAGGTCAACACAGGTACGCACGCTCCTCCTCTTCGAGTTAAACAGATAGAAAATTTAATTTTCATTTTATCAACCCTTGACAACCATTTTCTAATATAGCAGCTGCATTATTGAGTTACGTATTGTTATTTATGCCCTTTTTCTTACGCAAGCTCTAAAAAGTCCCCAAAAAATCTTAAAATCCTGTTCTCTACTGTATAATTACAAAACTGGAAATAACATCTTTGTGACTAACACTTTCGATAGAAGAGAACATATTAACATCACTTATAGAAAAAACATATTCCTTCCGTCCAAAGAGGCATGAGATAGAATAAAAAGAACATATTAACATCACTTATAGAAAAAACATATTCCTTCCGTCCAAAGTGGCATGAGATAGAATAAAAAGAATATATTAACATCACTTCTAGAAAAAACATATTCCTTCCGTCCAAAGAGGCATGAGATAGAATAAAAAGAACATATTAACATCACTTCTAGAAAAAACATATTCCTTCCCTCCAAAGGGGCATGAGATAGAATAAAAAGAATATATTAACATCACTTCTAGAAAAAAACATATTCCTTCCGTCCAAAGAGGCATGAGATAGAATAAAAAGAACATATTAACATCACTTTTAGAAAAAACATATTCCTTCCGTCCAAAGAGGCATGAGATAGAATAAAAAGAACATATTAACATCACTTCTAGAAAAAACATATTCCTTCCCTCCAAAGGGGCATGAGATAGAATAAAAAGAATATATTAACATCACTTCTAGAAAAAAACATATTCCTTCCGTCCAAAGAGGCATGAGATAGAATAAAAATTTCAAGTGATAACAATTTTAAATTATTATGTAATAATTTGAAGCCCACAGAGAAAAAAGGGTATACTTTTTAAAAAATTTGAAAAGCCATTCATCAGAAATTGAAAGGATTTAGAAATACTTTTTAGAATAGACTCTTTGGTTCTGGAGAGGATAGCCTACAAAATAGTCGACTTACCAAGTAAAGACTCGACAGCAGATACTGTTTCACTACCCAGAAGGTCAGATGCAATAAACTGGGTTTCAAGTAGCGACAAAAAATCTGGCAAAATCTGGAAAAAAGTGAATATTTACTTAACCTGTTACGGCCTATTTTTAAGACAGCTGGTTTAAAGTTTTCTAAAATTATATAACACATACCATCAATCGAAGTGGGTACCAAAACAAATCCATGTAAGCACTTGGTAATGGGTGACCACATATATCTCCCTTAACAAACAAACAAAACAAAAGCAAACAAATAAAGAAACAAAACGACCAAATTATAAGCAATCTCTCTCATGAAAATAAAAATAAATATGCAAAAAAAGATAATAATAATAAAACAGCACCGAGAATACTGTACAACGAGAATAATTTGCTTTGAGCGATAACTGCTTCACTGGTGATCAAGCTACCCAGATTAATTTTTCTAGGTCAATTGGTCATTCATTGTCAGATCAGTGACGTCATTTAGGTCATAATTAACCTAATTGCACTAAGGTAGTTTTCAAAATTCGTTGAAAAAAAAACAGTAAGCGTTCCCCCAAACAGTAGTGGCTTTGACAGCAGTTAGACAACTATATATTTAACTATATTCCTGGATAATAGTATACCTGACAAGTAAGTTCAAAGTTTTATAACTTTTTACGTTGGTGTCATATCTATAGGACAGTGGGCTCTAAGGGTTGCTTTTAGTATATTAAATTTCAAGGGTTGCGTTTTTAGTGCTAATTTCACTTGAGATTTTTTTTCACTTTTTTGATGAAATTCGTTGGTTGATTCTTTGTTGTGACAACTTGGGCAAAACTTTATCTATGCTTTTCCGGGTTTTGGTCATAATTCTCTCTGCAATTTTCTTCTGGGGCGTTCATTAATACGTTTAGTTTACTTATGATATCCATGTGGCAGTTTCTGTAAGTTAGTGTGTTTTTCTTGTCTTCTCTAATTATTAATCCTGTTTTTCTCTTTTTTGATCGGGTATAAGTAAAATAACAATAATAATGTGGGTTCGTTATCATCCTTCAGCTTCAGCCTATCAGTCACTATGGAAAGAATATCTTTTAATCTTTCTATACATTTTTCTTTGTTGTCCAGATATCTGAAAATGAAGAAAAGAAATCCCTGCATTTCACTTGGCGAAGCTCTTTACCTCCTAGAAGAAAAAGAATGTAGATGTGAAGATTTTGCGGTTATTGTCCTGCCTCCTGATCCCGATTAAGCATCTGATGTAGAAGAAGGAAATGACGACGACGCTGTGGCCTCGTTTGTAAATGATGTTCCCGGGACAGATGAAGTAAATTTCAGACCAGGTCCTCCTGAAGAAGAATAATTTAAAGACATCGACAACATCATCCCCACATAAGAAGAGGGTGTATCAACTTCAAAGGTGGGTCACAGAGGAGGTAGTTCAAAACTGCGAACAATAAATAGAGGAAACAAAAAGGAACCAATCCTTGACAAACCCTGGGCAAGGAAGCGGCTCAGGCGCTTGAGAAAGCCTGAGAAGCAATAGAAGGAAAAACATCAGTAGAGATTTTGGCTTTGTTTCTAGACAATAAACTCTTTGACCTAATTTCTCGTGAAACGCTTAAGTATACTGTTAAAATCCGGCTGACAAAATCTGTGTGTTCGTTGTAATACTATTATTTTTGGGCAATAAAAGGGGATTGTATTCCCTAAAAGCTGATTAATCAATCAATGAAGGTCTTGAAAGTGACCTGCTCAAGCAACCACCCAGAAATCAATTCATGAGGATAAAAGAGAAAATTCACTTCGTGAACAGTTAAAAAACTTCAGAGATGAGCAAGATTTCAAGGCGAAGCCCCTCTTCGGCATAATCAGCGCAAACTTTAAACAGTTTAGAACTTTTCCTCAGCATCTGTCCATTGGTGAAGTGATTGTGAAGTATTACAAGAAAAATAGCCTGAAGTAGTTTATCTGAGGAAAACCCAATTTGATTCGGATTTAAAATAAGGGCTCTATGCACTTTGGATGGCTATTACCTTCAGTTTCATCTTTACTCGGGGAAGGAGTCTAGTGCTTCATCTAGGGCTGCCAAAAAAGGTGTCGGGTCTCGACTTCTGAAACTAATTCTGGAGATTGTTGGAGATTGCAACAGTCACAAGGTATATTTTGGAAAATTCTTTACAAGTCATTAGCTTTTCTGTGATCTGAAGGTAGCTGGATTTTGAGCGAGTGGGACGGTTAGAGAAAACCGATTGGCAAGCTTCCCTCTCCCTTCTATCAAGGATTTTAAGAAGGAGAAACAAGGAGCAACGGATTATTGGTTTAATGCAGCCAACAACATATTGTTTGTAAAATGGCAGGATAATAACGTTGTCTCTATTGCATCCAACCATCTCAACCTAGATCCACTAAGACCGGTTGATTGAAGGGACAAATGGGAAAGATGGCGGTACAGCAGCCGTATCCACTCAGGTAAAACAACCACTACACGGGTTGGAGTGCTGACAAGCCGTGACTGACTTGTCAGCAAGTATGCTGTGGCTATTAGAGGAAAGAAACGTTGGACTCTGTTTGCCAGTTAGATATGGCTGTCGGCAATGCTTGCACACTATTCAATATGGTGGTTGACAAAGAAAAGGAAATGAATCTTGTAGATTTCAGACGGGAGCTCAAACGATCCCTTCTGGGAACTAATTACAAAAGGGGGGAACTAAGGCCTTCAGTGTTAGAGGGAAGAACAGTTTCTGCGTCACTAGTCAGCAAACAATATGATAGAATATAACACTTCCTGGCGAAGCCGGAAAAGCAGTGATAATGTCAAGGTGAAAACTACAAGAAAAAGCCCCTGTAAAAAATGTGACGTCCCCCTGTGTATTAGCTGTATTGCGTCTTACCACACTAAATTTTTATTTCTTTTGGTTCTGTATTGCATTTAATTGAATCTTTGGCATTACACACATATTTGATGATATCGAGTATATATTAATACTAGAAGAGCCCACTGTCCTACAAATAGGACAGCTTGTATCTCGGAAACTGGAAATAGGATGCATTTTTGGCTTACTTATGTGATAAAAAGCAATTGATGAAAAGGACAACTAGAATCTCCGACATGTTTTTCTTGGACCTTAACGGGTTAAGCGGGTAGCAACGAAAATGCGTAGTAATTCAAAGGCACCTTGGTAAATTGTGCCAATAAATAGCTATTTGATTTTTTATGAAAACGCTCAACATTGTCGCTAAGCTTAATTTGACTTGCAAGTAAGGAAAATAAAACAAAAATCACAAGATGATTTTAACGAATTCAATTTTTTTTTTTTTTTTTTGTCACTACAGTTTCTTTGGAGCTACAACAAGACTTATACGAGACTCCTTTGTGACTCTGTAGTCTCAGCCAGAGTCGACCCAGCTCTAATCGAATCAGGCATCGAATTAGGATATCGGTACCTGCGCAACACAGACCATTGGTCAGCATGCAAAAAAGTTTTTTTAAGTCCCTATACAAGATCTTCAATCAGAAATCGGGACACTATTGATTTTTTTTTCTTCTAAATATATTTGGACGAGATTGAAAAAAAATGGTGCAATTTTTGCAGGAAGCTTGTTAAACGGTTTTAATTAAAAAATAATTGCTGTCTTTTTTTTTAACCATCAATTCGGTCACTATGCTCAATTTGACGTAAGAAATAAGAAAAACTAAAATAAAAAATCCGAAGACAGGTCTGACAAGTAATTTTTTTTTCGCATTGTTTTTTTCTTTTTTTAACAAAAACAACCCTGGAAAACCGTACAAGTTTCAAAAGTTTCTTTTCTTTTATTAAAAAAGAGGGACGAAAAGACCTCGTAAGAGGGCCGAAGGCCCATTCAGAACGAAAACTGTGATCAGAGGTTAGGTCTTTTGTAAATTATTAATATCATCTTTAAATTTTTAACGAATTTTAATGATAGAGATTATTCCATGTATTGCTTTTCTGAAAGTAATAGCCTCAATAATTTAGATTTTTTAAATTCACTTTAGGATTTATATTCTGTTTCTCTGTTCTGTTCTTGTGATTTTTACCCAGATCACACTAGACACATTTGGGTAAAAATAGTGTAAAAATTGTGTAAAAACTAGGGCATAAAACATTTAGCAGGGATACAGATCAGAGGTAGGCAGCACAATGTATACAAAGTATGCTTTATGTCAAACACAGAGCCAGTTTTAGAGGTAGCTCAACTACGAGGTAGCTCAAGAGGTAGATCAACTTTGCTTGATCGATTTACAACGGCTAAGAAACAACCAAATTTTTTTTATTTTTTTTTTTATTTTTTTTTTACAAATTAAAACACACTAGGCCAACTTATTAGGATGTGGTTAGGCTATGGTTTACAAACTTACGAAAAATCTTGCTTTTGGGCAATCCAGCTGAAGTAGAACGAAAAGTAGGTAGTTCTCAATTGGTAATAAAGAAGCCAGAGGAAAAGATTTAAAAGACGTATGAGATTCGGGAGAAGAAGTAGCGAGTGAATCTCTGAACAGAGGGGGTGGAGGGCAAGCCCGCACACTTTTGTTAGCCCAAGGTAAATTAGTGCTGCGATATATTGTATTAGCAGATTCTTCAGCACTCTGTAGATATCTCAACTATTTCTGCGAAATAAAGTAAAAATACTAATTTTGAACAGTTACGTTTAGGTCCAGTGTTTCCCCTAGAAACAAGGGAATTCCCTAGAAACAGTAGAAAGCAGAAATACCTGAAGGTCGAGGTACAGCTGAAGGGCTTTTTCTTGAGAAGAATCACCGTCCATCATGGGTAGCATCAAAAGGGTAGTGATACGCTCAAGATTTCCAGCTCCCAAGTTTTTGCTTTTTAACGGCGACAAAAACATTTGTAAAATATTCTTATTCAAAATGGAATCAATGGAAGTCAAGGCATCACTGAAATATCAATAAATATTAGACTGAAAAAAGCGGCAATAAATAATGCAGTACCATATCAACAGTGATATACATAATTGGGTCTTTTTTTTGCGGAGAAAAAATTGTGTCTTTTTTTTTCCTTTGTCAGACATAAACTAATGGGAATTATGGCTAAAGATGGAGCGATGTAGGACCTTACTGACCTGTTTTGAAGTTATTGCATATAGACCCCGGCCTGTGTCTGACCTTTAGAAAATGAACCTTTTAAGGTCACATCGGGGTCTATGTGGGTATAATCCTAGGGTAAGGGGGGCGCGCGCCCCCCTAACTGAGTATAGAGACCTGGCAATTAAATCAGTCATGTCAGTGTCCATTGAGGGAACGTTTTCCTACCCCCCGGACATTAGCTTAACCTATTTTGTATGTTGACATGCATTCTTATATTCTTATATTTGGAAGTTTGCGTTGTTTTACGTTACAATCTCTATTGTCCTTGATTAAATTATGAAGTCAATTTACTAATAGTAATATATTGCATTAGTAGCCAGCTCTTTAGTTATATATCGTTTTGGCATTTCAGTGTTCATGGCACCTCCTCTAAACGACAGTGACAGTTCCAATAGTCCTTCCACTTCACAACTTTTTTTTTTTTTTTTTTTTTTTTTTTTTTTTTTATAAGGTTATATCCTCAACATGAAAGGAATAAGACACTTTTAGGGTATTTCTATGATGTACGCCCTACCGCTCAAGTTGTTCATTCATTGACACATTATAGAACCGTTTTATTATTCGTTAGTTTCTTTCAGCTTAGCGTGAGACAAGACAAAGAGAAGTGACAGAATAGATGGTAAATACATATTTTCAGCTATATATTTGTACATTAGGGGGAGGGGGGGAGTTGGCAAAGTATTTGGACAATTTGAAGTTAGGAAACAAATGTTACTACAGTATATGCAGAATAATAATACCTAACGCATTAGGCATGGAGACTGGCAATACTTTACCCCCCCCCCCCTAATATACAAATATATAACCCAAATTTGTTTCTAAAGTATTATATTTTATCTAACTTTGGGCGTCAGAGAAACAATTTAAAAGAACATTAGGTAGGGCGTATATCATACAAGTACCACTATCAACACCAGCGAGAGTATAGCGTAGCCCCATCAAATTAAAAGTAAAAATACATCAAAAATTCACGGCGTAAAGTAAAGCGATAAAGAGTGAGATTTATAAAAAGGGTGACCTGCTTTCATATTTAAAAAGATATATCCGCGTAAAGATATATCTGCGTATATAAGGGGTTGGCTGCTTTTCTCTCAAGTTGACTGTTCATTACAAACTACTAGAAACTAAGCTGGTCGTACCTAGATGGTGATATCCCTCAACGTAAAGATTGATTGTCGGGTTGAACGACTTTTTCATATGTTCTTGTCTACAAGCTCTTAACAGGTGTTACTAGGATAAGCAACACTCGACGACCTGGCTCTGGCCGGGATAAATCAGGGTAACATAGACCAAAGAAATGGATGGGAATATTTATAAAAAGGAATTTTTTCTACAAAAAAACTAGCAATTTTATAATTTCTACCTGGTACACTTTTTCTGTCTCCGGACTGGGATTTAAGTTATGATTTGCCTATGGTTTTTAGCCGTTTGGCTTGTTTGTAAAGACGAAAAGTTTCTGCTTGTTTTCCTTTTACGATTCGGCGTGACAACAAAGGAAAGAGTTTACGCAACGGAAAATCTTAATAATTGTATAACAACCAAAATAAAAATCGTAAAAATCCCGCTTTTCAGCTATGAATAGACCGAAGATGGAACCAGGGGACAAAAAATTGTTTTCATTTTGATGTCCTTGGTACTCTAGAACCGTAGATCCAAACAGAATAAAAAAGTAGGGAATTATGTTCATAAGTTTGGGGATGCGGCAAATGATCGGAAGAAATTTTCATATCGCCCTTGAAAAGTTTCAAACTATTTTTTCGTAAATGATGACAATAAATTTAAAGATCTAACGTTAATTATTAAACGTTAAAAGATGAAAATGATGCTAAACGAGGATTACAAAAGAATCCATGATATTGATAATTTGGAAAGAACCCTGAATATTTTGTAAATAGTTCCGAGTGTGTTCCTCAGCAAAAGCGGAGAGCTATTGCAGCGCTGCATCTTGCAGCTCGCGACCCATATGCAGGTTTTTCTACTTTTCATCATTCTGAACATCTGAGCCGCATGAAATTACAAACACTTTACAACGTTTTTTGGTGAACGCGTCAAAATTTATAATGGGAAATCAGGGTTCTAGGCGTTTATACCCCCTTCCTCCCGCGATTACCCCCCCCCCCCGGAAAATATCCCCTTCCTCCCGTGGAAAATAAGGCTTTCCAAATTTGAGAATTTTATTTGAGTTTTTTTTTATTTCCGTAGGGGGAAGGAATTTTGGTACTTGTGTATTATGCGCGTAAAATTCGAGAACACACCACTCAAGTTTATGCTGTGTAAAATTCGAGAACCCACGTTTTTTCGTTAGATTCTTCGTTACTTTTGAAATCAATTTGGGCTACAGATTTGCACACTAGGGGGGTAAAATACAGCGGGTCTGCATGCAAATGTGTTTGATACAACTATTCTGCACATTAGATAGACAGATAGAGAATTGTATTTTAAAGCCAAATATACGGCCATTAACGTAGTAAAATAACATAAATGAAAGGCACAACTAACATAAACTTTAATCAGCGATCATCATAAAACACTTAAGTGAAGCAGTACATTAACCTACTAATAGTACTTAATACTTGGAAAAACATTTTCCAAGTATTAATAGTTCTTTTTTTTAATGATAGTTTTAGACAAGCATTAAGTACTATTATTAGGTTAATAAAGTGTTTCATTTAAGTGTTTTATGATGATCGCTGATTAAAGTTTATGTTAGTTGTGCCTTTCATTTATGTTATTTTACTACGTTAATGGCCGTATATTTGGCTTTAAAATACACTTCCAAGGACATTTTTAGTTTGCAATCCATGAGCAATATTACTGTTTTATACCCGCATGTATCACGCCTCATCCTCATCGAGCTATCAAATTACTTACGTGAAAATTTGTACTTGTAAAAAAAAGGAAAAAAAAGGGAAAAAGTCAGTTTAAAAAAGCTTAAGAATGGATTCGAACGTAGGTGACCTGCTGAACAAAGACAAGGCCTTAATCCGAATAGGCCAAAAAATAAGTTTATGATGAATTATCGGTTTGATTAGATACTGGATAATTTATTTGATTTCGATTTTGACGTTTTTATGGATAATATTTTACACCCTAACTACGGCTTTTTCTTTTTCTTTTTCTCTTATAACTTAAAAAGGTTCCCGAGCTATTCTATTTTTCTTTTCCGTTATATCATCTATTATAGTGCTAATATGTCATGTTGTGAAATTAGAGTGAAAATTAAAAGAACTAAAAAAAAAATTAAAAAAAGAACTTGATCACTGAACCAGGGTGAACAAAGGCTTTGCTAAAAACAACATAGCATTTTAAGAAAAATAATTGAGTAAGGTGAATAAAAATCTCAGAAATTATTCTAGATATTTTATCTGAAGTGATTCCTGAAAACTTCCGTTCACCGGGATTCTTAAGGCGAAGCGAGATAGGAAGACGCAATAAAACACAAACTAAACAAACAAGGTAATTCAACAAATATGCACTTAAAAGCAATTCATACATTCCACAAGATCATAAGTTCCAATGAAATAAGCCAGAGACAATATATCATTTTCTGATCCTTACCAATTTGAAACAATTCAGAAGCGTTCAGTGAAAAACTGTAAAAAACAAAAAAAAATACCAAAAATCATCAAATACATCTTAAAAAACTAAGAATGAAAATGGAGCAAAATCAATCAGTGGATATAACACTATATACTTATGTTTGGTTTTACAATTTTTTAGAGTATATTTGCCAAATTCAAAACAACTCAAGTAAATTGAAAATTGAAATAGATGGACCCTTTCAAACAAGCATTCTAATCAGGGCGTATCCAGGATGTTTTTCTCGGGAGGTGGGGGGAGATTTATAAAGGGATTTTTGTTTTTTTTGGGGGGAGCAAGGGGTTTACAACATCTTTAAAAAACGCATCAAAAAGTTGTTTATGTTCATTTTTGTTATGTTTCTACGAGTTAAAAAACATTTCGGGGGGGGGGGAGGAGGGGAGGTCAAACCCTCTATCCCATCCCTACCTGGATACGTTCTTGATTCAAATACTTTGGATACTTTTAGTGCTTCACCTTTGCCTCTATTCCTTGATTTACTTTGATAGAATGTAAGTGATAGCATCTATTAATGTACTGGCTTTAAGTGTTTTGAGAATTTGATATTGTAAAGTAGACATTTGCAGTTTTAAGTCATGGGCATACTTAGTAACTAATTTGTCATATATAGAATAGAGGGAAAGATATGCACGCAGTGACAAACCCGGGGGCGGTTGGTGAACACCCCTTGGCTTGGGTACCGCTTAATTATTCACAATTTAGTTTATATTTATACGAATTGGTCCACCACCGTAGGGTCCCCCCACCCCCAGATCGGACATACTTGAATCTTTTTACAGATTATACTTACCCTTATATAAATCTTTCAACTTTGTTTTTTCAGGATAAAATAGACTGTCAGAATTTTAAAAGATAATTGCACCCCTGGAATAGGACACGCACAGGTGAAGGGGACATCGAGAAATACTCAAATATTACCCTTTCTCAAATTTTATTACCTTTTTTTATTACCCATCTTTTTATTCATTTTTTATGATACATAAGACGGTATTGAACTCATTGAGCTCACAAAAAAAAAGAAATTGAATTAAAATATGCTATGTAAAATATAAAATAATGAAAAATACATATTTATGACCGTCATCAATTGTACTAACGATTAAAAAAACTCTTTAGAAAATTTTTAAACAGTATCTCATGTATAATATATATGAAGGAATATTTTGAAGAATCCTCATCAACGTTGTAAAACAAAAAAAAAAATATACAATCAATTTAATATAAAACTTTTAAAGAAATAATTATCAAAACAAAAAGGAAATATAACAAATGAAACATGTCTTTGGCTGATTGCCAATGCGGAAGGCCAAAGTAGCCAATTTAAACGCTGATCATGCTATGAAGTTTCTGCTGACAAATTGTAAATTGTATTGCCAAATTTTTTCCTTTAAACTTTTCATTTTTATATAATTTATCATTGTTTTATTGTTGAATTTTCATTTGTTAAAAGAGAGTGAAAATCTAAGACAGACTCGAAGCAATTTTTCAGAAGTTGTTAAAATGAATCAATTTGGGTTTCTTTTCAAAAGTAAATAAATTGTAATTTTGGGTAATTATAAATGAAAGGGAAGGAAGGAACCTAATACTGAAGATAAAGAAGGTAATTATAAGGTAAGCTTTTTGGTAATTATAAATGAAAGGGAAGGAAGGCACCTAATACTGAAGATAAAGAAGGTAATTATAAGGTAAGCTTTTTGGTAATTATAAATGAAAGGGAAGGAAGGCGCCTAATACTGAAGATAAAGAATAAAAACAACCTAACAGAAAACTTCGAGCTTATGGCTCAAGCTCCTCTCCCTAACCTGTCAATATTTTTAGGGTAGATGAAGCAAATGAAGGAGGAAAATAGATACTAAACCATACTAAGAGATAATAGATACTAAAACGCAAAAAAAAAACACTAAAAGAAGACAAAAAACTGAGTTTCCAATCCAACCTTCCTCTAACGGCAATAATTTTACGATTAATTACATAATCTGCTAAATACTTCAAATAATTCAACGACTTTTCGTTTGACTTTTCAAATCTGCCCCTACCCCTTAAAAAAAGTTGGGTACATGCCAACTTAGATATCAAGAGATAATTTCTTAGATCAAACTGCTTTTCCATTTACAAGGATTTAAGAGAGTTAACCAAAACCAATTGATTTTGGTTAAAAAAAGAAACAATTGTTTAAATCCTGAATATAATGTGCTGTAATTTAGTTCCTTCACTGTAATTTAGTTCCTTCTATATTTGATGTCCATCAGCGTGACGAACTAAGCTTCTTGTGTCAAATAAGCGTCAGTACTTACGACAAAGAGTTTTTTTCCGGACAAAAAAACTTTTAAAGAAAATATTTTATCTTTAAAAAATAGCAAATTTTAAAAAAATAGTTAGGCTGAGTGAATTAAACTTTCAAATTTTCCGGAAATGAAATTTGCTTTGATGTCATTTCATGGGAGCTGATCCGATTCAAGCCTATCAACACCCCTCTTCCCTCCTTACGTAAGTACATACAGTTGCTTTTTGTTGTTTAATTTCTCTTTTAATGTAATGTTTTTGTTATCTTTCTTCTTTTGTTTATGAATGCGTTTTGTATATCGCTGCTCTCAATATCCCCATGCTTTGTAGCGAAGAACCACTGCCCCAACACTTTTTCTTTAGATAAATCATATTTAAGAATTAGAAAGCTTAGCCTTCATTAACAGGAAGCTTCAGATATTAAGGGGTAAGATAAAGGGAGCAGTCTACTTTTTCTCAACCGTGAAAAAAAAAATTCAAGGTTAATAAAATATTATTATAAGTTAATAAAATATTATAATAAAATATTATTATAAGTTAATAATATATTATAATAAAATATTATTATAAATATTAATATAAGCTTCAGATATTAAGGGGTAAGATAAAGGGAGCAGTCTACTTTTTCTCAACCGTGAAAAAAAAATTTTTTCAAGGTTAATAAAATATTATCTTACCCCTAAAATATTTTCAAGTTAATATAATATTTAAGGCACAAACCTGAACATGTAACACAAGTATTAGCCAGGGCATGGATATAATAAAAAAAATCAAAGAAGATATATACAAAACAAATAAGCTTATAGATGAATAAAAAGATAACCCGAAATAGCCAGTATCAACCATAGACTTATTGGCTCGCTCTAAAGAATTCGTGTTTTCCTTCTTTTAACCACATGACGATATTCTAATTCTGACTCGAACACTATTTTTGAAATTTAGGAGGCAAAATCTGCGTGACAATACTAATAATCATAACTGTGCAGAGGAAGGGGCGATGGTTTCACAACTGAAAATTGATCTGAAGGTCCCCTTACCCTTAATAAAAAGGGCAAAATTCACTTATTTTAGCCCCCTCCCCTTCCTCACATGAGAAATGCTCTGATAAGGTAAGACCTGTGGCCCCCTATGATAACAAATTTCCGATACGTATCATCTGAATACCTTTTTAGGTGTTTAATATATATATATATATATATATATATATATATATATATATATATATATATATATATATATATATATATATATATATATATATATATATATATATATATATATATATATATATATATATATATATATATATATATATATATATATATATATATATAATTAGGTAAAAAGCCAGCTAAAATACGTAATATAATGTCTATGTTTGTCAATATAAATTTTATGGATGGCATTATTGTTGTATGTTTTCCCAGATCCCTCTATTGCTAACGAGCCTCCAAGCTTCCTTCCGCCAAAAAAACTTGCTTCAAAAGGTAGAGGAGCAGTAACCCCAATTGAGTCACTAACATAAGTAAAGAAACCCCTTGGCATTAATTGTCAGTGGGTACATGATGAATTTGTGCACAGCTTTTTAACGACAATACAGCACATCTTGATAACAATTAATTAGTATTCAAACCTAAGAGCTTCATCAAGAAATATCTTCCATTCTTCATTTTCAACTTCTTCATGTTCTTCTTTGGCCATTTTCCTAGCATCTATTTTGGCTCGATTTGGCTCGGAACTTACAAACCCCGTATTTGGCAACATAGGGTTGTACTCGATAGCTTTCACAGGATTACCAGACAAGTTAAGAGTTGATAAATTTTTGCTGATTAATTTTTCGTTGATTCGATCGGAAAATTCTTTCATTTCTTCAATATTCTGCTGGGCTGTACATATTTGGAAGTTGCTCATTTCATGGCAAGGATTGAAGTTGAAATGCATTGGACCAGTTATCTGAAATTGAGAATTTCTGTCACCTACCTAGGCCAACACCTGATATCAGTCAAATATCCTCACAAGATGATATAGGCTGAAACCTGAATTAGTGAAAAATAAAATTAATGTCAACTTCTTGTAGAAACTTTATTACTTGTTTCCCACTACATGTTTTCTAAAACACTAGCATCCGAAAAGGGGACATTTGTCAAAACCCAAAGCCTGTTGAGAATAAAGTTCATAAAAAAAAGGTCAAATGCAGAGCACCACAGAAGGATTTAAAGGTGAAACAGAATCTAAAACAGGGCCGACAACTCACAAAAATATGTGGGAACAACATGTATTTTTCAAAATTTGAGGGAAGTGGGGAATTTTTAGTTTTTTTTTTAACTTAATATAAATCGAAATTTAGAAGGAAAAAAAATCTATGGAGGGAAGCAATTGTCTCCTTTCTCTCTATTGACACCCCTGTTCTCAAAGAAGTTGTCCAAGAGCGAATTATACACGGTTAGATACCAACTATTCCATATAGAGGAATAAAATCTCACTCAGTGGTCTAATTTTATGGTGCGTCAACGAGCCTAGATGGAGACACACGATTATTTTCTATAGGTTAATGCTTAGCCACCTTTAAAATATGGAAGCAAATACTATAGACCTCTAACTGCTTCAAGATCTAAATTAATCTAAAAGATAGACCTTTTCTGTCACCCAGTTTCAGGGTCGTACCTGGGCCAAAAAGATACGTTATTTGTTAACCAAGAATTTATGTAAATCATCTATTAATAAATGAAAAGTAGTAAAAGTGTGAAACAACTAAATTAGAGGTTCATTTTCACCACACGCGTTGTAGCTTCCTCGACCAGCTGGCTCCTACTCCTTTTATGGGTATCACTACCCATATGGGTATCACTCAAGAAAGGTACCATGTCTCTGACGGTTCGTTATTCTTTGAAGCAGGGTTCATGTGAAGTGTTTTTACCTGTTTGCACTAACAAACCCAACTACCCATTAAGCTGGTGATCATCTAGCTTTCAAATGAAAGATCTTAAGCCGAACTGGCAAGCTAAAAAAAAAAGAGAGAAACAATTGAATTAAAAAAAAACCGACAAACGAAACTGCGGCCAGTGGAGAGAAAAGACGAAAAATGTAAAACAACGCGGATATTTCGCATGTATCAAAACAAAGCATCTTCAGCAAAAGAAAAGCACAAGAAGAACAAGAACAAAAAAAAAACAACCAAACTAAAACTAAAAACAAATAAAACCACCACCAATAAAATTTATTTGTTATCTTGTTCTTCTTGTGCCTCTCTTGTGCAAAAGACGCTTTGTTTTGATTCAGGCGAAATATCCGTGTTGTTATACATTTTTCGTCTTTTCTCTCCACTAGCCACAGTCTCGTTTGTCGCTTTTTTTTCATTCAAATGTTTCTCTCTGTTGTTTTTTTTTAGCTTTCAAATAATTAAAAAAAAACTATTTGGACTTAATTCTAATAGATGACCGGCAACACATCTCAAAACCATTCTCATGGTTACGGTTAACGTAGATCACTCAACACAAGTGGTCTACAATTTGGTATTATTGATAGTGACATTCATAATCTTGATCATTCTTCATTCTAGTTTTTAATCTTGTTTTGTTTTTATATGTTTTTTCTTTTTACGTACTATTATTTATTTTTGTTTTTATTAAGAGACAAATTCTGTGAAATTAAGGATCTAAAGCTTGCCTCTCTGGAAAATGGTACCTTACCCTACTACCCTAGTGAAAAATATAAATGTTGAAGGTAAAATAATAGATTTGGCAACAAAGCAGGTACACCAATCTACAAAAAGTAGGTAGGGGGAGGGAGGGCAAAGATTTTTCAACTTTTACTTAATGAAGATACAAAAATACATTTTTATTTTTTGGATAGGTTTTTCAATAAAATACCAAAACAGGATTTTTCAATTCCTGGGGAGAGGTAACGAAGTTTACCCTTCCATAATTGGTGCCCAGCAAAAAGTTGGTAATCCCTTCTCAACATAAGGGCTAGCAAAGGTGAGAGCGTTGTGGGACTGCAAACTGATTCCTGATGCCTAAGGTCAAGACACCTGAGACATGGCGGATAGTATTTCTAGTCGCACCACACGCCAACAGAGGGCCGTTGTCGCTAAGGTTTAGGAAAAGGATGACGAAGTCAACAGTTTTTGTAGCTTGCTCAAGCCTATAAGCATTTTAAATGCTGACCAGGCAAGGCCAGGTGAAATAGCAGAAATAAACAGTCAACCTACACACCGACTGGCCAAGCTTCCCGCATGGTGGCTGTTCTGTCAGGTGCAACGCCTCGTCCAGGATGACCTTGCCAGTTTCAACCCAACTCGAATTTCCCCAAATTGAGAATGGTAGGACAAAACCATCCGCTCGTAAAATCTTTCTGAGTCTTGCCACCAAGCAGAGGCAGCCGCTGTTCTAAGACAATTTACACTATTTATATTATTATTATTTATATTATTTTTTTGTGACGTGAATTATACAATACTGTGATGTAAGATCTTGTTAGGTGTATAATGAGGATTTTTTTTTGTATGGATGATATTGATTTTGAAAGGGAAGAAGAGTAATATAAGTTCGTATCTTTTATTGTGGTTGTTGTATCATCTGGTCTTCTCCCCACTGTATTCTTTCCCACACGGTATTATTCAGCTAGAAATACTGCAACACTGATTGACAATATACGAGGCATGTTTTTTAAGTAAGAACCGTTGTGTGATTCTGCCGCCGCAGCGCTACGGTCTACGCCATGACGCCATTGTCTACGCACTGACGCCATTACAGTCTGATTCTTCATTTTATACGTTGTTTACTGAGTGTTTAAGATGCCTCCGACAATCGTGAATCCCGCCGATTGTGAAGCACGGGCTGTTATACGATTTGTGCACAATCATGTGCACAGTAATTTGGACAAAAAAGGAGTATTGCTAGTGGAGTTTTTGCCTCGTAATGAGACAATCAATGCAGTGTCTTATTGTGAGACATTGAACAATCTGCGTTGTACAATCCAGAACAAAAGACGTGGCAAGTTGAGTAAAGGTATCGTTTTGCTGCATGACAATGCCCGTCCACATGTGACTAATCGGACCAAAGATCTCATCAAATCTTTTCAATGGGAAACTCTAGATCATCCACCATACAGCCCTGATCTGGCGCCCAGCGACTACCATTTCTTCCTGCACTTGAAGAAACACCTGGGTGGTCAGCGTCTTCAAGACGATAACGAACTCAGAACAGTTGTGATTCCTCGTATTCTTTTCCTTTAACCCTCACGCATCTTTTACCTCACATATTATAACATCTGATGTTTCCGATCACTACCCAGTCATCACAATGGTCCCAACAAGGGCAGGCCGGTCCACTAAGTCAGCATCTAATCCTGTTTTCACGTATCAAATTTTTTCCCAAAAAAAACATTGATTACTTCACTGGAACCCTGAAATCGAATGACTGGTCTGCTGTAACTCATGCGTCTTTGGCAGATATGGCTGCAAATGCACTCACTAGCCAGCTTAAACAGTTAACAGAACGGTGTTTTCCTCTACGAGCAAGTCGGATCAAAAGTGTTCCCAAAACTCATTGGATGACAAAAGGTTTCGTTCAGTCTACCGAACACAGAAAGAGACTGTACCTGAAAGCTTGTAAATCTACAACTCCTGAAGCGAAAGGGACATACAAAAAATACAGAAATACATTAAACGGATTAGTACGTAATGCAAAAAGGCGGTATTATGCGGAGAGAATAAGTGAATGTAAGAGTAACTTGAGAAAAGTATGGGAGGTTGTTAATGAAATAATTTGTCAAAAAAGGAAGAAGGTGGCTATACCTAAAGAAATAATAAATATGCGTGGTGAGACAGTAGCAAGCGAATGTCGTGCTGATGCTTTTAATCAATTTTTCGTTAATCAGACATCTCTACATGCTTCTGCCCCATCTCCTGAACAAACCCACAGTAAAACAATATCAGGTCTTTTTCTAGCACCATGTACGAAAAAGGAATTACTAGTGATTATCAGTAAGCTGCCTAATGGCAAAACCCAAGACTTGGGCTGTGCAACTACATCTTGAAGAAGCCCTCTACATGTCTTGCAACTCCACTTGAAAACTTGTTCAACCCTTCACTAGCAACCGGAGTTTATCTTAATGTGTTTAAAACTACCCAAGCCCTTCCCCTCTAAAAAAAGGAGAAAAGAGTCTTATCTCTAATTATAGACCCATATCAATTCTACCGGTTATATCAAAAGTCCTCGAGGGATGTATTTAAAATACCAAAATAAAGTTCCTTCTTTCTAAAGATAATTCCGATTTCCTATAATTAAGTTAAACCTAGTTTCAAAAATGAAGTCCTTAATCAGCAAAGAGAAAAAGTGCAGTCACCTCAGACAAAGAACAGCACTATCCAGGCTTAAGATTTCGCTAAGAGAGTGAGAAATAAAAAATATGCTACGTACGATATTTCTAAGGAAATTTAACTGGCAAAAAAACCGTGTGAACGCTTGAATCATCAAAAATATTTAAAAGAATTCATTGGACGAAAGGTTCGCATCCTTGAACCATTCGGGCCAATTATGAGCCAGTTCTTACAGCGCAAGGCTGAAGAGCTATGTTTGATAGTGGCGTAGAAGTGTTTTTTAAGATTATTAACAGATCAGAGTTAAGATCATTCAGACAAAATTCTTATACTCTTCCGTCGTTGTCACCGTTATTGTCATTTGAAGTGACCCATTGCTGTGCAAATAAGTATGTAAGTTCAATAAATCTATTGCCTTTTTTATCTGTGTTTATTTCATTTTATATGTCTGCATCTAGTCTGATAATAGGTAAATAGTTCGTATGTATCCAAGTTAAACGCCCGAAGAAAATTTCTATCGCTACAAATGGCGCGAGTCGGATATTGGTGGAAAACTGCGAACTAATTAGGCTATTAAAACTTTGTAATTTAAATTTAGTTATTGGAGAGATACAGACATATAAGCGAAGTGATTAGGCCTATTGCCGCTAAGCTACTACAGGGAAACCCTTTAGAATATCACATAGGAGATAATAGCCTCCCCCAAAATAAGTTAAATGAAAAAAAAAAATTATTTATTCTGAGTTGATTCAATGCTTGTATACATATATACTATATTTTTATTTTCTTTAAGTTCTAACTGGTGGAAGTTGGGAAAACTGAGTCGAGTTGACTAAATAAAAATTGTATATTGAAACAGAAATGGCTTTGTCAAAGCAGGAAGGTAAATGGACTTCGCTTAAATTTGTATCCCCTCAAAGAGTTGGGTACAATAGAAGAAATGGAGAAAAGGCTCAATGAAGAATTGTAAAATTAAAAAAAAATAGTATTCAGTTTTTAACAAGTAGAAGCAAGTGTATAATTAGTAGTTTTTTTAGTGTTAGTAATAAATGCAAAGTAGTAGTGCCGTATATTACTAAATAATAAAGTATTTATATCGTGAATTGAAGGAATTAAATAAAAAATAATATGTAAAGAAAAACAAATTCTTGCTGGACTGATGAAACGTTGGTAGAAACAGAAGAGTTTTAGGCATAAGAGTAAGACATTGGGTCTTTTGGGGTTCCACCCCTGTTTCTTTTCCTTGCGGATAAATGACCTCTTTTCGTTTCTTTAATTACATTTGCTTATAGTATAATTTCAAAAGACAGGTTGAATTCCTGTTACTAAGCGATAGTGGTTTTGCAATAGGTAAGCTATGAAGCAAGTTTATTTTTACTTCCTAATTTTGGGAGTCATCGAAAGATAAATCTAAGAGGTAAAATTAGGTTTGAATGAGGAGGTAGCTGATTGGCTGGGCCAATTGACGGTCCACCCATACAAACAGTGCTGTAAAAATTATTATTTTGTTTTAGTCGGCGTTCTGACCCCAGTCGGGGATATATATATTTTTGTGGTATTTGTGACCCTTTTGGAAGAATACAAGTAAGGTATTTTCTACAAACTGTGCACTATTTTCCGTAACCCAGGCAGGGTAGGAATAGAGCTACAAGGTACCGTCATTATTATATTGACAGGGAGGGTTGTTACCTCCAAGGAGAGAGTAGAGATTTTCTAGCCGCAACCCAAGGCGGGTACATTTGGCTTTAGAAAGTGGCCATTTGGCCACTCGATCGCGTTGTCATACCCTGGGACAGAGTATACTGTAAATAGGGTAGTACCAAACCCGATATTTCCAGAACCGTTGGGGTAAGAGCGGGAATCTCACTAACAGTTGGGCCGACAAGGGGTTCTCTCCTTCGAGTAAGTGGCATAGCAACCTTTTTTGCTCATTTTTTGCCTTTAAAAGTGGTGACCCCGCACATACACCCCAATAAGTGGTGCCAGCGGTAGCTAGCACTACGAACATTGGCGGCAGCGGCATAAGTAAACACGAACACTTATTGTTCAAGGATAACACTGCTACAATTTAGCAAAGGAAGCACATAAATTGTGGTCCGAACAATTATAGGTTAGAAGCTGCCATTTCCGAGTATTATAGGAGTAGAGATGCTTCGAAAACATGGCATTTTACGACGTAATAAGCGATAGAATTACCTTTGTTAAAGCTAACAAATACTAGCTTAGTTATTTAGCTTGACAAGCAAAGGGAAGGAAAAGATATATAAATATATAATTAAATTGCTTGAGGAAAGGGATGAAAAAAAACGAAAAAAGTAACAATAAGTAAGAAAAGTGGAAGCTTAGCAAAAGTCGCCGAAGAAAGCAAAAAAAAGAGTTGTTACCCAGCTGTGACTGGAACTCTGCATAAGGCGAGAAATTCGGCGAAAGAAACCATTAATCACAGAAAATGGAGGCATGGGGATAGGTCTTAAAAGTGTCTCCTTTACCTACACAGATGACCTTCATGTGAATAATGGTGTTAGAAAAAAATTCAAATTCTGAATCAGCTTTGCAAAATGAGTCAAAAGAAAATTTTAATTTCAAACCATGGCTGCTTTAGAGCCATGTAGATGTAAAACAAGCCAGTGTTCATGCTTATTTACAAAGAATATAAGCCCACATTAGGACAAACAGAGAAGGCAATGTATCCTTTTGGAATAGCTAATATTGATAATTCTGGTACGCTCTTATGGTTACTCAAAGACGAATCATCCTCAAGTTTAGTCTGATTATAAATCAGTAGAGTTTAGTGGAATATCAGATAGTTTTATATCAGATAAATACGATCTGATAGTCGAAATCAAATGGAGTGAAGCCAATAGTCCTTTATATCCAATTAGTCGACAAATAGATTGTGCCTAGAAAGCTTATCACGCTAGAACAGAAACCTTATCACGGAAACAATTTCACAGGGCGTTAAATTTCTACCAATAAGAAGACTGCAAGGTGATGACGGTGATATCTTTACTAATGGTCTTATACATGGATTAAGTCGAGGCGAAATCTCCTCTCTACAATGGGCATAAGAGTTTTCTAAGATGTAGAATCCCTACTGAAATTGCCTTCCACGTGAAGATTGAAAAAAAAAAAATTAAACTATGAAGAAAATTAATCAAAATTAAATCAAATATGCCTAACTTGACTTAAAAATTCGATAATCCGACACTATTCATAGCTAGAACTTGATCTGAATCGTGTTTTGCTCTATTTTTAGGTTTTCAGAGTTTAGTCATCCTTTTTACTTGCCGTTTTGTTCGTTTTTCTTGCTTAAAATATCAGTCAAATTCTTATTTAATTATTCTAATAATCAATTCGTACTCAATTTTTGACTTTAATTATTTATTAAAATATAATCTCTCAATAAGTTATTAATAAAAATTCAATTATCTCAATTAAACTAATTAGAACCTGATAATTTATTTAAGTTAGACTAAGGTTTATGTTTAACTTAAAAAGACTGTGCGTCATTTAGTGAAAAACGTTTATTTTTGTCAATTTTCTCCTGTTTTTCCCTTTTTTTTAGTTTATGCAAAATTTATTTAAGCAATATGTACATTAAATTATCCAATTCTGATATAGTGACTACTAAAGAGATTTCCTCTTGAAACCCATATTTCTTCACCCCCATTATACCCGTACAAATTTCCGCCAGTTTTCAGTATATTTTGATAGAGCGAATTTGTTTTTATTAGCGGAAGTAAACATGACTAGTTCGGAGTGTCGGGTATTTTAGAAAGAAGTTTAATTTTTAAACTATGCTATTCAGTAGGCTATACCCTTATATCTGGAAGCTTTATAAAATAAAAAAAACTACCAGTACAGAAGCGTCTAATTATATGAAATATTTTGTGTTAGTGCAGATTATAATTATTTTAGGCCTAAACATAAAATAGGATACCATTTTAATTACGTACTGCACGCTGGCTTATTCGTTTGTTTCTTAATCGAAAAATATAATGTTTCGTACTTGAGAAACATATTTACCAATATTTGGCTATTGATATGTTCATATGTAGAATTTCACGGCGGATGTGGCCTTATATCTCAATAATAATATGGACAATTTTAAAACCACTTAATCAGTTAAGATACATGGATTGAAACCCTAATTATGTCCAATGGCGACTAAGTAAAACCCACAAGGAATTCCCTAATAAGGGGAAGGTGTTTCTAACTTAACAGATTCTAATAAGACTTTAATATTATATTTATTTATTTAGTTCTAAAGAGTTTGCTCAAACAATAGCCTTATAAAAAGATATTGATGTCAGTTCTTCATTACGCTTATATTTTTTGCCAAACATCAACTGGAATCTACGCGGGCAAGCTTGGAAATCCTGCGTCTAATTACCTTATTCGAAAGGCGAATATGAGGCACCAATGTTGACTTTTAATTACGAAAAAATACTAAGACCAATAAGACGAAAACCAAGAGAAGAACACGGGGAAACAGCTGAAATGCAGAGGTTAAACCCGGAGCCCCCGGAGAACGTCTAAGCCAAAAAATTGGGAAGACATTAGAAAACGAGTGGGTATAGAGGTCTCCACTCGTCCTCGTTATGTCTTGTTTTCTCATTGTAGTATCATTTTCTTAAAACCTTGTGCCTAAGAAACTACAACATGCGTTTCTTTAACAACAAGGACGTGCGTGAACAATACAGGCATGAAATATGTTGTAAAATTAGACCTCAAAAATCAACCATGTTGCATAGACTCTGTTTAAATGATTATTTTAGATATATTGTAAAATTAACTAAGCGTTGAAAGAAGTTAAAATAAAGTGTATGTAGCAGTGTATATTAGAAAGTATAATAAGAGACCATACTTAAAGTTGAAGAATTAGTATTTTATAAGAAACTCCTATGTATTGAATTTCCCAATGGGAACAATTATAACCCAATTAATGCGTGAATTATTCTATGAGTATTTACTTCAAAGAACGTGTGATTCTGCCTCGTTATTTTTATTACAGGAAGTAAATGGACACATTGGTTATCAAGCATCACAATGAGCAGGCCAGCACATATCCAACCTAGCAGCCTCTACTTTCATCATATTTCAACCAACAAAGAATAATCACCATAGACCCCAGGGAATTTTCATCCCAGCTTCGTCAGCGAAAACAGCAATTACCCTTGATCGTTGTTTCTTCGACCATGAACCAGATTACGTATCAGGTAACACTATGTTTGAAGTTTAATTCTGAGAACCCCATAAATAAGTACAAGATAAACGATATTTAACAATATTTGAAGTTAAATGATACTTAAAGACATTTGAAGATATTTGAAGCTGAAGTTAAAGACAATTTGAAGTTTAATTCTGAGGACCCCATCGATCAGTACAAGATAAACGATATTTAACGATATTTGAAGTTAAATGATATTTAAAGATATTTGAAGATATTTGAAGATGAAGTTAAAGACAATTTGAAGTTTAATTCTGAGAACCCCATAAATAAGTACAAGATAAACGATATTTAACAATATTTGAAGTTAAATGATACTTAAAGACATTTGAAGATATTTGAAGCTGAAGTTAAAGACAATTTGAAGTTTAATTCTGAGAACCCCATCGAGCAATACACGAGAAACGGTATTTAACGATAATTGAAGTTAAAGGATATTTAAAGACATTTGAAGATATTTGGAGCTGAAGTTAAAGACAATCTGAAGTTTAATTCTGAGAGCTCTATCGAGCAGTACAAGATAAACGATATTTAACGATATTTGAAGTTAAATAATATTTGAAGATGTTTGAAGTTCAAGTTAAAGACAATATGTTAAAAGAATCACTATAGTTTGATGAAAACCCATCCTAAATCCAAACTTCAATTACCCCGTGATTAACCTAGGAATCACCGCAAAGGCTAATCGACGCAAGCCATGAGCTAACAATTTTATAAAAGGCACAAATGAACAATTTTACGCGAGAATACATCCTCTATGTGCCTCAAAAAATCCTAAAAATGATATACTGAGAAGAAAAACACCAAGACCTGTAGTGGGAAGCATCATTTCCCAGTTGACTATTAGAGAAAACTTGTCGTGTGAAGACAATCAGGCTCGAACTGTTCCATGAAGAAACCATAACGTAAATGCTTCAAAATTTTTGCCAAGACAAAAAGAGTGAAGGACAATAATTTACAACAGAAGGATGTAGTACACTAAGGACTCGAAGGTGATGAATAGATGTGAATCTACATATGTTACTTCCTAATAACTTTGATAATTCAAGAATCCCAATAGTGAAGGTGTTTTAAAATTACCAGTGAACATGGTAAACACAATATTGTGTGTTTTAAATCGTTTTTGTATGTAGTGTTAGATGTCCAGATAGTTATGTGTAGCGTTACCAAGCTATTCATTTAATGTAGCGTAGATAAAAAGTAGTGTGCCACATAGACAACAAAAAAAAGTGAATTAAAAAAAACTAATGTAAAGGTAGAA
Source organism: Artemia sp. Qi Xiang Cuo (assembly GCF_049724085.1). Classification (NCBI taxonomy): domain Eukaryota; kingdom Metazoa; phylum Arthropoda; class Branchiopoda; order Anostraca; family Artemiidae; genus Artemia; species Artemia sp. Qi Xiang Cuo. Next base: position 860,822 of record NC_142810.1, read on the forward strand.
TAGCCCCAACCTTGTTGGAAATGTAAAAGTAATCAGTGTTAGATGTAGAAAAAAAAAATCCTTAGTATAGTAGCTAACCTAGAACCATGAATAATCTTAGTCCGGTAGATGAATTTTAGATAGGGATGTAGAATAAAATAAGAAAATTAATAGAGAAAATTTTTAGCACTCCTGATGAAGCCATAATATAAATATAATATAAATATATAGAAGAAATTGCTAATAAATGGTGAACATTTTGAAAACATCAAAGCCGAGCAGTTACTATTGACGGGACGTCGTTAATTGATGGGAAGGGTGATACGTTTTATAAGTCAGATGCGTCGTATTGAAAATACCAAACTAAAGTTCCTCCCCTTTTAAGATAACTCCGATTTCCTATAATTAAGTTAAATCTAGCTTATGAAATGAAGTCCTTAATCAGCAAAGAGAAAAAGTGCAATAACCCCTGACAAAGAACAGCACTATCCAGGCTTAAGATTTCGCTAAGAGAGTGAGAAATAAAAAATATGCTACGTACGATATTTCTAAGGAAGTTTAAATGGCAAAAAAAACGTGTGAACGCTTGAATCATCAAAAATGTTTAAAAGAATTCATTGGACGAAAGGTTCGCATCCTTGAACCAATCGGGCCAATTATGAGCCAGTTCTTACAGCGCAAGGCTGAAGAGCTATGTTTGATAGTGGCGTAGAAGTGTTTTTTAAGATAATTAACAGATCAGAGTTAAAATCATTCAGACAAAATTCTTATATTCTTCCGTCGTTGTCACCGTTATTGTCATTTGAAGTGACCCATTGCTGTGCAACTAAGTATGTAAGTTCAATAAATCTATTGCCTTTTTTATCTGTGTTTATTTTATTTTATATATCTGCATCTAGTCTGATAATAGGTAATTAGTTCGTATGTCTTCAAGGTAAACGCTCCAAGAAAATTTTCTATCGCTACAAGTGGTTTATAACAGAGTATATAGATTCCTCGATGTTAAGCAGCTACTCCCTCCCCGTCAATACGGGTTTCAGCGTTATTATTCAACTTTGCATGCCTTAGTTGATTCAGTTGAATACATATTAAATAGCCAGGATGCTGGAGAAAAGGTACTAGGGATTTTTCTGGATTTCACTAAGGCTTTCGACACGGTATACCATTCATTCCTCCTCACAAAATTACATTCATTTGGAATATATGGTGTTACTCACGAGTGGTTTTCATCCTACCTGACTGATCGTAAGCAGTGTGTAATTGTGGAGGATAGTGTGTCGCCAGAATTACCGGTAAAATCTGGCGTACCTCAGGGGTCGGTAATTGGACCGCTCTTGTTTATTTTGTATATCAATGACCTGACAATATGTCTTACTACAAATGCACACCCGGTAATATTTGCTGATGACTCAAATTTCTTCATTGCTGCTGAATCATCCGAGTCTGCTGCAAAAAAGGCCCAAAAACACTTGACGAAATATCTGACTGGTGTTTTCGTAACAGAATGCAGGTAAATGCTACAAAAAGCTGCATCACAGTCTTCACTTCTGCTCCTTCAAACTCCTCATTGTCTAACTATGTCGCACTGTCAATCAATGGAAATCCCATTCCTCAGACCACAGTAACAAAGTTCCTTGGCGTATTTGTAGATTCCTCTCTTTCGTTCAAACATCACATATCCCAGCTGTCTTCAACAGTCTCACGGCAAACATCAATATTACATACAGCTAGCCTGCTTCTAAGTGCTGACATGATCAAAACGCTTTATAATGCTTTTGTCTTCCCCAACTTGAATTACCGCTGTTCTGTCTGGGGCAATACATTCAAATCTCATCTAAAATCATTAAAGAGATCACAAAACCGTGCAGTTAAGGCCACATAATGCCTCCCCAGGCTATACCCCTCAACACACCTATACAGAGACGCTAGAACAATAGATATAACTGAGATAATTAACGTTAGTAATTTGCGTTTAGCATAATCGGCAATATCGAATAAAATTTTTCAATGTCTTTCCAAGTACAACGAACTTTGCAGCGAAACTCAGCAAGGCAGAGCTCTCCACTGCAAAAACCCCAATATTATGCTACCGAGAAGAAAGCTTACAAGGTCTCAACACTCTCCAGTTTATAGAAGTATTTCTTTGTGGAATTCAATTAATGAATCTATTAAATCCATAAAATCATTTGGCACACTCTAAAAATGATACCTTTCTTACACAGTACTGGATACTGCATGAGTTACTGTCTCAATTTTTCGTTTGTATCTTATCCTCTCACTCTCCTTCTTTGACTCCACCTCGTCTCAATTCTTTCCTTTCTAATTCTCATATTATAAGCTCTTCTCTTTTCATTTCATAGTGTGATATAAATTTGTTTACCAATATCTGTGTGACTCGTACAAGCATTGCTTTGAGTCGAAATGTTCATGTTAATGGTTTCGGTTGTTCATTTATTTAAAAATAAAAGGTTGATTGATCTGAATGATTGATTGTTGTTTTGCCAGGAGGGGAGAGTAGACTTAAGTTACTATATTGTGATTTGAACTTTCAAATACTGTGCTGTGCGGTCTTGTTCGGCTTATATTAGATCTATCTGTTTATCTGAACTCCAAGCATCAACAAGACCGTACTTTATCTGAAGTTCTGATTCATAGTTATAAAGCAATTATTGTGAATCGTAGCAACCCATAGATGGGCGAAATTTTTACAGACTGCACTTTCTCAAACCCGGCTAGGATTTTTGAAAGCTAAAAAAAGGAAAGCGTTGACCCACCTGACCAAAGCATATTTTCGAAAGCTTTAACAAAATAGCCGTTATTTTGCGACAGCCTTTCAAGCAGTATGCATCAAAATAACTACAGCTTATCTTAAATTGTTGCATTAAGTTCACACTGCAATTAAAAATGGTGGTCGAAAATAAGGCAGCAAAAAATAATTCTTTGCAAAAATGCATTTAAACAATAGATAAAACCCCAATTTAGGGCTGGGGCAGATTTCTACTTAATGTTTTAGGGCAGATGAGTGTCTCCACGGTTTTAGGCTTTACACATACTAATGCTAGGAACATGTTTCAAACGCCGCCTATATTTTGTCTACCGTTAAAACTGCTCATAGTATATGCCTATACAATAATATACAAAGATAGGCCTATTTTAAGTATAAGCATCATCATTGATAAGCATCAGAACAATCAGAATTTACTACCTCGTTTAAACAGTTCTGATCAGCGGAATTCAGAATTTAGAAAAGTCTTTTTTTTTCGGAATATTCTTTTGCAGAAAATGCGTTTTTAATCTATTGTAGTTTTAAACTTTGTTTTGTCTTTTTATTTTCCTTTTATTATTTTTTTATCTTGATGCTTAGTTTCCAACAAAGCTGTGATTCGTAGAAATCCAACCAATCAGAATTTGTTATTTTGCAAGCAGTGTTTATTTGGGGAAAGTTATATTGCATACACATAGACGCCAAATATTGCACTACTTAGAAAAGAGAGATTAAGATTATCCAGTGTTGTCTGAAGTAAGCTTACGTAATTGTCCTTATTTTGAAATCCTCCGTACTGGGCGGTTGTGTTTCTACGCTGAAGAGCCATGATATCAACTGGAGGCACCGGCCTTCCAAAATCTTGTGCTACGGGTAGGGCTCGCTGTATTGGGGTACTATTTCGTCTGTTTCCTCCGATTTGATGGCCAACCCCTGACAAAAACCTAGAAAAAAGTTTATTGATGTGGAACAAAAAGAATTATACGTTCGTTAACATTTACTCAGTTTATTTTCTGATATTCCTTTAGTCCTTTTGCAAGTTTTAAGCAAATACAGAAAAATCGTATTAGGCTATATACACAATACAATTTTAAGATTTTCCAGGATGGGGGCAGGTTCACCAAAACCTCAGACAAAGGATTTGCTATACGAAAGTTATAGTGCATTTGTTGAGAATTATCTTCTAGAGAAAAATCGGGGACAGTTGAAGAGGGCCAATTCAGTAGACCCCAAAGCAAAAACCCAACCTGGTAACATAAATTACAGAAGAAAAAATAGCTTTTCTTATGCTTATTTTTTTACACTGTGCCGTTAGAGAAACTTTAAACCGTCGCAACCCCAAAATTTTAAAAAGGGTATGTCTCGAGAATAATTTTTCCTTAAGATGACCCATTCGTTAAAGATGATTTAAAAATGTTGGGCTCTTGAAACCAACTACATTTTCACGTGCATGGAGGCAAGTCTCTTTGCTCTAAAATGTACAAGAAGCGAATAAAAAGCAATCCAATGAGCACAGGTAGGTAGCCTAAGTCTCTGAGGATAAACAAGCTCTACAACTCTTTTTTACGAGTCACTCTTTGCTGTCCCCAAACAGTGAAACTTTGAAGCCTGCTAGAAACTTTTTTTTTTGATTAATTTGTCTTGAGCTGTAAGTACCCTCCTACCCAATTTCAAGTGAATACCCAATTCTATTTGGGTATTCTACCCAATTTCTAAAGGGAGGATAAGTGAGACTCAGAAGTGGTGAAAGACTGAAAATCCAAACGCTCTATTACTTCGGTCGAAAGTTACCTGTTCCAACAGTGACAGAAACATTCTTCTGAAAATCACAATTATTATGCACCATCGGTCCAAGGTACTTCCCCTAAAAGCTTCGAGTAATCCTTGCCTACATTTCTATTGAAATTTTATGATGGGGAGTGGTTTTGGAGGGGCTAAGGCCAACTTTGTACCTCTGATATACAACTCAGAAATGCTTGCAGGATTCCGCTTTAAATAGTTTGTAGCCACTCTACTCTTACGTTAAAAAGCAGTCAGTGAGAGGTGGAGAATATTCCGAGGGGTCAGGGGCCCATTATACAGCTCAGATTATATAGACTAATAATGGCTGCACGTTTTGAATCCAAACAAAGTGCAGCATATCTACCTTTCCACTTTTGAACTTGGAGGTGGGAGGGGTGGAGGTGTTGAAGGGCCTACTGCCCCACTTTGGTTAACTTATGACACAGACTGAAAATCTTCGCCTCATCATTGTTCAAATAACAGGCATTATCCCTACCATTCTGTTATTGAAAGGGCTGGGGAAGGTTTGTTAATGGTGCGCGTTCCTCAGTCAATATAGATAATAAACATTTTTTGCGATTAAGCTTCAAAAAACTTCCCCAGACCTACCGTTCAGATAAAAATCTAGTGTGGAGAAGGGGGGTCGTTATACGGGCTAAATTTGTGCCTCAAATCCTGCAGACTGAAAATCATTGTACACTTTACTTAAAAAAGGAGTAACATGCTGTTAAAAAAAAATCACTTTACAAAACCCACTTTTGCCGAAACTTTGGAGGTGAGTGGGGTGGGGATAGATAAAGGGGCAATGGGGGGGAGGACTTTGGATTCTGGTTATACAGATAAAATATCCCTTACGATACGGTTAAGTCAAGGTGCAATACGCAAACCTTTTGCTGAGAAATTGGCGATAAGATTCGCAGGGGATTTTTGGAGTCGCAACGGGCCCATTTTATGTCCTCTAACTATATTTATCTAAAATCTTTACGTGATTCAGCTTAGAACAAGGTCCAAATGCATACCTTTACTTAAAGAAAAAAACTAATATGAGAGGGTATAGACAAAAGTGGCTGTTGGATGGGCGATGGGCCCACTCGGCGCTTCCTAATAGTACTTCATACTACTACAGCTACTACTACTACTACCAAGTACGATTACGAGTTTTATGAAATTTTTTTTGAAAATACATAAAAAAAAAATTTATACAAGTTTAGATTAGGCCATATCCTAATATTATATAGGCTATAGGCTATAGCCAGGTTTCACTTTCCAAGCACTTGAGTGTATCTCAACTTAGTACAATTGGTTGCAACTTATACTTCATACTATAACAACTACTCCCAACACCCCAATGCAGCACCAAACCACCAGATGCCACCACAGCTGCACATGCCCCTCTTACATCCCCGTCTATGCAAAGCTTTCCCCTTACCCCCTACAAATAAGTTTCAATTTTCTTTAAATCCTTCATTACGACCTCAATCCCTCTCAATTCGGGGACACCCTGTTTTTGTTTGGCCCCGAAAGGGGCTAAATAGGGCTAACCTGAAAAGGACCATCTTTGGCAATCTGTTATCCTTCATCCGCAAAATGTTTCCAAATCATTTCAACTTTTCTCTCATTATAGCCCTCGACAATAGGATAGAATAATATTTTGTACAGCTTGTTGTTTGATACACGGTCAATCAAAAGGGTACCAACACGTATCCGTAGATAATTCCTCTGGATAACATCTATCATGCCCTCCTTCGTTTTCTAAAGCACCCCCGTTTCAGACGAGGTCCTCCTTCAACCATACTTTTGATGATTCTCCTTCGTTTCGAGAAGTCCTCCTTCGTTTTCTAAAGCACCCACGTTTCAGACGAGGTCCTCCTTCAACCATACTTTTGATGATTTTCCTTCGTTTCGAGAAGTCCTCCTTCGTTTTCTAAAGCACCCACGTTTCAGACGTGGTCCTCCTTCAACCATACTTTTGATGATTCTCCTTTGTTTCGAGAAGTCCTCCTTCGTTTTCTAAAGCACCCACGTTTCAGACGAGGTCCTCCTTCAACCATACTTTTGATGATTCAAGCAATTCTCATTTACTTATCTAAGGGTTAAAATTGGCCGAAGCATCCTCTCTTCATTCTAAAGCCACACTGTTCTTCTCTTAAAACTTAATCTACAGCATCTCTGATATCATCAAAGTAATTTCCTTCCTACAGAAACTAAACTAATTGCTCCGTAATTGCGGGGTTCGGTAGCAACGATGCTCCTGAAAAAAGTGCCTTTAATTATTTCATAACAACAGAAAAGTGGCAACAAGTGACAACTAAGAGGCACATAGAGCAAAGGCAGATGAACTACACAGGTCTCAGTTACTGCTATATGATCATCCTTTCCCTTAAAAGCCCCTGAGGTTACGAAAAAGAAAACTGGAAGTCTTATTTTTTCTTCGATTAATTTATTTGCTCATAAGCGAAATAAACAAAAACAAAAGCGGAACTTTAATGAAAGCATAGCTTAGATTATGGTACTAGGTACTAAACAACCTGAAGAACCTAGGTACTAAACAACCTGGTACTATGGTACTAAACAACCTGAACAGCCTAGGTTAATAATAATATATTAGTTCATAAGTTTATTAATCCACATTAATAAACAAATAAATAAATTAAACAATACTTTCACGCTGGAGAAAACCTATGAAGGTTTGCGATGCGTACTAAAAAAAACCTGGTACTGTGGTACTAAACAACCTGAGTAAAACAAAACTTGTGACTCTTTATGAACAGGAATAAAAATACCATTAGTATCCAAGAGTAAGTGTAACGAATCGCTGGAAGAATTGCACCTAAGATGATTAGTATCATTACTTCTTCGACATTTTTTCAAGGCGATCGATCAGTTCTGATTTCTTCTTCAAAACAAGAATTTCTACGGATCCAGCATCATCTATCCTTTTACAACTCCTTCTCTGGAACTCTCTTTTGCAAAATAAATTTAATTGTCCATGCCTGTCTTATAATGCCTTTTGACGAGATTCCTCTGTATATCCGTGTTTGGATACATAGGAAAAAGATCAAAAAGGTTTAGATGAAAGGAGATGCTTTAGGTCGATATACCCACAAACTATGAAGATTTGTAATACTCCCCTGATACTTTCTATATAGTTTCCCATATAGACCTCGGCAAACCGAGGTCTGGGAGGGGTAGTTACCCCCGCTGCCCCATAGCATTTGGAACCAGCTTTTAGTGCTTTACTGCCTACTCTTAACTACTACTGCTTTCTTCAGGAATTTTCTTGCCTCTCTCAGAAGAGCGTAACCGATATCTTTCTTCTATTTAACCATCTCTTTTAATCTTAAACTGTCTTAACTCTATTTACAATATTGTTTGCTTCCTCTGGACCATTTTATGGACCACAAGAGGCCTGATATTTTACACCACCAGCTGGTGTCTTCAGTTCTACCATCTTTTGCCACTAGCTATCGATTCGCGTACTGTCCGTGGGTGGTGACACAATACCCCATGGTAATAATAACAACCATTCTCCTTGAACGTAATCTATATTCGTCTCAAATTGAAGTTTCTTGCTATGTAGAGAATATTACTGTCGCCCTTCGGCTGGGAATCTGGCTTGGGAAGACTGGAGGATTTAAAACTTGAAAAAAATTGTTGTTCACAGGCATTTCACAAAGAAAAAAAGTACAGCAGCTTCGCCATGCTTTCGAACTCGAAAAAAATACAAAAAAAAAATTCCTATCTTTCTGAAAGTGACATAATTACGTCAAAATCCTGGGAGAGAGGGGGGGGGGTCAAAGTTGGAGCCAATTTTCCCAAATCGTGAAAATGACAGTAAAACCTAAAACATGAGCCATTTGATACCATAAAAGTACTATAAAATGCTTTATAGTACTATAAAAGTAAATATATGTAGGTGAAAACTGATCCGTTTCTGTTGATGCTTGAATCATGGAGGCTTATGTTAGTTTTGACAAAATCTTTGAAGACACTAAATTTCAGCTGGGGGGGGGGCAAACTCACGTCTGGGGAGGGGGCAAACCGAGGTCTGAGAGGGGCAGTTGCCCCCCTGCCCCATAGCAAATTACCCCCCTGATTTCTCAGTCACTTTCAAAGAATCAATGTCTGCCATGATTTGCTCATTACACAAAGGTGCTCTAGATATAGTTCTTCAATACAATCTACGCCTTTAAGCTCGACGAGGCGATGGTTCCAAACATCGACACGTACAATCTGTCCGACAAGAACTGTGCATAAGCGTCGCAATACTAAATTCGATACACCCACACATTTTCACAGTTTGTGCAGATTACAGATATTAAGATCATCCTTTCTTCTATGTTTAATTTCTTCCGCCGAAGTCGCATTTCAATAATGTTCTAATAATACATCATTTGAGGCTAGGTCCTACAAGCAAATTATCAGAAACATAACTCCCCAAAAAACAATTGACCCCCCCCCCCCTCCTGTGCAACCAAAGATACAGACACAATATTACTATAAAGGTTTTCTGACTATTTTTTTCTACCTTTGAGGAAAGGCTAAAAAGGTTAGAAATCTAAACGCAAATCTAGTGGGAAAAAGCTGGACTGTTTGAAGGTTTCTCTGAAGGAGGTCATAATAAAAGCTTTCAATTTGGGAGGTTCAAGGAGACGTCTTTGACAGTCTTATGATCTCAGGGAACTAGATGTTGCAACTACTACTACTACTAACAACTCACCGCAGCACCAAGCCAATTGAGGCCAACACAGCTACGCACGCTCTTCCTCTATCCCAATCTATTCAAAGCCTCCATTTTTCCACCCTCCCACGAAGTTCCGACTTCATTTAAATCTTTCTTTATGACGTCCTCTGACCCCAGACGAGGACGACCTGCTTTCCGTTTAGCCTTAGACGGTTGGCTGAAAAGGACAATCTCCGGTAATCTATCATCCTTCATCAGCAGAAGGTGCCCTAGCCACTTCAACCTTTATCTCATTATAGTCCTAGAGAGCGGTATTGAACCACATTTTTCGTACAGCGTAGTGTTTGAAATACGGTCAGTCAACCGGGTACCTAGAACAATCCGTAAGCAATTTCTCTGGAAAAAATATAGGAAATATTCATCCACCATTCGGAGCGCCCATGCTTCAGAGTCATATTTGACCACTGTCATCACTGTAGCTTCTAATATTCTAATCTCGATTTGCAGACTTATCTTCCTATTCTTTCAAACTTTTTTCAACTGTGAAAAAACGTCCTAAACCCTGGCTATTCTACTTTTAACATCTTCACTGCTCCCACCCTCTTTACTAATAATACGACCAAGGTAACTGAAGCTGCCCACCTGATCAATCTTTTCGTTACCGAACGTCATCTTTTCATCTTCACTTACTCCTAGTCTTAGTGACTTAGTCTTCTTAAGATTAATTTTCAAACCTATTCTAGCACCCTAAACTCGCAAAACCTCTGAAAGTTCATTCATTTTGCTCGAATTTTCATCTAGGATGCTTAAATCATCAGCATAATCTAAGTCCAGGAGACTTCTTCCTCCCCATTTGTTCCCGTGGTCTCCCATTGCCTTTCCTGTGCTCCTTAAGATGAAGTCCATCAAAATAATTCATATAAAGAGGGATTGAACACAACCCTGCTTAATTCCTGATTTAATACAAAACCAGTTGCTAACCTCATTTCCTACCTTAACCACAGCCGTGTTATTCTCGTATTAAGCAGCAATCCCTTTAATGTATTTGTCTGTTTTTAATGTTTAACTTTAATGTTTTTAGTGTATTTGTATACCATACAAGGATCCGACCTTTGCTATAGCTCTTCTATCAACAGAATCGAACGCTTGCTCATAATCTATAAAACTGAGGACCAAAGGTGTTTGACAACTCAGGCACTTCTCAATTAATAACCTAAGAGTGAAAATTTGGTCGACACATCCTCTACCTTTTCTAAAACGGCACTGTTCTTCTCTTAAAACTTATTCTACAGCATCTCTTAGTCTAAAAAGTATATAATATTACTAAGTAATTTGTTACCAACAGAGATCAGAGATCAGATCAGATTAATGCCTCGATAATTACCACACTGACTCTTATCACCTTTCTTACAAAGTGGCCTAATTAAGGTTTTCCAAAAATCGTTAGGTACTTCCAATTCTCCAAAATCATATTCATAATCTTCAGTAACTTTTTTCAAGCCACTGAGCCATCATATTTAATAAATCCATTTAAGGCCCTAACAGCACTATGAGCTTTATTACTTTTTAGTAACTTTAGTATTGTTGCTAATTCTTCCTCAAAAAACTAATCTTCCTTCACATCCAAGGTATCACAAACTTTTTCATTTTCCTCTATATCTTTTCCTGCAACTCTTATTTCGGTTTAGCAATTCTCAAAATGTTCTGCCCATCTCTCTTTAACTCTTTCCTTATCGCTAATTGTGGCCCCGTTCCTATCTTTAACTGGGACAAGTCCGGATTGACTACTCCCTCTCAATTTGTTAACTTGCCAGTACAATATTTGTTGCAACGTTCTTACGTGTTTACAGTGGTTTAAAAAATTCGATCACTCCCCCAAAGGATGACCAAAAATATGAACAAATATAACAAATGTAACATTTGGAATATTATAGCACTTTTTTCAAAATTTTGAAGAAAAGCTAAAAAAAAAACTAAATATCCCTAACTATGCTTGACAACAATTTTAAGAAGGAACTCCTTAGAGATTTCCCTGGAAATGATCATAGCAGAAGCTTTGAACCTGGGTGAGGATCAAAGAGAATTCTATGAATATTTTGACCACAGGTGACTTATTATTGTGACTTATTATTGTGACTTTCTTAAATTTAACCTCCCCTCCCCCCAGAGAGGACCAAAAATACACACAAATATAACCAAATATAATATGATGCATAATGTCAAACTTTTCTGATAGTTTGCTCAAGTCTTTGAAGAAAGGTTAAAAAGGCTAGATACCTCAGACTAGGATGAAATCCCATTTTAAAGAATTACATAGACCCTTTGAAGATTACCCAGGAGGATAGATAAAAGTTCAAATAGGGATAAAATCCTTTTAATGGACGGTGATGAAATTTCACAAAAATACTAGCTATTTCGGTCACTGCATATGTGACCGCAATAGCTAGTATTTTTTGTGAAATTTTATAACCGTTTGTGAAAATTACTGTCTATTAAAAGGATTTTATCCCTATTTGAACTTTTATTTATCGTGATGGAAAGGCATTATGGTCTCCGAAATATTACCAAGGAGGCGGCCAAAGCAGAAGCTTTGTGGTGGGTGGTATTAAGGAGGAATCTCCTCTAGTATATCGGATGGCTCAATTCTGCAGCTGCTTCACAGTAGTAGTTGTAGTATTTTCAAAATTTTTAGAGACACACCTTCGAAAAGGTGATAAGTATTAATAAAAGGAGATCCGCTTTAATAATAGGACGTAAATCTTTCTTTTTTTTGGCACAGTTAAGAAAGGAATTGGTCTCTGAACAAATAGTTCTATAATGGTTGTCGATTAAACCCTTAGAGCTCTGTTTGAACATGGAAAACTCTGGAAAAGCCGATTTCGACGGCCATTCAGGGCCGATTATGTCAATTTATCACCACAATTAGCACCACAATTATGTCAAATTAGCACCACAATTTAGCACCAATTCTCTATTTTAGCACCACGTTTAGGAACCTACTTTCACTGTTTCTACAAATTTCTGCAAATTATCATCTAGTGGCAAAATTTGAAATTCGAAATAAGGGATCTTGTAAAGATTAAAGAATGGTATCCTCCTGATTTGAGCGACTTACTAAACGAACATGAAAGTTTTGCATCCACTCACTGTATCAAATAGATGATCGAAAGCCAATTTTAAAAACACATAAAAAATTTGTTTATATGCATTTTTGGCGTTTTTACGAATCAGAATTTTTTTTTTGGGGGGGGGGGCTTCAAACCCCGTAATAACCTTCCTCTACCTTCAAAATTCCCGGTACTCGTTTAACTTGATAGAGGCTTACTCGTTATGACTTTGAAGAGGCCTTGAAAAATAACGTTAAGAAGAGGCTTACTCGTTATGACTTTGAAGAGGCCTTGAAAAATAACGTTAAGAAGACGATGTCGCTTAGACTAGAATAAACAAGGAAGTGATGATGTAACTAGGATATCGATCAAGCGGATAGCATCACCATTGCATAATTAATTGATGTAATTGAAAATAATTGATGGCTGATATAATTGAATAGTCTAAAGATACTTTTAGATATCCGTTTGACTAAACAGGCAAAAATAAGAATATTATTATTATTATATTAAAGAATATTAATATACGTTTTGCAAACGCATTGCAAAAGTTTTGAAATAAATTGTATCAGTTTTCTTACTTAAATTATACCACAAGAGATTAATTTGTACAATCTTAAAGCAGGTTAAAAATTTGCGGTAACACGAAGAAAATTTTCGATAAACTAAAACTTGACCAGATGTCAGTGTCAGAAATGGCACCACTGGTACAAAGGAAGTCATCCCAATCCCGATCCCTGGCAAACAAAAAAGGGAAAAAAGATATTATAGAAATTTTATTGCGAAAATCAGTACATGTGATAATTCACTTGCAGAGGAAGAATTGAATAAACAGATTGAGAAAGAAGATTTCTTCAAGGTAATTTTATACTTTTAGATGAATTTTATTCTATGTTTTTAGATAACATCTAATTCTAGAGGAGTTTTAACTCCCATTTAACCCCATGTTCTCCAAAATTTTTTACTTTTAAGGTTATTAGAAAAAGATTTCCTCTTTAACTTAACTGCTCCTTAACTTAAGGTTCTCCTCCTTAACTGCTGCCCATTCGATTAACTAATTACATAAACTTGGTTCCTGTCATAGCCACGGCAGTATTAAGCCTATATGTAGCTCTAATCAACTCATATTTTTATCAGATATAAAATCCATCCACCCAAAAATATCACTTTAAGGTGGGAGGCTGCAACTCCCATAACACCACCACCAGCCTGTCTTGGAATAGCCCAGGGCACTGTGGCACAGGCACATTTACATTCAAAACATTTGTGGGTGTAATTTCTTTGGGTGCCATACCACGTGGGTACAATTTTCCTTGGCTACAATTTATTTCCTTGCATTTTTTCAGGTGTAATTTTCGGGTCACCCTTGGAAATAGGCAAATTTGCCTGTTAAATACAGACGAACTTTTCTCCAAGAACTTTGCCAATTTAATTATATGATCTGCAGTAGCGCATTGGTTATATGCAATGTGAAAATTAATCTTATAAATTTTTGAATTATACCCTTATACCCATGGAATACCCCCTTACCTTGTCCGTAGAGGAGCTTTCTGGAACAAATCTTGCCTCTGAATTTCTTTGGCCAGCTCTTGAGATGGTGTTAAAGGATTTGTCAAAGGATTTCCTGGTAAATTTTTATCACAGCTCAATATTAGAATATGACCATTCACAAAAGGATGTACTAACAGATCTTGCCAAGAAAACCTTTTTCTCGAGTCTTTCTCCAGCAAACCCTGAAAAAAAGGAAAATAAATCATTCTAACTTTCAAGGGCCAGAACTAGCATGCGTTCTAAAAAAGTATTCTAAAAAAACTTATTTTATCTTTCGTGTACCGGGGTTAATATACTTATGAATCACAACGTGGAAGCTACAATGTAGAATACTGGAAGCTACAGTGATTACAGTGTTCAAATATGGATCTGAAGCATGGGCGCTCCGAAAAGCAGACGAAGATTTGCTACAAGTTTTCCAGAGAAATTGCCAACGGATTATTCTGAGTACCCGGCTGACTGACACGTATTTCAAAGAATAGGCTGTACGAAAGTCGGGTTAAATCCTGCTTTCTAGGGCTATAATTAGAGAATGGTTGAGATGGTTTGGGCACGTTTTGCGGATGAAGGGACAGATTGCCGAAGACTGTCCTTTTCGGCTAACCGTCAAGGGCTAAACAGAAAGCAGGTCGTCCACAGTTGGGGTCGGAGGATGTCATAAATAAAGATTTAAGGGAAATGGGAACTACATGGGAGGGTGTAAAAAGGGAGGCTTTGAATAAATTGGGATGGAGGAGGAGAGTGCGTTGCTGGGTTGGCCTCAGGCGGCTTGGTGCTGCGTTGAGTTGTTAGTGGTAGTAGTAGTAGCATAATCACAACGTAGCAAACTTTTAATTCATAGAAATAAAAAAATAGCTGAAAAATAAATTCAAACATTAAAGATGAACAGGAAAATCGATCAAAATTGAAGATAATTATTCACAAGAATTTATGAAGTAAAAATTAACAGAATACAATACTAATATACAAGAACGTATCCAGGATTTTTTCGGGGAAGGGAGGGGGTTACAAAAAAAAACTTTTAAGAACATAAGAGGAAAAAATAAACAAACGTAAAAAAAGTAAAACATAAAAAGAAAAAAGCAAAGGTTAATAGAAGTTATAAGTAATTAGTTAAAAAATTCGATCACTCCCCCAAAGGATGACCAAAAACATGCACAAATATAACAAATGTAACATTTGGAATATAATAACTACTACTACTACTAACAACTCACCGTAGTACCAAGCCGCCTGAGGCCTACTCACCTATGGATGCTCTACCTCCATCCCAATCCATTTTACACCCTCCCAGGAAGTTCCCATCTGCTTTAAATCTTTCTTTATGACGTCCTCCCATCCCAGACGAGGACGACCTGATTTCCGTTTAGCCCAAGACGGTTGGCCAAAAGGACAATCTTCGGCAATCCGTCATCCTTCATCCGCAGACCGTGCAATAGCCACCTCAACCTTTCTTTCAGTATAGGCCTAGAAAGTGATATTGAACCACATTTTTCTTACAGCCTACTATTCGAAATATGAACAGCCAACCAGGTACCCAGAACAATCCGTAAGTAATTTCTTTGGAAAACATCTAGAAAATCTTCATCTGCTTTTTGGATCGCCCATTCTTCATAGTCAGATTATGTTAAAAGAAGCAAAAATGATTAAACATAAAAATTAATTGAGGCCAAAAGTTTAAAGAAGCAAAGAATTAATGTGCAAGTCAAATAAGTAAAAAGTTTATAAGAGGAAAAAAACGTAAAAAAAAGTAAAAAATAAAAAGAAAAAGCAAAGGTTAATAGAAGTTATTAGTAAAAATCTATATTAAGAATTAATGACCTCTAGAGCCAAATGGGTCTACCAGGAGGTATGTTCACATTTTTTTTGTCTTCTCTTAATTTCAAGTTTCAATTCTTTTATTTATTGCCTTTATTTTCTAAATATCCAATTTTGATTTTGTTCACAATTAAAAACTTGATTTTTCTCCCTGTTTTTGAGACTAGGCGAAAAATAATATCCAGAGGGTGTACCCAAAGAATAATCTGGTCAAAAGTGAATACCAATACAAACATTCAAAGAACAAGATACAAGTTCGCTCACTCAAATTATTTTTTCTTCTTGATTGTAGAATAAAACATGAATAATTTCATCTTTTTTCAAACAGCTCGTGGTAACGAATTGTAAGTAAGGAGCAACCCGGCTCAAAAGTAACCGAAACTCTAAAAAACGGAATATTGATACCAACAGATATACCAACAAATCGGCTTATTATGCTGATTCAAAATATATAAGTTTCATTAAGTTTAGTCTTACCCATCAAAGGTTACGAGCCTGAGGAAATTTGCCTGATTTTCGAAAAAGGGGGAAAATACCCCCTAAAAGTCAAAGAATCTTAATCAACCATCAGATTCAGCGCATCAGAGAACCATACTCTAGAGTTTTCAAGCTCCTATCTGCAAAAATGTGGAATTTTATTTTACGCGTGGAGATGTTAAGGGTAATTGTCCGGGGTATATTTTCACTAGGATTGAATTGTCTAGAGGATATAACCTTGGGGAGGAAGAATTTTTCCATAAAGGTGGAGCCAGATATCCTGGTATTATTGAAAAACTCGAATAATAAGAAGCTTCTTTAAAACTACTAAAACACTTTAGCGTGAAGCGCAAGGTGTTGAGGAGGGGTGGCCCCCTCATTTACGAAATAATTTCTGTTCGTTTTAAGTTTTAATGTTGCTTCTTACTTTCAGTTGAAAAAAAAACTTGTTTTTTTTATTTAATCGCTAAAGAACTCGAAGCATACAGCTTGTTTGTGGTCCATCAATGGGTTATGATTCGTTTGTATCGTTAAGGATTCTAGTATTGATTATCATGACGTAATGTTCGCAGTTAATTTTACCTTTGATCAAAAAGTTCATTTTATTTATACCTCTGGCAAACCTTCACCAGAGCGGAAAAGGGGTTTATGAAGGAGGGAGAGGGATAAGGGGTTTATGGAGGAGGGAGAGGGGCGCTGCATAGAAGATAACCATTTTTGTTTGACAGATAAATGTAAGTGAAAACTGTAAAAAGTAAATTGCCCCCTAGCCAGGAGGACCTCCCCCAAGCTAATTCATACATGTATTGAAGCTCCTCTCCCTCCAGAGCACAGCCACCCATTTTCAGGTTGATATATTTTTCATTTGCAGTTGGTCTTAACACACAAGGCAAGCTGTCTAGAAAAGTCATCTAACCTGAATTGTATCAGCTACAACAGACAATCTCCATGTCACAAGTTCCAATCTCCAAGAATCTGAGTTACAACTCGGTCTCATAATTCAGTAGCCAATAAACTACTCATTAGTCAACAACTCAGTCTCATAATTCAGTAGCCAATAAACTACTGAGTCTCATAATTCAGTAGCCAATAAACTACTCAGCAGCCAACAACTCAGTCTCATAACTCAGTAGCCAATAAACTACTCAGTGGCCAACAACTCAGTCTCATAATTCAGTAGCCAATAAACTACTCAGTAGCCAACAACTCAGTCTCATAATTCAGTAGCCGATAAACTACTCAGTAGCCAACAACTCAGTCTCATAATTCAGTAGCCAATAAACTACTCAGTAGCAAACAACTCAGTCTCATAATTCAGTAGCCAATAAACTAAATCCTGTCAAACATTTTTAAAGGCCAGATAACTGTGCCAAACTAGACACCCAAGTCAAGTAATCAATGGGATAACACTAATCCCCCTCCTAGAATATATTATCACCATACAAACCATACATATAAATTACTTCTGGATTCCTAGACAGGGTTTATATTATGAGTATAACTGTATTTATTTGTAACTCCCAAAAATGTTATCTAGGAAACAGCTCGTAGTTACCATCTTGAACCGTGTCAGCTATTTTAAAGAACCTCAGTCACAAGACCAAGCCTCCAAAAAATCCAAGTCACAGCTGACAGTACTATAATCTAGCAGTCAACGGTACCTTCACAGGTCGCTTTCGATTCCCCACACTTTTCTTGAGAAACGCTGAAAGTATTAACTTTAAAAAACTTAATGAATGTGATACCCTTTCTAAAATATATAGATTAGATATAATCTCTATTACTGACGTTCAAACTCCAAAAGTTGCACATGTTAAAGATGGGCAATTTTTATCAATTTATGAAAATAGGACCAGAAAAACACCCTCTGAATAAGAAAGGTGGCGGAATTTTGTTCTTTATCCTTAATGATTTATATCCGAGTGAAATCCCAATTCCGTGTCTTAATCCCTTTTATGAAGTTATGTGGGTGTGTGTTCAACCTAAAGTCTTGCCGCGTCCTTTTAATTTAATTGTCCTTTGTTGTTTTTATTACTCCCCTAATCAGAGATCCACTGACAAAATAAATTTTATCGAAAAAAAACATGCAAGTGCTGACTTTGTACTATTAAAATACCCAAATGCAGGAATTTTCCTGATGGGTGACACAAATGATATAAGACTTGATTCTACATGTAACGCTTTTAATTTAAAACAGGTTGTTAATGTCCCTACTACAAAAGGCAAAGCTACTCTTGATTTAATTTGCGCTAATCTTTTGAAGTTTTACAAACCCGTCTCCACTCTGCCCCCTCTAGGGGTTAGTTACCACTTTAGCCTTTTCCTATCTCCGCTGGCTAAAGTTAAACAGTTGGTCTATATAACTGAAACCGTTTATAGACCTCTCACTGACTCAGGACTTTTAAATTTTTGGTTCTGGATTACTACTGAAATTGGTTCACTATGTATCAGACAAATGACATTGACTACATGAATTTGTCCCTCCTAGATTTACTGAGGAGTAATTATAAATTATATTTTCCTGAGAAAAAATTTAATACGTGTTCTACAGATAAGGCTTATGTTACTGAGTCTCTTAAAAAACTTATAAGAAAAAAAATCAATTTTTTCCAAGCAGGTCGCATTACTGAGGCTAATAGTCTAAGGAAGTTCCTAAAGAAAAAATTAAGAAAAGCAGCTTCTAATTATTATAATAATAAAGTCAAAGATCTATATTCTAACAAGCCCAAGCAATGATACAGAAAAATTAAAGAAATATGCGGAAAAAGTCCTTCCGAAATTGATTTTCATCTCCCTGAACCCCCTAATAAGACTGCCAACGATTTAAACTTGTACCTTGATTCCATCGTGCCAAGTCTCCCACCTTTCACTGGCTCAAGTCCAACTATTCCTCCCAATACTTCTTTCCCCTTTA
This sequence comes from Artemia sp. Qi Xiang Cuo, assembly GCF_049724085.1. Classification (NCBI taxonomy): domain Eukaryota; kingdom Metazoa; phylum Arthropoda; class Branchiopoda; order Anostraca; family Artemiidae; genus Artemia; species Artemia sp. Qi Xiang Cuo. The sequence goes on from NC_142810.1 coordinate 879,898, forward strand.
TTTCTCCCTCTGATGTTTTAAATAAAATTCTTAAGCTTAGAAAATCAAGTATTTGTCCCGTGGACATCCCAGTTGACTTAATTAAAGCCTTTTCGGACAAAATTGCTGAGCCTTTATCAAATATTTTCAACCACATCACAAAATTTAGTAAATTCCCAAGTTGCTGGAAACAAGGTTTTATAACACCTGTCCCTAAAAAATGCGCCAGTCTGACTTTCACCAACATTCGCCCCATTACGCTCACTTCTGTTTTTTCCAAACTTTATGAAGGTTTCCTTTGTGACTGGCTTAAGGATAAAATTTGTCCGCGTATTGACACCCGGCATTTTGGTAACATAAAGAAAACTTCCACCACCCATTACCTAGTGCACTTAATGCATACCATCGTAAGTAACCTTGATAAATACTATGTTTGGCTAAACCGAGTCCAGGTTGAGTTACGCACAGCGTTTAAACTGAAAGACACCGCAACCTTATTTTGGTAACTCCAGGTTAACTTTAAATTTCATCCTGTTAGTACAAATCGCCAAATTATTTCTTCAAATTTATCTTAAATTATTGAAAACAAAAATATTTTCTCTAACCTCCTCCCTATATATTGTGGAATTCCTCAAGGAACCTTATTGGGACCGCTTTTATTTCTAGTCATGATTAACGATATTGGTAAGGACTACCCCCAAAGGTGGAAATACGTGGATGACTTGACGATCCTCGAAGTATGTCACAGGAATATTAAAAGTGACCCCCTTGAAATTCTATCCCACATTTTGGATGAAGCTAAGAACCTAAATATGAAAGTAAATTCCCCTAAATCAAATATAATGACAATAAATTTCTTGAAATCTATTCCCGCCTTCCTTGACCCTATCCCCCCAGATATTTCTGTGTCTTCCTTTAAATTATTTGGGTTTACAATTTCCTCTACTTTAAAGTGGGATATCCACGTGAAAGATATTGTCCGTAGAGCTAATGCGTCTATGTCTCTCCTTAAGCTCTTGAATAAATTTAACATCCCCCCATCCCATTCTTTAAGGATTTATACTTCCTTTGTCCGCCCGGATCTTGAATATGCTTGTCCAGTTTGGCATCCTGGCATCTCCAGTGATGAATCAGATAAAATTGAATCTATTCAAAAAAGAGCCCTAAGAATAATTTTTAAAGAAACTTTTGTACCATATTCACTCCTTCTAAAAAAGGCCAAGCTGGTAACTCTTGAGCACAGGAGAGGAACGTTGTGCCTCCGTTTTGCAAAAAATGCAATAATAAACCCTCGCACGGAAAACATTTTCCCCAAAAGACACCCCATCCAGACACCGCCTGCCACGTGCTGTTTCTGAACCCATCCCTATCTTGTCCCCCCATCCGTCGTTTAACCTCCAGATATGAAAAAACCTGTGTCCCCTTCATTACTGATAAAATAAACCAAGAGTTTTTTTTTTTTTTTTTTTTTTTTTTTTTTTTTTTTTTTTAATGGTGATACCCATGCTGGTGTCCGTTTGGCTCTTCCATTCCCTCCCCTTTTTATATATTCTCTTTTAAACCCTTTTAACATTATTTTTATCACAATTTTTTGGGGGGTTTTGTTTTAATTTGTTCCTTTTTAACTTTCTTACATTTGACACTTTTTGTTTTTTAGACTAATTAATGGCTTTGCCTTTCTGATATTGTTGTTTTTGGCATTGTTTAGCCAGTTTTTTAGTTGTTGTGCTATTTCTTGTCTTTTTTTATTATATGACCCCAAAATGCAAATTCGGCCCTTTGGGGCTTGTGATAGTAATTTTTTGAAATAAATATCTTATCTTATCAGTCAGTTCTTTGAAAGTGATGAAAAATTTAGCCCAATACTAAAACCAGATTATTGCATCAAGTCCATCCATAAAATAAATCTTAGACATCCTACACTCATTACCACCTATACACAAAACCTATACCACCTATGCACGAAACCTATTACCACCTATGCACAAAACATTTCCAGATCCACAGTGCTCACCTTCTTACAATTTACCTTTCATAAAAAGCGACAAGATGACACTCCCTTTCCATCATAAATATAAACAACAGGGAATTTGTTTTCTTAGGATAATGGAACCTTTACCCTCTATAAATATTTTGACCATATATCTAAGGCCGTCTTCAGCAAAACAAATGAAAAAATATAAAAGAAACTGATATTAAAATACGACAATTAAAACTAAAATCTTTTTAAAACAGTCCTAGCATCATTACTTCAGGAAGTTCAGCCAGGGCGGCCCTGTTTTGCTGAAGACGGCCCATGGATATAGGGTCGAAATATTCATTTAGGGTAAAGGTTCAACTACCTGAAAAAAATTCCCTGTTGTTTCTACTCCTTGTTTGTATTGATTTAACTTTCAGTACATCGAGAAGATTACCTGTAAAAAATTCAAGCATATACCAGAAATATCAGGAGGCCAGATTACTGCTTCGTGACGTATTTTTCGGACAAGTTGAACGAGCGAACCAGTGCAAAATGGTGGAGCTCCGACCAGAAGTTCGTACAAAATGCAACCAACTGACCTAAAATATAAAAATATATTAAAAATATATAATAGAATATAAGAATTATAAAATATATAGAAATATAAAATAAAAATATAATAAAAAACAGAAATAAAAATATAATTGGTTAAAGGGAACGAAGGTATGGAGAGAGGGGAGGGTCCAAAACTTTTCGTTTAGGTCACCTGTCCAATTTGCATTTTTCAATATTACCTTTCTTGCATCTTTACTTAAATCATTTGTTTTAAACCGATTAAATATTCGACAAGTACAGATTTACGAAATTAACGCTAAGTGAAGGACCTTATTTGGCTATTTTCCAAACAAATTTCATTTGAATTAACGATATTAAGAGCCAAACTGCAGCTTTGGAAATAATTGAGTTCATTCATTTATTAATACTATAGACAAAATATGGAAGACGAATAAGGCCGCAGATCTAACCTTATTTGGCTCTTTTTCAAACGAAATTTCATTTACATAAACGTTAATAAGAGCGTTACTAAACGTAATAAAGCCGAAGAAAGCAAATCTTGTGGGGGGAAAAAAGCATTGTTATAAACAACAAAAATTATAGCGCATAAATTACTATAGACTAGAAAAATATAATATATTTTACTACTACTACTGACGATTCATTACACCACCAGCCCACCTTAGGTCCTCCCCCACCTGAATATTTTTAAAGCAGAACTTCAATCTTTACCCCCCCCCCCTCCCATAAATATCCCATTCTTTTAAATCTTCGAATTATTGTTGTTTGCCCCAATTTGAGAATATTCCTCTGCGAAGGGCCCTGGCTGCTACTGCTACTACTAACAACTCACCGCAGCACCAAGCCGCCCGAGGCCAACACAGCTACTCACGCACCTCCTTCATCCCAATATATTCAAAGCCTCCCTCTTTACACCCTCACAGGAAGTTCCTGGGAGTTTATAGGAATTAATGATAATTTTTAATCAAATAGAAGTTAAGATCCTTTTAAGCAGCAGAAAAGAACAAATATGCCAACGAAGTCGGAAAATCTAACTTAAATCTAGGAAAAACTTCAACATTCCCATTTGTTAAAGAAGGAAATATATCTTGTAAGAATATATTATAGTAAACAAAACATACAGAGAACTTAATGTTGGCAATCGAAATTTAAACGGAAAACTATATTCGACAGCTACTTTTAACTATGAAAAATGAATACTATGATAGCTTAAATAGCTTTTCATAAGTCTCAAATTGATACGACACAGTCAATTTGATGTATATTCAAATTATTCTATTCATTCATAGGAGGTATATGAAATCAACAGACATTTTCAGCATTTAAAGGCGATTTGTTAAATATCAATAATACTCAATCTTCTTCGAACTAACACAAGTCACATCAAACCAATACCACTTAAAACCCTTGCACTGAGGGCTCTGAGGGAGTTATAATCCTAAAGGATCTAATTTCCAGAACTTTCAGCTACGTTGAACAAAATGGCTATCTCAAAAATTTGATTGGATGTGTTTGAGGAAATTGTGGGCGTAAAAGGGGGGTTAGTTGCCTATCAATCACTTTCGACTATTAAAAAGGGTATTATCCCTTTCAATTTCCAATTGAATTAGCCCTTTTTGAAGTTTCTACAACATCGCTTTCTATAAAAAAAATTATATGCCCCCAGGGCATAACTTACTACCCTTACTCTGAGGGTTGTGGAGGGGGGGAGGGGTTGTCATCCTTAAAGACCTAATCTCCGAAACTATCAACGATATTGAATAAAACGTCTATCTAAAAATTTTGCTTTAAAGTGGTTGGGGAAAAGGTCGGCATGAGAGGGGGGATGACTGCCCTCAAATCGCTTTCGACTGTTTAAAAGGGCACTAGCCCTTTCAATTTCCAATCGAATGAGCCCTTTTTGAAGTTTCTACGACAAAGATTTCAATAAAAACCTTATATGCCTCCAGGGCATAACTTATAACACTTGCCCTGAAGACTGTGGGGGGGGGGGGTGGGTGTCCTCCTCAAAGATATATATTTCCTGAACTTTAAACTGCGTGGAACAAAATGGCCATATCAAAATTTTTATTGGATGTGGCAAATGGTAGGCGTGGAAGGGGTGTTGGTTGCCCTCCAATAACTTTCGACTATTAAAAAGGGCACTTTCAATTTCCAATCGAATGAGCCCTTTTTGAAGTTTCTACGACAACGCGTTCTATAAAAACCTTATATGCCCCCATGGCATAGCTTACAACCCTTGCCCTGAGTGCTGTGGGAGGGGGGGGGGTTGATCCTCAAAGACCTAATTTCCAGAACTTAAAAACTACGTTGAATAAAATAGCTGTCTCAAAATCTTTATTGGATGTGTTTGGGGAAATGGTAGGCGTGAGAGGCGGGTAAGTTGTCCTCCAATTACTTTCAACTATTAAAAAGAGAACTAGCCCTTTGAATTTCCAATCGAATGAGCTTTTTTTGAAGTTTCTACGACAACGCATTCTATAAAAACCTTATATGCCCCCAGGGCATAACTTATAACCCTTGCCCTGAGGGCTGTGGGGGATTTTCATCCTCAAAAACATAATTTATATCTGGGAATCAACAACGCTGATCAAAATGGCTATCTGAAAATTATGATTGGATATGTTTTGGAAATGGTGGGCGTGAAAAGGGTGTTAGTCGCCTTCCAATCACTTTCGACTATTAAAAAGGGCACAAGCCATTCCAATTTCCAATTGAATGAGCCCTTTTCGAAGTTACTACGACAACTTCTTTGATAGGAAGTGCCCTGGTCTAAAGGAAAAAAATAATAAATAATACATTGTGACAACATCGTTCTTATATTCCCCAAGGGCATAACTTAAAACCCTTGGCCTGAGAGTGGTGGGGGAGTGACCTCCTCAAAAACATATTTTCTCTCTGGAAATCAACTACGCTGAACAAAATGGCTATCTCAAAATTTTGATTGGATGTGTTTGGGGAAATGGTGGGCGTGGAAGGGGTGTTAGTTGCCTTCCAATCACTTTCGACTATTAAAAAGGGCACAAGCCACTCTTATTTCCAATCGAATGAGCCCTTTTCGAACTTTCTACGACAAATCCTTCGATATAAAGTTCCCTGGTATAGAAAAAGAAAAAATAATAATAATAATAATACATTGTGTCAACAACGTTCTTTACTTAGGCAGCACTATTGCGCTGCCTATGATACCACCTTTAAATAATAAAACATTGGAGCCGTATTGCCTTAACTATAGGCACCGCTATAGCGTTGCCTCTGATGCAAAGTATTATCGCTCAATTATATAACGCAACTGTGCTGGCGCATATTCTATATGTTGCATCATTCTCGCTATGCAAAGTATTATTGCTCAACTATATAACGCAACTGTGCTGCCACATATTCTATATTTTGCACCTTTCTCGTTATGCAAAATATTAAGAACGAGTATTAAGATTATGGGATATGACTCCACCGATACAATAAAAAGGATAGACTTTCCTGGATGAGGAATCTTATTGAAATCTATATGTCGAGGTAGAATAGGACTTCGAATAAAAACCAGGAGAATTTTGGCACTACCCCGTCGCAACACGATATACTTTCATTGGTAAATTTAGACATTTCACTGACACTAGGACTACGACAAGTACTACGACCCTAAAGGCACTTATGGACATAAATTTTTTTTCATTAAGAACTAGACGTTCACTTATCATTGATGCAATTGGGTTATTAACTTCCAAATATATGAAAGTTCTGTGCTTACAGTTAAATAACAATCAAGCACTTGCTGGACACACATCTGATTACCTTTGCATAACGTTACCTTTCTGGACGTGTAATTCGTGTTGTAGCCTTCGTCATAAAGTTACAGAACCATGGTAGGCCGTTCGAAAACAAATCGATAATTACAACGCAAGGCTGTCGCACGAGTGGTCCCTCCTGCAGCAGTAGTGTCGATATAGTTTCTTTGACTATTTCTCCAGTATTTTCTTCTTCTTTTTAATTTGTTTTATGTTGTACTCCGTCTTCTTGCTTTTTTGTAGTGACGGGTTAGAAAACGAATAAATGAGACGGTCGTTTCAACATGGAAAGAGGAAACCTACAGAGGTAGGATAGAAAAGAGGATCCACCTCCCTCTTCAACCAAAAAAATAAAGAAATTCTCTTATTAAACTACTACTACTACTACTAACAACTCACCACAGCACCAAGCCGCCTGAGGCCAACCCAGCAACGCACGCTTCTCCTCCATCCCAATTTATTCAAAGCCTTCCATTTTACATCCACCCAGGAAGTTCCTATTTCCTTTAAATCTTTCTTTATGACGTCCTCCCACCCCAGATGAAGACGACCTGCTTTCCGTTTAGCCCTAGACGGTTGGCCGAAAAGAACAATCTTCGGCAATCTGTCATCCTTCATCCTCAAAACGTGCCCTAGCCACCTCAACCTTTCTTTCATTATAGCCCAAGAGAGCGGCATTGAACCACATTTTTCGTACAGCCTATTGTTTGAAATACGGTCAGTAAGCCGTGTACCCAGAACAATCCTTAAGCAATTTCTCTGGAAAACATCTAGCAAATCTTCATCCGCTTTTTGGAGCGCCCATGCTTCAGAGCCATATTTGAACACTGTCATCACTATAGCTTCTAATATTCTAATCTATTAAAACGAACGAAGTAAAAACAAAGAAAGACATTGGTCTGAAAAAATTAAAAGATTTTTCTTCACAAAAAAAAGCTTCGTATCTTGTTTTTATTGCTTCGTCTGTCTGATATAAAGGTATGAAATTTTAATTGGTTATTCTACAGTTTTAACTCCTAAGTAAATTAGTGAAAGTCAAACTATACTTCGAAAAAGAAAATTTATTCTACAATCCTGCTGGAAATGCAGAAAATAAGTTCCATCATGTCCTAAATTGTCTCTAATTTGGTTGATGGTAACTCACATTCGGTGCCAGGTTCCCGGGAGGTAAAGGAGCACGTACCCCTCCCCCAAAAGTATGAAAGCTGCACTAGTTAAATAGATGGACGGGTGTAAAATACCAATAGGAGAGCGCAAGCTTTAGTGCCCAATTTACAATTAAAAAAAAAAAAAAAAAAAAAAAAAAAAAAAAAAAATATTCCCAGAACCCGTTGGTGTTTTTTTTTTTTAGAGATTGATTCCTAAATTGTTTTTTGATTTTCACATTATCTGCATTTTACCCTTCCAGCACTATTTTCTAAAAATCTTTTATCTTTGAAGTTTAGTATGGCTAAATATTTTTATTCGACACTCTATTCGCTCAAGAAATACTTAAGAAAAAACACTGCAATATGGGAATATTTCCATGTTTTAGCGAAAAAAAGGGCAGTTTAAAATCATCATCCCCCCATCAGAAAAAGGAGGATCATCCTCCTTACAACCTGATACCCAACTCCCTCTTCCATGGACATTTAGACTAGCTATGGAGGAAGTATAATGAGCAAAAAAAATGTCAAGAGAGTATGAACGAATTTGAAAAATAATAAGCTTGTCAATTATTCAATTATAATAATTAGTTTTTGAGTCGCGACCAGGCCCAAGAAACCTCAACTTTGGAGGTTTTTTTACAGGCGACATTCCACTTAGTTCCATTTAGAAGTGAAAACCACAACTAAAAATGTCTGAAGCTTCACAAGAGATGGCTCAAGAAAACTTGAGACAATGGACTAGCATTTATTGAGACCCAACGAAAAAACAGAAGATCATCTCACCAAAGATCAGCACCTTGATCATAAGGCTTCTCTTCAATAATCTCAGGAGCCATATATAAAGGAGTCCCTTTAACAGATGTCAGCACATAGGTGTGAATGTCCAAAACTTTTGCAAAACCAAAGTCACATACCTTGATGGTACCATTGGAATCAAGCAGAATATTCTGTGGCTTCATATCCCTGCAAAGAATAGCTTAAGTAAGTACACATAACAGGTTGATTCTATTCTATAGTATTATTGGTATTGATATGGTATATGGTATAATAGGTGGCTTTTTAAGAGATATTGCCTGAGCAAATATTACCTATTCTAGGTCTATTCTAAAACCCTAAAATTCATTCCAAGCTGCCTTTATTTCATTGGATCTTTATAAAGGATGCCTATGCTTTCTAAAAGCCAGAATATAATTTGTGCTTTCCTAAAAAAAAATTAGAAGAATTTACTGAAAATATATGCATTGTGAGTTTGATGTGCATGTACTTACACTTATTCCTTAAAATCTTAACTAATTTTTGATTTATTAAAGTTATAAAAGTGAAAACATTTAAAAAAAAATTTTCAGTAAAGTACATATTATATTCTTGCATTTAGAAAGCATGGGGTTTAGAACCCTACTCATATTAATTTCTGCTCGTTTTGATTTTGACTCGGTTGTTTTTTTTAATTTCTGTTCGTTTTGGGTTTCATTTATTTATTGATATTGATTTGTGGTAGTTTTATGCTTGGTAGATAACTTGATTCTATTTTTTTTTTCATTTTTGGTTTAATGGAGTTCTTTAATTCTTTTTTTTAAACTTATTTTGTGAAAAAAGTTTTTTTTAATTAATTTCTGTTCGTTTTATATTGCAATTATTTGAAAAAAACTACGTTTTCTAAAGAGTTAAAGAGGCTGAGTTACAAGGTCGAACCTTAAAACGTACAGGGATTAGGAGGCACAGTTGGGGGGCTACCACCCCCAAACCCCCGCTTTCGCAGCCTTTAAATATAAAAAAAAATTTCTTTAAACTGAAAGTAAGGAGCGACATAAAAACTTAAAACGAACAGAAATTATTCCGTATATGAAAGAGGCTGTGCCCTCCTCAACGCCTCGCTCTTTACGCTAAAGTTTGACTTTCTCACAACTCTTTTTTTAAACAATAAAAACTTTAGCGTAAAGAGCGAGGCGTTGAGGAGGGCACAGCCTCTTTCATATACGGAATAATTTCTGTTCGTTTTAAGTTTTAACGTCGCTCCTTACTTTCAGTTTAAAGAAATTTTTTTTATATTTAAAGGCTGCGAAAGCGGGGGGTTTGGGGGTGGTAGCCCCCAACTGTGCCTCCTAATCCCTGTACGTTTTAAGGTTCGACCTTGTAACTCAGCCTCTTTAACTCTTTAGAAAACGTAGTTTTTTTCAAATAATTTCTGCACGTTTTTGTACAGTTTATTACTTATTATTGCTTGACTAACTGTTAGCTGATCGTGTCAGGAGTTAAAGTTGGGGGGCTGCCGCCCCCAAACCCCCCGCTCTTGAACATTCTTGTGTTAAGGCTTTTAATTCCTGAATACTCAAATCACGTCGTACAGGGTGCCTCCTAATCCCTGTACGTTTTAAGGTTCGAACTTGTGACTCAGCCTCTTTAACAGCCCCCCAACTGTGCCTCCTAATCCCTGTACGTTTTAAGGGTCGACCTTGTAACTCAGCCTCTTTAACTCTTTAGAAAACGTAATTTTTTTCAAATAATTTAAAAAAGAAACTGAGTTTCTTTTCAAACTATATAAAAAAGTTGCTCTGATGGTGAATCGAACCCGGATTATCCGTCTGAAAGTCTGGGGTATCAGCCGCTGGACTATACAAATACAATAGTTATTGTTGTTTAGCAATTTGAAGCTATTTTCGACGCAAGCAAATTCCCAAAAATCTTGATATGTGGTTTTTGGAAAACCGGGAAGGAGTGATCAGATTGAGCTGAAATTTCGAGGATAAGCTCCCAGGCCCCAGAAACAATTATAATCCACCGTAGAGCCCGCACGGAACCCATGTCAGGGGGGGTTGTGGTGGGACAAAGAAACCGGGGCTATAATTGTACAACGAGTAGTGTCATACATTACCAGTCGAGGGATAATGTTGTCAGTCTGTCACTATAAAAAAGTCCTAACAAGTTGAATTCTGCTTCGAATGAGTCCTCATTCAACCGGATCCGGTGCCAACTGTGGCCTGTAGGCGTGGCTAAGAAAAAAAAAAGAAATGAATTTTAAGTGGCTATATTTGGTTTTTTGAAAACAGGGAAGGAGTGATCGGATTAAGCTGAAATTTCGAGGATAAGCTCCCGGGCCCTAGGAAAGCTTAACCTCTAAATTTCAGCCCAATCGGACAACGTTAAAGGGGGCTGTGGTGGGAGGATCCAAACTTCCGGCCCAGTTTACCCCATGAAGATAAAGTCGGAGGAGGATGAAATTTTGCAAGTTTCTTAGTTTGAACTTGGGCTACAAAATGCGATTACCGCCGTCTCTCTGCGACCTCTAGGACCTGAAATCGCTTAACATTGTGGTGGGTCGCCTCTTTATAGAGGCACAAGTGTGCCTCCTTGATGTGCCTCCTTGATAGTGTTTTCAGGGAAAAAGGCGGAGCCTCTTCTAAAATTAAACAACCATCCCTTCCATAAAAACCTTAAATACCTCCTGAGCATAGCTTACGACCCTTGCCCCTAATCTTTTGGGTTTTTTTTTAACCCCAAAAAGCCTTATTATATGATATTTAGACTATTTTGAATAGAACGATTATTTCAAAATTTCTATTAGACGCATTTCGGGACAATACGACGTGTGTGTGAAGGGGGGGGGGATAGATGACCTCCGATCAGTTTGACTCTGAAAAAGAGCACTAGAGCGTGTGATTACCCATCCAATGATCCCCCTCCGAAGTTTACACAACCATGCTTTCTATAAAAACCTTATATGCCCCAGTGGCATAACTTACGACCCTTGTCCTGAGGACTATGCGGGGAGGGTTGTCATCATCAATGACATAATTTCCAGACCTTTCAACTACGTTGAACAAAATGTCTATCTCAATATTTTGATTGAATGTGTTTGGTGAAATGGTGGGTGTGAGAGGGGGGCTAGTTGCCCTCCAATCACTTTCGTCTATTAAAAAGTGCACTAGTCCTTTCAATTTCCAATCAAATGAGACCATTTTAAATTTTCTATGACAACGCTATCTATAAAAACCTTATATACCCCCAAGGCATAACTTACAACCCTTGCCCTGAGGGCTGTGGGGGAAGTGTCCTCCTCTAAGACACATTTTCCAGATCTTTCAAATACGTGGAACATAATGACTATCTCAAAATTTTGATTGGATGTGTTTGAGGAAATGGTGGGCGTGGAAGGGGTGTTAGTTGCCTTCCAATCACTTTCGGCTATTAAAAATGGCACAAGTCTATCTAATTCCAAATGGAATGGACCCTTTTCCAAATTTCTACGATAATTCCTTTGTTACAAAGTGCCCTGGTCTAAACAAAGAAAGAAAGAAACAAATAAATAATACAGTGTGCCAACATCGTTCTTTACTTAGACAGCGCTATTGCACTGCCTATGATACGGGGAGAGTGAATTCCTTCCTCATACTTGATGATGGCTTGAATTTACCCTTTTTATCCATTTCAATATTTACATGCTTGATAGCATTTGAGAACACTATTAAAGTTCTTTTGAAGCAACTGGAACAACAATACAGAAATCTTTCATCATATGTAACAAAAAAAATAGCAAGAGAGTAATGGAGAGGGACAGAAGAATTACAGGAAAGAAGGAAGAAACAGAGAGAAAAGAAGGACACGTATTAGAAGGAAAGTAGGAAGAAAGAGAGGGGTAAAAAAGAAAATGACAAATAACGAAGGATCAGCAATCAAATTACTTTGGAAAAAGATTATAGGAGAAAAGAAAGGTTCAAAATAATTCAACATTTTTTAAGTGATAGCCCTAAAAAAAAAAAAAGGAAATGCGACAGAGTTCAAGACCCTCTTTAAAAGGTCATAACATTTGTGATAAGAAGCTACTCTGATAAACTCAATTATACATTTGGCTATGTTCATAATTATTGAAAGCACCCGCTTATTTTTTACACGTAAGAACAGCAAAGATGCAAAACCAACTAACAAGCCGTACCAGCTAAGTTGGTAGAGCATCAGATCAATAACTCATTCTCTTGATCGCTGATTCGAGCCCCACACTTTACATTCTTTTTTCTACAAATGCTGAGAATAAACTGATTTTTAGGTAATTCCTGTCATATGACAGACTCAACAGCAACTTATACCTTGCACCAGCTAATACAAAGATCCTAAGAGCGTGGAAGAAATGATATAATTTAAGCTTGAAAAAGGGGATGATGCATAAGGTGCTCAATGGCTGATTGTCTATCCAAGCAGTGCGTGTGGGTGAGACCGATCATGAGGCTTATAGAGGTGGGAGGAGTAGATGATTCCAGATAATCAAGTTTAAGAAAGGTATATTTATTTAGCAGCTATACAATTGTCAGCACAACTTGCTTGATCTTGTTTTAATTCAAACAATATTCTCAGGTATTAATAACTACCGCATTCAGACATGGAAAAGGCTGCTTTCGAATCATTTTTTTCTGCCATTTTGACTGGGTAACCTTGCGTAATTTACGCAAGGTTACCTTGGTAACCTTGGATAATTTTTGTAATAAAAACAGTGTTTTCGTTAAGGAGGTAATGTGCACTTTTCTAGCTTAGAAATCAAATTATTATAGAATTATTATATATTATATTAAATTATCATAGAAATCAAGTTTATTCTAAAGCTTTTTCAGTGTTCTATTTCCATTCCCAAAGTTTTTTTTTTGCATCTCAATAAGGCATGATATTCTTTCATTGTAAGGACATGATTAATGTGTGCATTGGTAAGCCAACCAGACAAAGACCTCGCCATTTGCACAAATAATTTATTCTTCTTCAAAAACTAAATTGGTACAATTATTTCCAAAGTTTGGTCTGACTATTCAGATTTCTTTTTAATAATTACCTGGTTTAGCTTTTTCCGTAATCTTGTTTTACACACAAAATGAATTTAAAACTATCCAAATCCAGCAATAAGCAATTTACTTAATGACTTAAGTAAATTGCAACCGATAATGACATAATCCAATTCTTTTTGTGTTTTTTTTTATGGAAATATTTAAAATATTGAAAAATTTAACACAATCAGATTTACCCAAGATCCTTTCATGCAGGAAAGTATGTACTATATGAACAAAAGATTTTAAAATTAGTCAGGTAGCGACCACGCCACTAATTTTTTCACCAAAATAATTTTATGAATGAGCAAGAATACAAGGTTGGCAATGTAGACAACTGCCACTCCTTTAAGGGAAACTGATCTATCATCAGTTCAGGCAAGAAGAATACCAAGAGCCAACGAGGTGTTAAGGTTACTAACACATCCGGTTCTGTCAAAGCTGTTGAATGGAATCAACTAGGATCCAATAGTCCCATTGAAGGTATTTGAGTAGTGGCTCATAACAAACTTTCGAGAATTGGTGCGTTTGATGGGCATAGAGGTCCTTCCTGTGCCCAAGTACTTGCAAAACAGATTTTTCCTTATATTGTAACAGCATTGACCCACAATAAGGATCTGCAAAGTTTTCAGTCAAGATATAAGAGACAAGTTTTAAGAGACGATATATCTTATATTCAAAGAATATAAGATATAAGATCTTAATAAGGATATAAGAGATATAAGGATATATATATATAAGGATAAGGACATAAGATCATATATTCAAAAGATATAAGAGACGAGTTTCTAAAAGATGCTACAGAAAGTGCAAATTTGGTACCACAGCTTCATAAGCTCTATACTCTGAAAAAAAAAGTCGCTGAAAAAATAAAATGATTCAACATTGCTTGAAGCTATTGAGTTTGATGCCGCGAGTGTTGTAAAGTATACAATTTCGGACAATAAGATAAATGACACTGTTGCATCGCTCGAATAGGCATTTCCAAGGCTAGATGAACATTTGAGCAGAGATGCTTTAGCATCAAGAAAAGATGTGAATGGTGCTCTTGCCCTAATGGCTATTCCTAGCACCGTCTTAGCTAAATGGTTGGCGCGCTGGGTTGGGAATCCTTTGTCCGAGGGACATGGGTCCGATTTCTGGCGTGGCCAGTTATTTGGATTGGGACGGGGGCCAGTGCCGTGAATCTTAAAGCTCAGCCAGAATCGATACGGGTACCTGGAGAAATATGGGAAAGGTAAGCAAGAAGGGTGTGCGAAAGCACAGGACGGCTGGCCCCCAAACCAAACTTCTGAGCTGAAGGGCCACGAAACAGAGACCAGCACCACCGGTTTGGACCTTAGAAGTCTAGTTCCGTCATACTTACTTACATAATGGCTGTTTCTATGTCTGGCGCTGTAAGTACCCTGACTCACGTTCATATCAACTTTCTTTCGACCGCTAATGTTGGTGATTGCTAAGCTGTCCTAGGTACATTAGGGGAAGACGCCAGATGGATAAAAACCAATTTGTCTTCTGAACATACAGCTAAAAACCTAAGTGAGGTTAACAGACTCTTTTCTGATCATCCAGCTAAAGAAAAAGATTCATTTATAACTATGGACCGACTTTAGCCTTTAGGAGCCTTTGATCAATTCGAAAATAAGTAGAAAAATCAGTAATACAAGAATTAGGCTCCTCCTAATTATCGTACGCCTCCTTATTTGACAACATGGCCAGAGATAAAGCAGCATCATCTTTCTGGAAACGATTAATTTCTTATTCGCTACAGATGGCGTTTTGGACTTTCTGACAACTTCAGTAACCGTAAAAATAGTTAGGGAGTATGTGGTAGAGCATAAACCCTAAGAAGATACAAATGGTGCCCCTCATTTATTACGTCATACTTTTAGCAGGCACTGCCACAGAAAAGGTTCGTCATACATTTAGCAGTCTTGACCACAAAAGGTCGACAAGGATTCTAACTATGCCTAAAGGCATTCATTCGAAGCTTCAAGGATCACATCAATTATTTTTGTACATTTTGTCTCAGAGTATATCCTGAAGTATTCAGTTCATTCTGAGATTACAGCACAAGCAGCTCAATTTTTCCATTCTTCTGCTATGAATGGTTCGCAAGCGAGAACATACAATTTATATGTGATAGTTATGCCTTTTTTTAGCACAAAAAGTGCAGAATTACTATATGCAAATGATTTTTGGTTCTTCCAGGTGCGCACTCGTTATTTCTGACCTAAGAAATTGTTTCAAAAATCAAAGATTGTAGTGTAGCAAACTTAAAGGTCCTATCTGCTATGGAATGAATTGCAAATGATAAAACCAAATTTATGTGTAGTTATATCTTCATTAATGTGAAACTCAGAACTGAAACCTTTTATTCCTTTAGGGGCTTTTTAACATCGTAGAGAAGTAGCAGCAGCACCCACTTTATCCAGGATGATAAACCAGTTTCTTGTCAGATTCCATCTAAGGCTAAAGTAGAAAAGGTAAGAGAAATATACGAGTCTAAAAGATCACGACCACCAGACTAAATAGTCTCCAGTACAATTCACACAGCATCCGCAGATGGACAAATCTACTGTCAAAAAGCATGTTCTACCATTACGCTAAAGCACAACAGTTTTTTTTTAAACTTAGTTAACCAGTAAACGTTACGAGGACTCCATTGACTTTCAGGTAATTGAATTGATTTAATAGCGATAGAAAAGTTCATGAGCCAGTGCAGAGTTAGAACATGGTACATTCAGAACATTGCTTATATGACCTAAGAGTTTATATACTCAGTTATAACATTAACAGGATTAGAATATTAATAGGGTTATTAAATTAACATTAATATATTAATAGGATTAATGATAGGATTTGAAAAGAGACATGGTTAGTGTCTTACAAAAGAGTATAACTTTAAACGTTGGTTACTAAATAAGTATTATTCTCTTACGCCTATGTTGGCGTCAGGACTTAAGCTACTCCTCCTGCCTCAACCTCTTGGTTGATCTCAATACTGCTTTGACAGCTTGATACAATCAGCCATTGAGCATTCTAGGCTCTTACCCTTTCTTAAAGCTTGAGCTGAATAATTTACACATTTTTTTTCCTATAGCCCCCCGTGGCACGCACTTTAAATGATTCTAAGAAAACCCATGAAAGTCAACTGTGCAGCTGATCAATAAAGGATAGAAAACAAAAAACAAAGAAATTAATGTAACACATTAGCGAGAAAGCAGCCCCTAGTTTCATTGACAAAAAACCTACAAAATTACGTATTTAACTAGGGTCACAGGTGGCATAAAAATATACGCTTTTAGTAAATAAACCCCTTGGATGGTGGTATGGAAGAAAAAGCACACGGGAAACCCCCTTCTGACTGTCGTATATATTGAATTAATATGTCTATGATCCTAACCTGTGAAGAACTCTATTTGAATGAAGGTAGTACATAGCAGATAAAAGCTGAATTGCTACATTTCGGACCTTTTCTTCAGGAAGTCTTCTTTGACCTGGGCTAAATAGGTCGGACAAAACACCTTCAGCAAATTCAGTAACAGCAACAACCTAAAAAAAAAATTAATTTTATTGAACCATTACAAGCCCAACCTACAGGTTCAACTGAAATTGAAATTGTACACTATACAAACTATGTATAACAATTGTATAACATATGTATAACAACTATGTATAACTATATGTATAACAACTATGACAATGTAACTAGTGTACAAGAAGTTGGTTCCAAACACTGAAATTGTAGCTTTTTAAAGTCATTTAGGCACAAAGCCAAAAATTTGAGACAGAAAGATTGCAGGAAAGAAACAAAAAAAAACTCATTTTGCTAACATTTCCATCTAGAACACTCAAATCATCATCCTAATCTAAGTCTAGGAGAGTTAAACCTTTTCATGAAGAAATTAATGAAAGGAACTTTATTAGCTTAAAAAACCTGTGGCAGCCCAGGAACACCTCAAATACAAGCAAGCACTCAATAACACCAATAACATTAAGTAACTCAAATAGCACTACAACAATTATAAATAAATCCACAAAGAACCCAAATCAAAAAACAAATACTTCCTATAGTTGTTACACTAAAATAGCGAGTAAAATAATGGACAAATAACTTCAGATATCTTTCAGTTCTTATTTTGGTATCAAGTGTTAGGTCTCTCAGTACAAGTACTAGATCTCTCAGAAAGTCCCCCCCCCCCCCACATGCAAAAATTAAGCGGCGGCAAAGAAAGTATGACAATAACAAATAATGAAGAAAAAAAAGGAATTTTGAAACATTCGGCCAATATTCCAAATTACATGCAGAATATGTGGTGTAGAACGTCTTATAATATTATTTTACTTTCTTTTTTTTTAACGCTTTTCCGTGTTTATGGGGGTTCACCTATCATAGCAGGGGAAGACAAAGTTTAACATTGGGGCTCTGGGGGTGAAATCAACCCTGAAGGCAGACTTATCAGACAGTTTAAAAATTTTGAGCCAAACAGATATGTCAAAATTGATTTGATATCATATGGTTTAGTTAGAGGATAGTCGGATAGCAAAAAATGAGCCTAGAGAGAGAGGCTGACTTCCCTGTATCAGCTTTCGGCTTTTAAAAAGTTCACAATAATTTTCAATCAAATGATCCCCTTCAAAGTTTCTAAAATAGCCCCTTCCTTTGAAGTGAATGGGAAAAAATTTTGGTACTTTTCTGGCCATTTTTTAAGCTGCATTTTCTTTTTCTTTCTGCATTTAGATCTCCTAAGCCCAAAACTTCACATAAGTTTCAGGCCAATCAGAAAAATTCGGCACTTTTAAGAGCCCCCTTTGGGACCAATTTCATAAGAGACTAATCATTTGAATAAGTTATTGTACATTAGTCCCCCATGGTCCAAGGACTTACGGCTGTTAGTTTCAAATGGATCAGGAAAAAAGGTATAGTGGCTCATTTCCGGGCCTCTAGCCCCTCCCCCTTCCTACGGCAAAATGTTGATGAACTTTTCGACCAAAAAAATAATCCCTGAAAGTTTTACGCCACTGGACCCCAAGATCAAACATGACCCTCTTTTTACACTATAAATATATCTAAAGACAATTTGCATAATTTACAGCCCTTATCCTGGGGCTCTGAGGATTATGTCATCCTTGGATGCAAACTTATTTATATCTTCGACTATTCTGAACAAAATAGGAGCTTCAAAATGTTGATCATATGCGTTAAAGGGTTACAAAAGGACCAGATATCAAAAAAAGTTCTAAGACAAAGGCAGATTGCTTTCCAATCATCTTTGACTCTCAGAAAGACACTAAAGCTCTCAATTTCCAATCGAATAGGCCTCCTCTGAAGTTTCTATAACAACTAGGGGGAGGGGTAAAGAGGGGGCAGCTTCCCTCTTATACAGAATAAATTCTGCTCGTTTTAGTGTTTAATATTATTCTTTACTTTCATAGTAAAGGCATAGACCAGAAATATTCCCTTAATTAAAGAGGGATTAAATATCAATCCCCCCCCCCGCGCTAGAACTAATTCTATATTTATTTGAAGGCTCAATGAGAGTTAGAATGTTTTGGCATTGAAATGCGCTCTTTGAGGTGTCTGTCCCCTCAACCTGCCACCTACAAAATGATACACCGCCCCTCCTTCATGCTAGCTAATGGGCACTTATTTATCATTGATTATAATTTTATGACACATGAAACAAATTAGTTTAGTTAATAAACCTTTGAAATAAATGTCCGAAACAATGACAGAAGCAATAAGAAGGGATGTATCAACCTGCAGCACTCTTATTCAGGCTTAGCCTAATTCAAGGGGGATGCAAGATTGATTTCTACCCCCTCCCAAAACCCCTTCCCATATTTATGTGGAGGCTCATGGCGATTTAGACTATTTGAGTATTGGACTGCACTCTTTCAGGCATCTGGCATCCTTCCCCACCTACACAGTGATCCATCACCTCTCCTTCATAATAGATGATGTACAATTACACACCTTTCTTCGTCCTTTTTATTTGTCTTAATTTCTCTTTGGCTGCTCAATTTTACATTTCCAGAGAATTTTCCAGAGGGAGATTTTAGGGAGAATTTTCCAGGTGGAATTTCTGTGGGGGAGGGGAATTTTCCGGGAGAATTTTCCGTGAGAGAAATTTCCTGGGTGGAATTTTCCGTGAGAGAAGTGTCAAAACACGATGTGATTTTCTTACAATAGCATCTTTTAAGTCAGTTAAGCTTTAGCCTTTTGGATACCAGATATAAGTTCACTTGCTATGCAACTCCTGCTAAGCAGCGTCAACATTCTTTGTAGGAGATCGTTCTCCTATTCCGAAAAAAAAACAAAAAATCTCCAACCAATATGCATCTTTCAGACCAATAACTGTAACAACCAGTTTATGCAAGCTTTAAGAACTACTCTCAAACAATTCGTGGTAACGAACTGTAATTACTTACAGTTCGTAACACAGTTCGTAAATTTTGATACCAATAGATACATCAATTATACATACATCAATTTTAGATACAAAAAACGGAAATTTGATAACAATAGATACATCAAAAGAATCAAATTTTTTTGCTGATTTCAAATATATAAGTTCCATCAAGTTTAGTCTTACCCATCAAAAGTTATGCGCCTGAGAAAGGGTGCCTTATTTAAGAAAAAAGGGGGAAATACCCCCCAAAAGTCATAGAACTTTAATAAAAATCTCACCATCGGATTCAGCGTATCAGAGAACCCTACTACAGGAGTTTCAAGCTCCTATCTGCTAAAATGTAGAATTTGGTATTTTTTGCCAGAGAGGATGCATGTTTATTTGTTGTTTTTTTCAGGGGTGATTGTATCGACCCAGTGGTCCTAGTATAGCACGGGAGGGCTCATTCGAACGGTAATTTAAAGTTCTAGTGCCCTTTTTAAGTGACAAAAAAAGTGGAGGGGAACTAGACCCCCTCCCAAGCTCATTTTTTCCCAAAGTCACCCGATCAAAATTTTGAGATAGCCATTTTGTTCAATATGGTCGAAAAATACAATAACTATGTCTTTGAGGGTGACTTTATCCCCCACAGTCCCTGGGGGAAGGTCTGCAAGTTATGAACTTAGCCCAGTGTTTACATATAGTATTGGTTATTGGGAAGTATACAGAAGTTTTCAGGAGGATTTTTTCTAGTAGTTGGGTGAGAGGGGGTGGATCGGAGGTTACGTGGGAGGATCTTTCCATGAAGGAAGTTTTCATGGGAGAAGGGATATCGCTATGAAGGGGGCACCAGATCTCCCAGCATTATTTAAAAAAAAAGATCAGAAATTAAATAAAAAAGAACTAATTTTTTCAACTGAAAGTAAGGGGCAACATAAAAACTTAAAACGATAAGAAATTATTATGTATATGATTGGGTTCTCCCCCTAGATGCTGTGAGACAAAGTTGTGAGACAGAGTACAATTTCATTAGGAACTGGGTCTTTACAGTCCAGAAGTATTACATCAGACTTTTCAGCGTTGAATTCAAGACTAGATTTTAAGAATTCTGTTTCCAGTTTTTGGAGTTTTAAAATTTTTGTCCTAAGTTCGACTGAGGCTAAAGATGACATCAGCATAAGTGACTAAGGAGATATTGAGGCCATAGAGAAAAGAAGACATCTGACATCTGATCAAGCAGAGTATTAGCAAGAGGCCTTGCTCTTTACGCTAAAGTTTTTGTTGTTTTAAAAAACAAAGTTGTGAGACAGAGTCAAACTGTGATGTTTCTTGTAGTAGTTCACCCGACTTGGTGAATCATGATGTTCGCCATGCCTTTGAATCCCCAATCCAGCTCCTTATACTTTTAAGAGCTGCTAAAAGAAAAAAAGATTATATCTGACTATCATCAGATATCAAAAAGACATGTATGCTAGGCTACGAGTACGACTTAAAATCCCTCTTAATTGTATATCCCTCTAAATCCCTCTTATACATAGCTGTTATACATATGTTAAACATAAAGTTGTTATACATATGTTATACAATTTTTATACATAGTTTGTACAGTGTTGGTTTTTGTTTTCTTTATTTTTTGTAGTCCTCTGTCATTTTCGTTTTGCATGAAGACAGGTTTTCAATGAGGAATAATAATAATAATATGCAATTTCTCTTTCACTAACAGCCCAGAAGCCACAAGATGCTGTGACAACTGCATTGCAACTATCCTACATCAATATACACAAGTCTACAGCACCTTAATGGAGGTGGGTCAAAACATTTGGTAAGCCATTGGGTGGTTTCTCTTGCAGTTGTTAATGGCCATACTGCTTAGAAGTTGGTTACCATGACAAGCAGTGAATCAAGAAACTAAGTCTTTCTTTCTTAAATGGTTTTAGTAATGTGAGAGATGAAATTGCAGATTTCCAGTAATGTGTAAAACAAAGGAGGCAAATTAAGTATCAAATAGAACAAGGGGCCATTTTCTTTTAAGGCATTGCAGCAATTACGATGGGGTAGACCCTTCCAACTCAATATTTTTTTTAGTATTATATTTGGAGATTGCCATGCTGGGATAGCCTCCTTAGTCCCTCTCCTACTCTATGTTATTATATTTTGGTTATTATTTTTTCCTTATATTTTTTATCTTAATTTTTGGTGGATTTGAAATTAATTTAATAATAAATAGCCTTCTTTTCAAGCTCAGCTCCCTGTTGGCTTTATTTAATTATGTCTTGAATCTTGAATAAGAGCCCATCCATGATGGTGCAATAATAAACAAGACAGCCAAAAAAAAGAGTAACAAGAACTAATAAGAGACACCATCCTATGTACAAAACATCCAAAGTAAATACAATGGTGGAAACAGGCCTGCCATTTCCTGAGTGTCACACCTAAAAGGCAATTTACCAGTGAACTGAAGAAGCAAATATATGTTTTTGAGAGCATGGACTGCTAACCCCTACTTTCAGTCAACAAATTCAAACTCCTCATTTAAGAAAATAATCACACTAAATGAGAGACATTCAAAATTAAGAAAACAGTGCAAGACACATTATAAAAGATTAAGATTACTAATAAAAAGAAAGCAACAAAGGAAACAGTCAAACGTGAATAAATAGAAAATAATCAAACAAGAAAAAAGCACTCAAACACAAATAACTACTCAAACCTACCTCTGAATCTGTCTCAAAATAGCTGATCATTTGTATGACATTTGGATGACAAAGACTTTGCTGTATCTCGCATTCTCTTCTGATAGTTTTCAACTCATTCTCTGAGTGTCCAACCTAAAAAACAATTGGGCAATAAATTAGAAAAGCAAATCCTTCATTATCATATGACTGGCCTTGGTACCCTACTCTTGTCCTTCCAATTAATACTCCTTTAATGACCCCTATATGATCAAGAATATAAAAAAGTTGAAACAGATATATGCATAAGAGGTTGTTAAAGAGGAAATGGGGCACTTTTTCCCACAGCCATACCTCAGGTGTTCCAATGACACCAAATAGAAAAGTTTTGCATGACAAAAACTCTCCTAGCAGTTTTTAACTTATTTTCCAAGTGTCAGACATAAAAGCAATATATCAATTAATTAAAAAAGCAAATCCTTGTTTTTTGGGGGAGTAGGCTGCAAGGCCTCATTTCAGCACTCCAAACAAACTCATTAACTAACTACAAAACAATCAAGTGCCCCAGGAGACAGGTACTTAGTAAATGATGATATAGCTTCAACACATTACTCTTTTCCTTGGCCATTTGAAGGAATGGTTGTAGAAACTTAGGAGAGGGTTCATTTGATTATAACTTAAAAGTTTTAAGGCTGTTTTTAGGAATCAAAAGTAATAGGATTAAAATAAGATGCAATATTTCACAAAAACAACATTTTTTTATATCATTCATATATTGATGAAATTATGCTAAATTCTTACAAAAATAGTGGTTTGCTCTTTATAGAGTATGAAGTTATGATAGCAAATATCTTAATAGACACCATAACTAAATCATCAACTGTGCTTTTCATCACAAGTCAAAATAAGTTTAAATTTATTAACTTCAAGTAAAGAGGGTGAGGATCCCCAATGCCCTGCTTATGAACTTGACAAATACTAATTAAAACTGTTTTGGGTAAAATCTGAATAACAAAGAGTTTCTGCATCTTTGCTGTATCCTGATAGTTTCCAATTCATTATTTGAAGATCCAGACAAAAGGGCAATCTAGCAATAAATTAAAGAACCATCTATTTCTTTTTTAGCTTGGACCTCAGGGCCCTATTTTTGATCCCCCTAATTACACTCCCTAAATGATGCTTGGGCAATCACAAGTCAAAAAGACCAGAGATATCTATGTTTGTGAAGTTGGAAGAGAGTGGTAATGCAGCTTGGACACTAGGTCCCTACTTTAGGCACTCTAGTTGCACTAACCAAGAATGTTTCTGATGGCTTTTGGATCAAAATATTTTATTGAATTTCACATGCTTTCCATTCATCTTCTGACTATCCTAAAAACACTCATTAATAAAATAAGTGAAGTCATTCTGGTCTGGGGCTGATACAATGTTGGACAGATGATGTTCTAGATTTGAAAGTGCTAACATTCCAGTGTTTTGTAACAACTATGTGAGAGTTCTTCCAATCGAGATACAATTTTTGAATCAATACAATGCTTGAAGTGGCTTCTTGACAGAGAAACCCTGTACCATACCCCTGACTGGTGGGTTTCATGAAGGGAAGAAGGTGGGTTCCATGAAGGGAAGGGTGGGAAGTCATGAAGGGAGAACCCATGATTGGTGGTACAGGGTTTGGTCCATTATAAGCTAGAATGTTAGGGAGGGGATTGTCAGGCTACCCAGTAAATACTAATACAAATTGGTGATTGAGTATTTTCTTGCAGGTCAGTAACTTCTGCTCTATCCGATTTTTTCTGATTCAACCTCTACTACAATACTTTCTAAATATGTATTTCTAGACCTTATTGGGATTTCTCTTGCTATCATACACATGCTTGGAGCCAAAACTGAATAAACTTGTTTCATGAGATTTTATAGTTGATTTGAGCCTTTTTAAGTTGTGAATTCATGGTTCTACTAAGTTTCTGATTTGGTTCTAGTCTTTTTCATCCAACTAGCTGGAAACAAACATTGCCCCAGAAAACAATTCATTTTCCAACTAGTTGACTAGTAACTTTTCCTCAACAAAACTTCATTTTTTCAATAGGCTTTCACTCTGGCCTATTTATTATAGACTGGGCTACTTGAAACTGCAAGTGCACTCATCTCTAAGAATAGAATGTTAGAGTAGTCAAATTTCCAAATATGGTAAAATTTCAGTTTAGCAGCACTTCTCAAAAAACATGGTAGGCTAATAAAATAAAAACAACAATAATCTTATTTCATGCTCTTTCAATATATTAGTTGTTATCCTGACAACAAAGCAACCCTACCTCCCTGATGATCCCAGTCAATATATACAAAACTAAAAGAATATTCCAAAAAGTGGATGACAAATTGCTAGATGTATTCCATAGAAATTGCCTACAAATTGTTCTGGGTATCTGGCTGACTGACCATATTTCAAACAGTAGGCTATACAAAAAATATGGGTCAATCCTGCTGTCTAGGGCTATAATGAAAAAAAGGTTGAGATGGCTAGGGTACATTCTGCAGACAAAGGGTGACAAATGCCAAAGATTTGCCTTTCTGGCCAACTGTCTAGGGCTAAAAGGAAAGCAGTTTGTCCTTATCTGGGGTGAGAGGATGTCATAAAGAAAGGTTTAAAGGAAATGGAAACTTCCTGCAAGGGGAGAAGTTACTAGTTATAAAATGAATTCTTTCGTGAAGCAATGCTGGTTTCCAGCTACTTGGCAAAATTAAGTTTTGTTGAGGAGATGTTACTAGTCAACTAGCTGGAAAAATTAATTTTTTTCTGGGGAGAAGTTATTAATCAACTAGTTGGAAAAATTAAGTTATGTTGGGGAGAAGTTATTAGTCAACTAGTTGGAAAATGAAAGTTTTGCTGGGGCAATTTACTGTCAACTAGTTGACAAATTTAAGTGTTTCTGGGGAGAAGTTATTCATCAACTAGTTGGAAAAATTAAGTTTTGCTGGGGAGAGGTTATTAGTCAACTAGTTGGAAAAGGAAAGTTTTGCTGGGGCAACATTTATAGCCTAGTCAACTAGTTGGCAAATATAGATTTCTCCTATACAGATGGGCCAAATTTTCCAACTAGATGACTAAAATAATTTTAATTATAAGGAGATTGGATAGTACCATTCTATATAAGCTTATAAAGTATTTTTTCTAATAGTCAAAGGGTGGAGTCCCTTCTAAGATAGCCAAAAGTTGCTAAAGTAGAATTTCACTGAAAATAGTTTATATTTGAATGGCCTAATAAATGAGGTTTGATTTGCTATAAATAACTATTTTTGGATATATCATTGTTGAAGAACTTATTTTAAATTAGTTATACTTTTTTAACCACTTTTCAACAGCTTAACTAGCTTAATGTTGATCACTTCTTTGTGTGGTTACAAAAATGGAATACCTATGGGGCCCCTTTAAGGGCTCAAGATACAATTAGCCCCAGAAGCACTTCTTGAATTATGAAAGAGCAAAACAAAAGACATCAAATGACATTTTTATTTTCATCCTAGCTAATTTAGTTTTTTTTGCAGGTGGCACAATAATTTAGCTAGGATGAAAGTGAAAACATCATTTGATTTCTTTTTCTATGCTATTTCATAATTCAATAATCACTTATGTCCCAAATTATATCTTGAGCCCTTAAAGGGGCCCCAAAAGTATTTCTAATGAACTATGAAGGAGCATAAAAAAATGCCAAATGATGTTTTCATGGTAAATATATACCAAATCATATTATTGAGTTAGGAATAAAGTGAATAGGCTACACCATTTGATGCCTTTTTTTATGCTGATTACAAATATAATAATCATTTTTACCAGAAATGAATTTCAGCCCCTCCCCCTAGGCTATATATGCCAATTCAGGGTATATATTTGTACATTAGGGGGAGGGGAGCAAATTTTGTTTCTGATGTAAATGGGAAGTAAGTTTAAACTTTTCCCCCCCCCCCCCCAATGTACCCTAATTTATTACACCACCTAGATATTGACCAGATTTTCTGAGAGCCAGAATGGGATGATGGAGAAAATTTACCAAAATTTTAAACTAGGCTTGCCTAAGCATAGCCTACTTAAAAATTCCTACTGAGGCTATAAGAATTAGCCTACCTTTGGAATAAATTTCAGGGCATAGATATTGCCAGTAGACTTTTCAATAGCTTTAAACACTTTTCCAAACGATCCTTCTCCCACATTTCCAAGGATCTTGAAGTTTTCCATTTGTTTAAAGCCCCCACTTCTATTTTTCCCGAAATATCACTTTGATCAGAGCAGTAGTATTGCCAACGCTTAAATTGATCGAAAATGTACCGAAGACAAAAGAATTATACTAATGTCCCGATTTTTTCCGCGTGTTGTGATTCGCGTTACGCGTGTATCGTCAATGACGTACAGTATTATCTATAAACATTTGTGTAAGACATTTTCATTCACTTTCTTTCTCCATTCCTTGGTTTTTCTGTCTCTTCTAATACATTACATGTGCACCTTACAGTACTTGAAGAAACTGTTTTGACTAACACATATTACTACAGTAGCATTTTACTACAGGTCAAAAAAGTCGTTTTTCGGCCATTTACGAACTTTTATAGACTGCCCTGAGGTTGGTCCCAAATGACGATTTCAATAAAAATCAGGGGTCAAAATCAAATTTTAACCTTGTATTCTTACAGAATATTGCCCAAAAGCAGTTGATGGGACCTGTTTTTCCATTTAACAGTTTGCATACAAATCCTGCTTGTCCCTTTTATAAAGATCTCGATGGAGAAGAGGATCGCTCCTGTAGCCCTCTCCTAATATACGCTACTGCATACGACCAATACAGGAAAAAAATATATTTTTAAATTGAGACTGATCAAAGAAGTGACTTTGGGGACTAAGGTCTAACACTTACTAGATATTTTTATGCTGAAACAATATTTTTCTCCAAAGTGCCTTTAAAAGATCTTTCACTCACCTTGTAAGGGCGAGTTGGATACATTTCCACAAATGGTACAGTAGACACCATGTCTTTCACTATTTTGGAAATCACCTTAAATATATAGATAACGGTATGTTTTATTTTTTAAACTGGAGCTGGCTTTAGAAACTTTCAGTTATATGAGGTTCCAACTATTCTATACTACAAAAACTATACATCAAAAATTACCAAAAATATGACATTAAACATGACTTCTGAGTTGGAAGCCACGACGACACCTGCAGTGGCAGGTTTTCTGTGTTCTTTTCCAGTATTTCACCAGTTGAGGTGTGTCACCATGCTCATGGGGGGTTTCCAATCCTTGGTAACGACTCATTTAGCACCCACAATAGGACTGAAAGTATCAAAGCCGAGTTTATTTCTCAATTTCGTTTCTTTTAAAATGACAGCTGAAAAGACCCTCTCGGCACAAGAAGAAGAATGTTGCCTGACCAGCATTTTTATCATGAATTCACTTAAGAATGAGAAACGTTTGACTTTCAGACTATCAAATCGCTTTAGTACTTTAAATCAGAAATAAACTGGTCAGGATCTACACATTTCTTGGGATCAGTGCAAAATGGCAGCCTTTTCCATTCTTTGGCAATGTTTTACACATCAGTCTCCTTTGCTAAATTTGGAAACTAGACAAGTAGTGCGATAATGCTTAAGTTTTAACAATCAAGAGACATAGCTATCTTACGGTCCAGTCTGTCTAAGTTTTTAGCCGACGAGTATTTTGAACTAAAAACCTTTTCCTTATTTTGTTGCTCAGTTCTATCATGTATTTTGTACACATTGTTTTGAAAGTAGTTGCAACTGATAACGAAATTTTGTTGTTGATAAATACTACCTCTATACACAACTGCCAGAGTCGACTTATTTCATGTCTCGAAAGTGCTGTGGTCCCTGACCTGTATCAAAGGTGCTTCGTTGATGAAAGAATACAAACATAAGTATAAAATTCTGAATTGTACCAAATTGTACCATATTTTTGTAAAATGTACCATATTTTGTGGGATTGTACTAAATTTTACTAGCACAGATGAAATGTACCAAAATGGTACAATTGTGCCACGTTCGGCATCACTTGATCGGAGTCCTATGGATTCGAGTTGAATACTTGTTGGAGACAATTATTAATAATCCCTTTCTGAAGCCG
The DNA here is from genome assembly GCF_049724085.1 of Artemia sp. Qi Xiang Cuo. Lineage (NCBI taxonomy): Eukaryota > Metazoa > Arthropoda > Branchiopoda > Anostraca > Artemiidae > Artemia > Artemia sp. Qi Xiang Cuo. Next base: position 908,349 of record NC_142810.1, read on the forward strand.
GATTGTGCCTCTAGGAAGAGGTTTTTTTTCTACATACCATTGGAATCTGTTTTGGTTCATCTTCTCCATTACTTTCCCAAGTACTGGAAATAGCTGTATAGGTCTGTTAGAAAAGGATTTTTTGTGGAGGCTGACCTTTTTTCTTAATTCTTAATTTTTTCTTAATGATAGATTGTTTCCAAACGCTTGAGAATTTTCTTTCCGCCATATTTTGTTATACTGCAAGTAGAAAGTTTTGGTGGAGCTTCTCCCCTGCTTTCTTTGCCTAATTGTATCCTATTGCGTCTTCTCCCTGTGCTGATTTCATATTTACTGCAACAAGGCTGAACTTTAATTAATTCGTTGAGAAAGAACTAATCAATTTCTCTTTGTGCTGCGTTTTTCCATATAATTTGCAGACTAATGAGTGGCCATTTGGTGTTTGGACTTTGTGTTTTGAAAACATGGCGGCAAGGACTTTTGTCTTAGTGGCCATTCACACGCGGTTTAGGCTAAAAAAAATGATGAGTTTATTGTTGTCCAAATGAACAACTATAAACTCAACATTTCCTTTGCAATAAGAAGACACGGAAGGCTGTGCCACTTTCATTGGAAATTTGCTTAACTTTTGGGCAAGATTAAAGAAGGAAATTTGCATCGAGACTTTGTATGAACTTTGTCAGTTAACTCTTTCTGAAAATAATCTAGTGAATAATCCGAAAGTTTATTATTTTGTGAATGACCCGAAAAGTTTTTTTTGTGTATAAAATACTAGTTTCAATTACATTATTTCAGTAATACTACTGATGACGGTCATTGTATGTGTGATCGAAATATCTGGACTTTTGTACCTGTTTTTTTTTCCATTGTCCAAATGAATGGTTTTATCCCCATTTGAAAATTTATTTGTTCGTCGTAGAACGGCAGTGTGCTCTATGAAAAGGATATTTAGTTTAAGGCGTTACGTCGAAAATTTCGTAGTTTTGTATTCTTAACACCGCTTGAGACTTACTTTAATAAGAATAATTGAAAGTTTATATCAAAACCACAAATATTAAATACTTTATACAATGAAATAGTGCTGATAAACACCAGTGGTTACCAGCTAAATTGTTTGGAAAAAGAACAGCGACATTTACAAGCTTCCTGGAAACACTTTCCAGTTTGATCGCACGTCTCAAAAACCGCTGGAAGGTGAAACTGAAAAGAAGAAAGCGGAGAAGCCGCTTGGAGTGTAAAAATTAGTGGAATGCGCTATAGAACCACAATTTAGTGTACCCGCACTTTGTAACAGGAACTAGCCATGTTAATTTTTGCCACAAAAATTTTCTTTCACAAATTTAGCCATGTTCTTTCATGACCTTCAATCCATCTGATAACATCGCAGAAATGTGGTTTGCAGCTCCAATATCCACGACCTGTCTGGATTCACTTAATAAAATAAGCGGAAAGCGTTTCCAAGTCGCAAAAAGCGAATTGAAAGGAATTTGTTAATAAGGAATTCAGGAATTTGTTAATAATTTATGTTCTCAGCGGAGTGCTTGTAATTTTGAGTTTGCATACTTGTCCATGGTATTTCAGTTAAAAAGTTGATGAATAAGTATGTGTTGTTAATTTTCATAGATTACATGCGTGGAAATTAGTCTGAAGCCAATAAGCTGACCAAGACATTCAAGAACACACTGAAAATGAGTAACAGTATTCCCAGAGAGCGGAGATCAGTTTGGTTAGTTGGCCTTTGGTATAGATTAATAAAAAAACTTTTTGCACATGTAGCAATGAAAAATTTTATTATTTGTAGGGATGAGAAATTGGAGGGCTATACTAAATGTGGTACTAAATACTAACCACGTCAAAGGCAATATTATGCCCAAAAATCGTGAACTTACACCTTGTAATTTCTTTGATAGCGCCGCTTACAGTGCTAAAGATTGTGCCAACCAGGCCTGCGCCACGCTCAATTATTGGGAGAAAATAAAACGTACAGCCATGCAAATGTGACCTCTTTTTCTCGAGCTATCTGGAGATCCAATTCCGTGGGAGCATTTACCTTGGAGACATACGAACTAATTACCTATTATTAGACTAGATGCAGACATATAAAATGAAATAAACACAGATAAAAAAGGCAATAGATTTATTGAACTTACATTCGTAGGTGCACAGCAATGGGTCACTTCAAATGACAATAACGGTGACAACGACGAAAGAATATAAGAATTTTTGTCTGAATGATCTTGTCTCTCGTTTACTAATAATCTCAAAAAGCATATCTACCCCACTATCAAACATAGCTTTTTGGTCCTGTGCCGTGAGGACTGACTAATAATTGGCCCGAGTGGTTCAAGGATGCGAACCTTTCGTCCAATAAATTCTTTTAAATATTTCTGATGATTCAAGCGTTCACACGGTTTTTGCCATTTAAAATTCCTTAGAAATATTGTGCGTAGTGTATTTTTTATTTCTCACTCTCTTAGCGAAATCTTAATCCTTGATATTGCTGTTCTTTGTCTGGGGTGACTGAACTTTGTATTTTTGCTGATTAAGGACTTAATTTTTTAAATAGATTTAACTTAATTATAGGAAATCGGAATTATCTTTAGAAAGAAGGAACTTTATTTTGGTATTTTAAATACATCGCATTTTACTCATGGTACATATCACCCTTCCCACCAATTAATGATGTCCCGTCATTAGTAACTGCTCGCATTTGGGGTTTTCACTATTCGCCATTTATTAACTATTTCTTTTACATAATTACTTTATATTTATGTTATGGTTTTATCAGGAGTGCTAAAAATTTTCTCTATTACTTTTTTTTTCTACATCTCTATCTAAAATTCATCTACCGGACTAATATTATTCATGGTTCTAGGCTTGCTACTATACTAAAGATTTTTTTTCTACATCTAACACTGATTTCTTCTATATTTCCAACAAGGTTGGGGCTATTCTACCTTTACATTAGTTTTTTTTTAATTCACCTTTTTTTTTGTGTATATATTGAATACTACATTCTATCTACACTACATTGAACGGATAACATGATAACACTACACCTAATTCTACTTGAACATCTAGCGGTACATACATAAATGATTTATAACAAACAATATTGGGTTTACCATATTCACTGGTAACATTAAAACACTTTCACTGTTGGGGTTTTTGAATTATCAAAGTTATTAGGAAGTAACACATGTAGATTCACATCTATTCATCACCTTTAAGTCCTTAGTGTGAAACACCCTTCTGTTGTAAATCATTGTCCTTCACTCTTTTTGTCTTGGCAAAAATTTTGAAGCATATACGTTATGGTTTCTTCATGGAACAGTTCGAGCCTTATTATCTTCACACGACAAGTTTTCTCTAATAGTCAACTGGGAAATGATGCTTCCCACTACAGGTGTTGGCATATTTCTTCTCAGCGTATCATTTTTAGTATATTTTGAGCCACATAGAGAATGTATTTTCGCGTAAAATCGTCCATATGTGCCTTTTATAAAATTTTTAGCTCATGGCTTGCGTCGATTAGCCTTTGCGGTGATTCCTATGTTAATCACGGGGTAATTGAAGTTTGGATTTGGAATGGGTTGTCATCAAAATATAGTGATTCTTTTAACATATTGTCTTTAACTTGAACTTCAAACATCTTCAAATATCATTTAACTTCAAATATCGTTAAATATCGTTTATCTTGTACTGATCGATGGGGTTCTCAGAATTAAACTTCAAATTGTCTTTAACTTCAGCTTAAAATATCTTCAAATGTCTTTAAACATCATTTAACTTCCAATATTGTTAAATATCGTTTATCTTGTACTGATCGATGGGGTTCTCAGAATTAAACTTCAAATTGTCTTTAACTTCAGCTTCAAATATCTTCAAATGTCTTTAAATATCATTTAACTTCAAATATCATTAAATATCGTTTATCTTGTACTGATCGATGGGGTTCTCAGAATTAAACTTCAAATTGTGTTTAACTTCAGCTTCAAATATCTTCAAATGTCTTTAAATATCATTTAACTTCAAATATTGTTAAATATCGTTTATCTTGTACTGATCGATGGGGTTCTCAGAATTAAACTTCAAATATAGTGTTACCTGATACGTAATATGGTTCATGGTCGAAGAAACAATGATCAAGGGTAACTGTTGTTTTCGTGGACGAAGCTGGGATGACGATTGCCTGGAGTCTATGGTGAGTACTCTTCGTTGGTTGAGATATGATGAAAATAGATGCTACTAGGTTGTATCTGTACTGGGAAGCTCATTGTAATGCTCAATCACCAATGTGTCCATTTATTTCCTGTAATAAAAACAACGCGGCAGAATCACACGCTCTTTGAAGTAAATACTCATACAATAATTCACGCATTAATTGGGTTATAATAAAACAACATTGTTCCCATTGGGAAATTTTCCTATTACATAGAAGTTTCTTATAAAATACCAATCCTTCGACCTAAGGTGTAATTTCTTGTTATATTTTGTAATATACACTATTAGATACACATTATTTTAACTTCTTTCAACGCTTAGGTAATTTCACGATATGTCTAAAGTAATCTTGCAAACAGGGTTTATGATACATGGTTGATTTTTGAGGTCTAATTTTACAACACGTTTCATGCCTGCATTGTTCAGGCACGTCTTTGCTGTTAAAGAAACGCATGTTGCAGCGTCAGAGCCACACAGTTTTACGTAAACGATACTACAATGAGGGAAAAAGACATAGCGAGGACGAGTGGAGACCTCTATACCCACTCGTTTTCTAATGTCTTCCCTATTTCTTGGCTTAGACGTTCTCATGGGGCTCTGGGTTTAACCTCTGCATTTCAGCTGTTTCCCCGTGTTCTTCTCTTGGTTTTCATCTTCTTAATCTTAGGATTTTTCCGTAGTTACAAGTCAACATTGGTACCTCATATTCGCCTTTCGAATAAGGTTATTAGATGCAGGATTTCCAAGCTTGCCCGCGTAGATTCCAGTTGATGCTTGGCAATAAACGTAAGCGTAATGAAGAACTGACATCAATATCTTTTTAGAAGTCTATTGTTTGAGCAAACCCTTCAGCACTAAAAAAATAAATACGATATTAAAGTCTTATTAGAATCGGTTAAGTGAAAAACACCTTCACATTATTAGGGAATTCCTTGTGGGTTTTACTTAGTCGCCATTGGACATACACAGGGTTTCAATCCATATAACTTAACTAATCAAATGGTTTTAAAATTTTACATATTATTATTGAGATATAATTCCACATCCGCCGTGAAATTCTACATATAAACGTACCAATAGCCAACTATAGGTACATATATTTCTCGAGTAAGAAACATTATATTTCTCGAGTAAGGAACACATGAATAAGTAAGCGTGCAGCACATAATTACACTGGTATCCTATTTTTTATGTGTAGGCCTAAAATAATTATAATCTGCACTAAGACAAAATAGTTTATGTATACGAGGTTAATTTCTTCCACAGTTACCTACTAATAGGTAGTTTTGAGTTTAGGATCTTCTCTTAATTTTCTTGTTACTATTTTTATAGGCGTCTCTTTTCCTTTGGTAAGTTTTCATACGTTTCAGGAGTAATTTACTACCAAGGGATTTGTATTCTTCAGATTCAGGGTCAAATAAAAATTGTTTGTAATATTGAATTTCCGCTAAAGGATGATGTATGCCTTCATATTTGACACATTGGGGATTTTTTCGAGGCTTTAGCAAATTTTGGGGGCTCTGCATTTATCGAGGAGAAATAAGTCTGTTTGAGTGGGTCCCTTGCAATAGAAATACTTGATATTGAGGTTCTTTTGTAGGCGTCTTATCAATAATTGGAAACAGCCAAGTTGCTTTGCGCTTCTTCTCCTATATTTTGTTTTGACCTCCCCTCTAGCCGGACGATACTTGGGGGAATTTGCATGTGCTAAACCATACTTATAAGTGTGGGGTGCATACCCTTTAAGGTTGTAGGTTACATCCCATTATTTCTCATATATTTGATTTCCTTGTTCGTCCACGACTAACATAGCTGCCGAATATATAATGTTATCCTTCGCGTTCATTATGCTAATGAACTCAGTATCAATTATCACCCTTTCAGTAGGTTTTTATTCCATTGTCATGATCTGAAAATGCTCACAGTTAGGATCTGGGTCGATTTTTTCATAGAAAATCCGAGGTGACCGCCAAAACCCAACCAATTAAAAGCTGCATGGGCTTTGAGTTCCTCCCCAGGCTTCCCACAAATCTTGGCCCATCTATTTAGATTTGATTACACAACTTTATACTGAGTAGGGGATGATTTCCATAGTTTATTTGTAGAATATAAGTTGAATTCCATGGAGGAGTATAGGGATGGTATCCCCTAAACACCGAATAAAACACGGTCGGTAGGGGAGACCGAACCTCCCCTCCCCATGATATAAGTTCCGTTATTGATCTCGATAACTTGGTACATTATAGGTTATCCAACTGATTAATTCGAATTTATAGGGGTATAGTTGATTTTCGTAAGGTAGCTACCTGGTAGGCAGAATTTGCCACACAGGACCTAAAAACACTATTTGTCACCATCGGTCGACCACGAGCTTCCCACCTTGGGCCTTTCTCCCTGATCGCCGACGTTTTGACATCACTCGTATTAGCATTATTTTTTTGTTTGTTTTTTTTTCATTAATATTTACTTGGTTAACTTTACTTGCACACTGTTAAATTTATTATGGTGGATCACGAGTTGATTTTTATAAGGGATTTGAAATTTTTCTTTACATTAATTAGAGATATTTCCATCTGTCAGGTTTTTTAACCGTTCTGCCTGACTGTGTCGTTATTTTCTCCTCTGTTTCTTGCGGTTTTTTCTTTTTCGGTTTTTCTAGCAAAATAAGGTCAAACTTTTTGTATTGTTTTTTAAAAAATTCTTGCCCTTTTAATTTCGTTTGTTTCCCCTGTGCGGCTGCTGAGGTCGGTCTTGATTTCCCTATTTCTTTAGCTACTATATGGTCTGATTCACCATCAGACTCTTCGGAACTAGTGTCCGACGAATCCAGATTAGAACTTTTAGAGGTGGCACTTTTTGAGGTATCACCCGCCCTTCCGTCGTAAATTTCTACTCCTTTGGAAGTAGAAGGTTTATTCTCTAAGTCCTCGTCTTGAGTCTTCAACTCGGGGGATTTGAAAGATTCTTGAGAGCTTTGGGAGGAATCAAGAGTTTTGCGGGGTTCCTCCATTCTTTGAATGCCATGTCCTCAGGGGGATGGGGCATTTTTTGCACTAGGGTTTCCCTCCATGAAGTCCACTGCTTAGGTTTGACCTTGGACACAGTTATATCATGATATTGACCTTGCTGGTCATCCTTTGGAGTTTTATTCTCGGGAAATGTACTTTGACTCGTTTTAATGGGAAAATTTATTAGATTCATAACTTCTCGTTGATTTGTTTTAGTTAAATCTTTGGGAGGAGTTTTCTTTACAGTAATACCGGGGTTTTCTACAGCTCAGGTTAATTCATCCTGTAAAGACAGGGGCCTTTCTATTGGTGTTGCAGGGGAAACCATATCATCTGGAAATCTTTTGGGGGGACATGGGGTCGAAATTTTATCGGGGAAAAATTGGGTTTTTGGAGATATTGTATAATCTAAAGCTCCTGTGCTCGCCGATGAATAGCTTTTTGGACTTTTTGGCCTTTTTATTTCACGAAAGAATCCTGGTATTAGGGATTTTTTCTTAGGAACAACTAGATTTTTCATTGCTAAAAATTCTTCAAAGTTTTGTTCATCACTGTCATTCTCGAAGTAGTCTTGCTTGAAATTAAAGGGTTTTAGCTCTGCCAATCTTGACCTATGGGGCTCATTTTCTGCATCTGACGAATCAGTAGAGGAGGGATGTGATACCCATCTCTCTGAAAATTAGGCTCTTTTTATTCGGCTAACCTACGCCTTGTAAGTTCTTCCACTATCGGGGTTTTCCATTTTAAAAGTATAATCGTTATAGTACCTTTTGACTATTCTGTACGGTCCAGAATATTTGTTGGAAAGTTTTTTACCTTCCGTTTTTGCTTCGTTCTTAAGGTAGACGCAGTCTCTTACTTTGAAATCTATACTCCTCTGGACTTTGGGTTGGTTTCTAAGCTCTTGGTTTATTTTACATTTTTCTAACTCTTGCCTATCTATTTTATAAGTTTTCCTCATCCTATTTATGAATTCTTGTTTGTAATCTTCTGAGCTATTATGATACTGCCGAGATTCAATAATCTCATAATACGGGATTCTAAAATCACGACCGAAAAGTAAATAAAATGGATTATCTTTGGGAGCTTCGGAATAAGCCGTGTTGATTACGTTAGTTAAATAAGCTAAGAATTTATCCCAGTCGCTCCTATTGTCTTTTGTATAAATACTTGATACGTTAGAAAATATTATATGCCTGTTTTCTATTTTGCCATTAGCTTGTGGATGGTACGGCGCTGTCACCATTTTCTCTATATTGAGAAAACTCATTAAGTCTTTTGTTACTTTCGAAACGAAATTGCTCCCGTTGTCACTCAAAATTTTATTAGGAATGCCGAATTGTAAAAATAATTTCGCTAACGCCTTACTTGTGGCATAAGCACCTTGATTTTTTAATGCTTTTTCAAAGGTAAATCCGAAAACTGATCTATAACCGAAAAAATACAAGTACAGCCTCTGCTAGAAACAGGTAAGTCTCCACTTGTCCAGTATAGGTCCAATGAGATAATGTCGAAGGGGTACTTTGCTACCGGGATCCTTGCCATTGGAGGATTCGGGTAAGCTGGGGGAATTTTTCTTAAGTTGCATGCTTCGCATGTACTTACGAATTCTTTAAGTTTTGTCATTGCAGACGGCACGTAAAAATACTGTTTAAACTTATGGAACGTTTTCATAACTCCTAAATGCCCACTTGTATCTGAATGAAAATATTCAAATGCAGGCATTATTAAGTTTTTTGGTAACGCAGGTATTATTTAAGATTGATGACTGCTTATCTCAGCGTTCTAGATTTTGCACATTGTCTACTAGTTCGAGTCATAGCAAAAATAGCCTATCTCTTTTCTGTTATCTATTAATTTGCATAGTAGCGCATCATCGTTTAAAGAGTGATTGATATTGAATGAACAGACTTCGTCCTTTTTTTGCTTTCTGATGATTCTTTCCAAGGGCAACGGACAACAGTTAATTTTATTTTCTTTTACCGTGTGTTTGACTTTGTTTTTCTTACATCCATGTTTGCTCTTAGCATTTATAGCGTTAACTTCATTTTCCTCAGGTTCCGACGGAATATTTCCTGGGTATCTACTCAAAAAGTCACAAGCTGCGTTTTGTTTACCTTTTAAATGTTCAAATTCGTAATCTAGGTCTTGGATTTTCATAATCCATCTAGCTAGAATGCCCGTGGGATTTTTGAATGTGCGCAGGTACTGTAAGCTTTTATGGTCTGATCGTAGTATAAATTTTCTACCAATTAAATAATGTCTAAATTTGTCCGAGTGGTAGATATAAGATAATAATTCTAAGTTTGTGGCTGAATAACTACTTTTGCTTTTTGATAAAGTTTTACTCGAATAGCATATAATTTTTTCTACTTGTTTTTGTTTAGGCGTTCCCTCTAGAGGATTAGGGTTTTCTACCTGGATTATTTGCGAAAGAATTGCGCCAATTTCTCTGGAGCTAGCATCCGTCGTAACCAGAAATTTTCCGTTTTCGAAATCGGGGAGTGATAAAATTGGTTCAGAAGTGAGCGTCTTTTTGAGACGGTCTAGAGAAGTTTGAGCTTCCTGGGACCAGGTAGTATTATGGGAGTTCCCTTTAGTTAATTCCGTGAGGGGTTCCGCAATTTGGGCATAATTGGGTATGAAATTTCTAAAGTAGCCAGTAAGAACTAAATTTCCCCTTAATTCTTTCATAGTTCTGGGGGGCCTGAGGTTTTCAACACATTTTATTTTATCAGGGTCTGGGGATATCTCTCCCTGGGTTACTAATACTCCTAAAAATTTAATTTTGGGTTGAAATAAATTTACTTTCTCGGGCCGGCATTTTAAATTGCCTTGCCTGAACTTCTCGAACACCTTAGCTAATGTTGCTAAGTGTTGTTCAGTGTTTTCCCCCACGCATATAATATCATCAACAAAATGAATTATATTCTTTAATGCTCTTAACAGGTGTAATATATGTCTACATGATGTGCTTGAACTTGTTTTCAGTCTGAATGATACTCTCAGGCATTCATAAGAACCACATTTGGATGTCGAAAATGCAGTTTTACGGACATCCTTTTCGGCTATTTTCACTTGATGGTAGTCTTGGGTAAGATCCAATGAAGTAAAAATTTTGTTTTTGCTTGAAATTGAGTCAAGAATTTCATCTATTCTTGGTAGGGGAAATTTATCGCTAACTACTTGTTTGTTGAGGGCTCTAGAATCTACTACGAGTCTAAGATCTCCATTCTTTTTTGGTACTAAGATCAATGGTACACTCTACGGACTTATACTTGGGCGTATAATTTCGTTTTTTTCTTATTCATGGATTTTATTTTTTAACCACCCTTTGTGCTTAGATTGTACACGATATGGCTGTTTTGCAACGGGATTACCAGTCGTTAAAAATTAATTTTAATAAAATTGTATTATCCCGATGTCATCTTCAGATGCAGAGAATACATCCTTAAAATCCCATAATAAATCACATAATTTTTTCTTAAGTTCAATATCCGTAATATGATCAATATTAAATTTGTTGAAAATTGTGATTTAGTTAGAGGATATTCGTTATTTGAAGTTTTAATGCCGTTAACTAGGTTTATTTTAGAATTTTCCCATGTATTTAAATCATTCTCCGTTAAAACCTGGATTTGAACTAAACATGTCCCCTTTTTAATTGTAATTGTATCATTTTTGTGATTATTAGTTACCCAAATAAAACCTTCTCCTTTGTCATAAGATATTATCTGTTCCTCGCATAGCAGATTTTCGGGTATTTCAGATGGGGTCGCAAACCATATTTCTGATTTGCTAATCACTGGCTCAATCATCTGTGATATTTGAATTTTTTGCAATCTTTTGGGAGGGACTTTTGTTTTCCTTTTCGCGAATCCGTAATATTTCTCTTTATTTTCATTGTTTATTAGATTCATACTGGCGCTATGCTGCGCCATTGCGGCATCTTGTGGCGTCACGTTGGGTTTTACTATGTTCTTCCATAATTCCGCTATTTTTTTAATTTCGTTTGACCTGTAGTGTCGCATATCTCCTATTTTTATTTTCGCAGATTCAATACTTTTATTATTTAAATTTACTTCATTTCTGCAATGTCTTTCAGGGTAACTGAACAAATTTCCAGTTATGCCATGTCTTTGCGAGACATGAGGTTCAAAATACTGCGACATTATACCACCAGAAATTCTGTTTACTGTTACGTTGTCTTCGTAACCTCTGTTACGATTTCTTAGGGTAGACGTTTTTTCCCCTACCTTAGCTGGGTAGACAAGCCTCTAATTTGCTACGTCTAATAGTATTTTATTAGACGTTAGAAATTTGTACACATAATAGTTTCATCATAGAGATTATTACATATTATAAAATTTTCCATAAGGTTTATATTGTCTCTTTTGTCGTTTAGGACAATTAAACTTTTTGCACCCAATTTATGACCTCTTACGCTTGTTAAATTGGGTTTATTAGAGTTTCTCTGTCGTGTAATGTGTGGAGGCAACATATTAAATACGCATGAGTTTATTATATTTACAGTAGCTCCGCTGTCAACTAAGGCCGTAAAGTAAACGTTTTCTACACAAAAATCATTAAATATAGGTAACTTGTTAATAATATCACTACAAGAAGGCACTAATATTGTCTTGGATCTATTAAATATTCCTGCCACCCTCTGGGTCCAATTTATATTTCTGAGGGGCCTGAAACGTTTTCCTGAGGATTTATTTCATGTGTCGGTACCCGTAATAGATATTCAGACGTATTAGGTTCCGTAAGCATATTTAATTGATTTACATCTGTCTGCCTTCGCCATGTATTATTATGGTAACGTGGATGCCTTGTGTCAGTGCCATTTGCTGGCACTGATTGCAAATGCCGTTTGTTTACAAAATTTTTATTTAGTGTCCGCGAATTTCCGTGATTTCTATATTGTATTCTTGCATTATATTGGCTTTTGCGAGTATTTGGGTTTTCAAATGGGTAATTAATTTGTATGTTGGAGGAAGGTTTATACATATTTGGTTGGTACGCATTGTAAGGTACTGAACGTCTGAATATTTTCGAAAGCTACCACTCTATATAGTTTTGGAGGTAACCCTTGCAAAAAGGTGTTTAGTTTGATTTTTTCGTATAGTTGTTCCGAACCCCTTCCGTATTTTAATTCTATCGAAATGCGCTTGTAATGCAGGTATTCCCTTGTATTCTGTGAAAAGTCAAAGTTTACTGCTCCGTGTTTTAATTTATTTATGGAATTTGTGTCTATAAACCTATCTTTGAATGCTTTTAACAATTTATCAACCGAATTTATTGGCAAGCTGGCGTCGTCGCCTATAGTATGTTCAATCTGCTTCAAAAATTTTAAGGCCTGGCCTTTTAATCGTAGAAGGAGCATGTCGAATAACGCTACTAGCTCTGTTTTTGTTAATTGTACAAACTGGGCCAATTGGATATTAAATTCTTCAATATCTAATTGACCATTGTACTCCGGGATAGATTTCGCTATTTCTATATTTTTCGCGACCAATTTCTGCACTATTAATTTTTCTTCTAAATCTTCAGACATTTTTTTTTTTTTTTCGTTTATATCAACTTAAAATAAATTTATTATTTTACTTAACCTATTTTGGGGGAGGCTATTATCTCCTATGAGATATTCTAAAGGGTTTCCCTGTAGTAGCTTAGCGGCAATAGGCCTAATCACTTTATTTATATGTCTGTATCTCTCCAATAATTAAATTTAAATTACAAGTTTTAGCCTAATTAGTTCGCAGTTTTCCTCCAATTTCCGACTCGCGCCATTTGTAGCGATGAAAAATTTTATTATTTGTAGGGATGAGAAATTGGTGGGCTATACTAAATGTGGTACTAAATACTAACCACGTCAAAGGCAATATTATGCCAAAAGGTCGTGAACTTACACCTTGTAATTTCTCCGATAGCGCCGCTTACAGCGCTGAAGATTGTGCCAACCAGGTCTGCGCCACACTCAATTATTGGGAGAAAATAAAACGTACAGCCATGCAAATGTGACCTCTTTTTCTCGAGCTATCTGGAGATCCAATTCCGTGGGAGCATTTACCTTGGAGACATACGAACTAATTACCTATTATTAGACTAGATGCAGACATATAAAATAAAATAAACACATAAAAAAAAGACAATGGAATTATTGAACTTACATTCGTAGGTGCACAGCATTGGGTCACTTCAAATGACAATAATGGCGACAACGACGAAAGAATATAAGAATTTTTGTCTGAATGATCTTGTCTCTCGTTTACTAATAATCTCAAAAAGTATATCTACCCCACTATCAAACATAGCTCTTCAGTCCTGCGCCGTGAGGACTGGTTCATAATTGGCTCGAGTGGTTCAAGGATGCGAACCTTCCGTCCAATAAATTCTTTTAAATATTTCTGATGATTCAAGCGTTCACACGGTTTTTGCCATTTAAACTTTCTTAGAAATATTGTACGTAGCATATTTTTTATTTCTCACTCTCTTAGCGAAATCTTAAGCCTCGATAGTGCCGTTCTTTGTCGGGGGTGACTGCACTTTTTCTCTTTGCTGATTAAGGACTTCATTTTTGAAATTAGGTTTAACTTAATTATAGGAAATCGGAATTATCTTTAGAAAGAAGGAACTTTATTTTGGTATTTTAAATACATCGCATTTTACTCATGGTACACACAAAATAAGTTTTTCAAAAAAAGTAACGAACTCTGTTAAACCAAAAATGAAAAAAATAGAATCAAATAATCTACCAAGCAATAAATGATACAACTACCACAAGTCAGTATCAATAAATAAATGAAACCCAAAACAAACAGAAATTAAAATAAGTCAAACTCAAAACGAGCAGAAATCAATCAGACAAGGGTTCTAGACCCTAAGCTTTCTAAAAGCTAGAATATAATTTGTACTTTACTGAAAAATATGCAAATGAATTTATTGAAAAATTGTGCATTGTCAGTTTAATATACATAAGCTGATATTTATTCCTTAAAATCTTAATTAATTTTTTATTTCTTAAAGTTATAAAAGTGAAAACATTTAAAAGAATTAATTTCAGTAAAGTAAAAATTATATTCCAGCTTTTAGAAAGTATAGGGCTTAGAACCCTACTCAGATTGCTTTCTGCTCGTTTTGAGTTTGACTTATTTTAATTTCTGTTTGTTTTGGGTTTCATTTATTTATTGATGCTGATTGTAATAGTTGTATGCTTGGTAGATTATTTGATTCCATTTTTTTTTCATTTTTGGTTCAGTGGAGTTCGTTACTTTTCTTTGAAAACCATTTTTGAGCAAAATATTTTTGATTAATTTCGGCTCGTTTTATATTGACATAGTCTTTTTCTGGGAGAAAGACAGAGTCTTTTCTAAACTTAAACAACCATTCTTTCCATAAGAACCTTAAATACCCCCCTGGGCACAACTTTAAACCTTGTCCCTAATCTCTGGGGTTTGTTTCAACCCCAAAAGCCTTGTTATATTATGTTTAGGCTATTTTGAATAGAATAGCTATCTAAAAATTTCTATTAGATGCATTTCTGGACAGAAAGACGTGTTTGTAGGATGGAGGGGGTAGCTTCCCTCTGATCACTTTGAATCTTAAAAAGAGCACTAGAGCGTCTGTTTACCAGTCAAATGAGCCCCCTCCAAAGTTTATATGACCAAACTTTCTATAAAAAAAAACATATAGGTCCCCAGGGCATAACTTACAACCCTCGCCCTTAGGGATGAAGGGATTTATTATTCTCAAATACATAATTTCCAGACCTTTCTGACGGACTGAACAACATAGCTATATCAAAATTTGGCCTCTGATCACGTTTGAGTAATAAAAAAAGGCACTAGTCTGTCAATTTCCAATTGAATGAGCCCTTTTTGAAGTGACTACGACAAAAATTTCTATAAAAACCTTATATGTCCCAAGGGCATAACTTAAGACCCTTGTCCTGAGGGCTATGGGGGGAGGGTTGAAATCGTTAATGACGTAGTAAGCTTACCTTTCAGATGCGTTGAACAAAATGGCCATATCAAAACTCTGATCGGAAATTTTTCAGGAAATGATGGATGTAGGGGGGGAGGTGATCCTCCCTCAGATAGCCCTATCAATTTCCAATCGAAAGAGCCCTTTTCGAAGTTTTTACGGCATCACTTTCTATAAAAAAACATTATATGCCCCCAGGGAATAACTTACAACATTAACCCTGAGGGATCTGAGGGGTTGTAATGCTCAAAAACATAATTTCCGGACCCTTCAACTACGTTAAAAAAATGGACATATCAAAATGTTGATCGGAAGTGTTTGGGGAAATGATGGGCGTGGGGGGCATTCGCCCTCCGATCCCTTTTGATTATTAATAAGGGCACTAGCCCTCTCAATTTACAATTGAATGAGTTCCTTTTGAAGTTTTTACGACAACGCTGGCAAAGACCTAATTTCCAGAACTTTCAACTACGTTAAAAAAATGTCTATCTCAAAATTTTGATTGGAAGTGTTTGGGGAAATGGTGGGCGTCAAAGGGGCGTTAGTTGCCTTCCAATCACTTTCGACTATTAATAACGTTCGAACAATGGAATGTTTTATTTAGTTATGCTGACTGTAACGTGTTTTATTTAAATTATATTAAAAAATAAACATGCGCAAAATAACCGTGAGAGGGGAGTTAGTTGCCCTCCAATCACTTTCTACTATTAAAGAGGGCACTAGCCCTTTGAATTTCCAATCGAGTGAGCCCTTTTTCAAGTTTCTACGATAAAGATTTCAATCAAAACCTTATATGGCCCCAGGGCATAACCTACAACCTTAGCCCTGAGGGCTATTGGGGGAGTGTCATCCTCAAAGACCTAATTTCCAGGACTTTCAACTACGCTGAACTAAATGGCTATCTGAAAATTTGGTTGGGTATGTTTGGGGAAATGGTTGGCGTGAGAGTGTGGGCTAGTTACCTTCCAATCACTTTTGACTATTAAAAAGGGCACTAGTCCTCTCAATTTCCAGTTAAATGAGCCCCTTTTGAAGTTTCTACGACAAGGCTATCTTTAAAAACCTTATATACCCACAAGTCATAACTTACAACCTTTGCTTTGGGGGCTCTAGGGGGCTTGTCATCCTCAAAAACATAATTTCAAGAACTTTCAACTACGTTAAACAAATTGGTTACGCAAAATTTGATTGAATGTGTTTGGGGAAAGGGTGGGCGTGAGAGGCGGGTCAGTTGCTCTCCATTCAGTTTCGAATATTAAAAAGGGCACTAGCCCTTTCAATTCCCAATCAAAAGAGCCCTTTTTGAAGTTTCTACGACAAAGCTTTCTATAAAAACGTTCTTTGCCCCCAGGGCATTACTTATAGCTCTTGCCCTGAGGGTTTGTTATCCTCAAAGACCTAATTTCCAGGACTTGGAGCTACGTTGAACAAAATGAATATCGCAAAATTTTAATTGATGTGTTTGGGGAAATGGTGGGTGTGAGAGGGGGGTTAGTTGCCCTTCAATTACTTTCGACTATTAAAAAGGGCACTAGCCATTTCAATTTCCAATCGAATGAGCCCTTTTTGAATTTTCTACGACAACGCTTTCTATAAAAACCTTATATGCCCCCAGGGTATAACTTACAACCCTTGCCCTGAGGGCTATGGAGGGTTGTCATCCTCAAAGATTTAATTTCCAGAACTTTCAACTACCACTTTAACTTTTACTATCATAGCTTGCATAAGGCTGAAAAAGCTTACTCGCAAAGCTTAATTGTTTCCAAACAGAGAAAATGGATTTTCCGAATTTGCAAATTTGCATTTTTCAGTAATTGCAAATTTCAGTAGTTTGCACTTTACTGAAAAATATAAATGTTTTTACTTTTATAACTTTAATGAATCAAATAATATTAACATTTTGATAACTAAATATCAGTATATGTATATTAAACTGACAATTCACATTAATTTGTATTTTTTCACTAAAGTGCAAATTTTTGTTCTGGCCTTGGGAAGGCATAGGGGTTTTGCGCCCAATTCATATTAATTTCTGCTCGATTTGAGTTTGACTCGGTTAATTATTGTAATTTCTGTTCGTTTTTTTTTTATTTATCAATTCTGATTTGTGGTAGTTTCACGCTTGGGAGATTATTTGATTTTATTTTTGCTCGTTATTTGTTTAATGGAGTTCTTTACTTTTCTTTGAAAAACTTATTTTGTGAAAAAGTTTTTTAAATTAATTTCTGTTCGTTTTATATTGACATAGTCTTTTCAGGGAAAAAGAAAATAATGCTTTAAATCTTTTCGGTTTTTTAAGATTTTATAGTTTGGCCTGCTATTTGTAGAAAAATTGGAGAAAAATTTTCAGCAATTTCTAACAACTTACACCCTTTTAAAAATCTGGACAAAAATAGTACTGTTTAATTTAGTTTCATACCTCCTCTAGTTGACCTGAAATGGAAAATTTGATACCATTCGTAAAAAATCTGTCTACTTTCTTTCATAGCTTGGATACATTTACACTATTTTGATCTGGTTAAATTTTAAGAGCAAAAATGAGAGGGTTGGCGTGGGAGGGTTGGTGTGGGAGAGTGGGCGTGGGAGGATGGGAGTGGAACGGGGACTAGTTGCCCTCAAATCACTTTCGACTATTAAAAAGGGCATCAGCCCTTTCTATTTTCAATCGAATGAACCCTTTTCGAAGTTCCCACGACCACTCCTTCGTTACGAAGTGCCCTGGTCTAAACAACAACAACGACAAAAAATTATAATCACTTCCAATCACTTTCGACTATCAAAAACGGCACTAGGCTTTTCGATTTCCAATCGAATGAGCCCTTTTGGAAACGACAACGCTTTCTATAAACACCTTATATGCCCCCAGGGCATAAATTACAACCCTTACCCTAATTTCTTTTAGGGTGGTTGTCATCCTCTAAGACCGAATTTCCAGAACTTTCAACTACGTGAAACAACTTGGCTATCTCAAAATTTTGATTGGATGTGTTTGGATAAATGATGGGGTGAGAGGGGGGTTAGTTGCCCTCCAATCATTTTCGACTATTAAAAAGGGCACAAGCCACTCCAATTTCCAATTGAACGAGCGCTTTTCGAAGTTTCTACGACAACTTCTTCAATACGAAGTGCCCTGCTCTAAAGGAAAAAATTAATAAATAATACAGTGTGCCAACATCTTTCTTATATGCCCCCAGGGCATAACTTAAAACCCTTGCCCAGAGGGTTGTGGGGGAATTTCCTCCTCTTTACTTAGTCCCCGTTTCTTGTCTCGTTCTCGAGTGTCCCCGTTCTTTACTTTGGCAGTGCGATCCTGCTGCCTGTGATTTATACAACAACTCTCCATATAAACCTTATATGCCCACAGGGCATAACTTACAACCCTTGCACTGAGGGCTTTGAGGGGGTTATCATCCTAAAAGACCTAATTTCCAGAAAGTTCAACTACGTTGAACAAAATGGATATCTCAAAATTTTGATTGGATGTGTTTTGGAAAATGGTGGGCGTGAGAGGGATGTCAGTCGCTATCCAATTAATTTCAACTATTAAAAAAGGCACTAGCCCTTTCAATTTCCAATTTAATAAGCCCTTTTGAAGTTTCTACGACAATGCTTTCAATAAAAACTTTATATACCCCATGCATAACTTACAACCCTTGCTCTGAGGGCTATGGGGGGAAGGGTTGTCATCCTCAAAGACCTAATTTCCAGAACTTTCAACTGCGTTGAATAAAATAGCTATCTAAAAATTTGGATTGGATGTGTTTGGGGAAAAGGTGGGCGTGAGAGGGGGGTTAGTTGTCCTCCAATCACTTTCGACTATTAAAAAGGGTACTATCGCTTTGAATTTCAAATCGAATGAGCCCTTTTTCAAGTTTCTACGACAAAGATTTCAATAAAAACCTTATATGCCCCCCGGGCATAACTTAAAATCCTTGCCCTGAGGGTTGTTGGGGAGTGTCCTCCTCAAAAATATATTTTCTATCTGGAAATCAACTACGCTGAACAAAATGGCTATCTTAAAATTTTGATTGGATGTGTTTGGGGGAATGAGGAGCGTGGGGGGGGGGGCTAGTTGCCCTTCAATCACTTTCGACCATGAAAAAGGGCACTAGAACTTTCAATTTCCAATTGAATGAGCCCCTTTTGAAGTTTCTACGACAACCCCTTCTATAAACACCTTACTTGCCCCCGGGGCATAACTTAGACCCCTTGCCCTGAGGGTTGTGGGGGATTGTCCTCCTCAAAAAACTATTTTTTATCAGGAAATCAACTACGCTGGACAAAATAGGTATCTCCAAATTTTGATTGGATGTGTTTGGGGGAATGATGAGCGTGGGGGGGGGGGGGGCTAGTTGCCATCCAATTACTTTCAACTATTAAAATGGGCACAAGCGCTTTGAATTTCCAATCGAATGAGCCTTTTTTGAAGTTTCTGCGACAATGCCTTCTATAAAAAACCTTATATGCCCCCAGGGCATAACTTAAAACCCTTGCCCTGAGGGTAGTGGAGGACTGAACAAAATGGTTATCTCATAATTTTGATTGGATGTGTTTGAGGGAATGATGGGCGTGGGGGGGGGGGGGGGGCTAGTTGCCCTCCAATTACTTTCAACTATTGAAAAGGGCACTACCCCTTCAAATTTCCAATCAAATAAGCATGTTTTGAAGTTTCTACGACAACGCCTTCTGTAAAAACCTTATATGCCCACAGGGCATAACTTAAAACCCTTGCCCTAAGGGCTGTGGGGGAGTTTCCTCCTCAAAAACATATTTTATATCTGAAAACCGACTACGCTGAACAAAATGGCTATCTCAAAATTTTTATTCGATGTGTTTTGGGGAACGATGGGCGTGGGGGGGGGGGGGCTAGTTTCCCTCCAATCACTTTTGACTATTAAAAAGGGCACTAGAACTCTTAATTTCCAATCGAATCGGCCTCTTTTGAAGTTTCTACGACGAATCCATCTATATGAAATATTCTGCTCTAAAGTAAAAAAAAAATACATAGTAAATTGCCTCAACATGATTCTTGTATGCCCTTAGTGCATAACATAAAACCCTTCCCCTGAGGGTTTTGAGGGAGTGTCCTCCTAACAAAATATATTTTCTATCTGGAAATCAACTACGGTGAACAAAATGGCTATCTCAAATTTTTTATTGGATGCGTGTTGGAGGAATTATGGGCTTGGGGAATGGGGGGGGGGGGGCTACTAGCCCTCCAACCACTTTCAACTATTAAAAAGGGCACTATCCCTTTGAATTTCCAATCAAATGAGCTTTTTTGAATTTTATACGACAACGCCTTCTTTAACAATCTTATATACCCCCAGGGCAAAACTTAAAACCCTTCCCATGAGGGCTGTGGGGGAGTGTCCTCCTCAAAAACATATTTTCTATCTGGTAATCAACTACGCTGAACAAAATGGCTATCTTAACATTTTGATTGGATGTGTTTGGGGGAATGATGAGCGTGGGGGGGGGCTAGTTGCCCTTCAATTACTTTCGACCATTAAAAAGGGCACTAGAACTTTCAATTTCCAATTGAATGAGCCCCTTTTGAAGTTTCTACGACGACCCCTTCTATAAAACCTTATTTGCCCCCAGGGCATAACTTAGAACCCTTGCCCTGAGGGTTTGGGGAGTGTCCTCCTCAAAAACATATTTTCTATCTGGAAATCAAGTACGCTGAACAAAATGGCTATCTCAAAATTTAGATTGGATATGTTTGAGGGAATGATGCGCGTGGGGGGGGGGGGCTAGTTGCCCTCCAATTACTTTCAACTATTAAAATGGGCCCCACCCCTTTGAATTTCCAATCGAATGAGCCTTTTTTGAAGTTTCTGCGACAATGCCTTCTATAAAAAACCTTATATGCCCCCAGGGCATAACTTAAAACCCTTGCCCTGAGGGTAGTGGAGGACTGAACAAAATGGTTATCTCATAATTTTGATTGGATGTGTTTGGGGGAATGATGGGCGTGGGGGGGGGGGCTAGTTGCCCTCCAATTACTTTCGACTATTAAAAAGGGCACTACCCCTTCAAATTTCCAATCAAATAAGCCTGTTTTGAAGTTTCTACGACAACGCCTTCTGTAAAAACCTTATATGCCCCCAGGGCATAACTTAAAACCCTTGCCCTAAGGGCTGTGGGAGAGTTTCCTCCTCAAAAACATATTTTATATCTGAAAACCGACTACGCTGAACAAAATGGCTATCTCAAAATTTTTATTCGATGTGTTTTGGGGAACGATGGGCGTGGGGGGGGGGGGGCTAGTTTCCTTCCAATCACTTTTGACTATTAAAAAGGGCACTAGAACTCTTAATGTCCGATCGAATGGGCCTCTTTTGAAGTTTCTACGACAAACCCATCCATTTTAAATGCTCTCCTCTAAAGTAAAAAAACAACTCATAATACAGTGTCTCAATATCATTCTTTTATGCCCTCAGGGCATAACTTAAAACCCTTCACCTGAGGGTTTTGGGGGAGTGTCCTCCTGAAAATGACATTATCTATCTGGAAATCAACTATGCTGAAAAAAATGGCTATCTTAAAATTTTGATTGGATGTTTTGGGGGAATGACGGACGCGGGGGGGGGCTAGTTGCCCTCCAATCACTTTCGAATATTAAGAAGGGCACTAGCCACTCCGATTTCCGATTGAATTAGCCCTTTTGGAAGTTTCTACGACAACTCCTTTGATACAAAGTGCCCGACTGAAGAAAAAAAACACATTGTGCCCACATCGTTCTTTACTTAGGCAGTGCTAGTGCGCTGCCTATGATCAGCCATGTCTTGATACCTACTGCAAAATACTCGATTTTAATTCAATTTGGATTTAAATTACTTGTAAATTTACTTGTATAAAATTTATTTGTACAAATTTCTTGTAAAATGTACAAAAATTACTTGTATATAAACTTGTATATTTGTTATCAAGTTGTTTCTACAAAGTGAATGACATATTGCTTCCAACTCTAACACTTAGATTTTCCGCTTACCTTTTCAAGAACTGTTTAACTATCATTAAAAAGTTTTCAGTGGTAAAATGCAAAATTCCAAAAAATACAAAATAAAATACAAAAGGAAAAATACAAAACTCCACATTTTTAAGATAGGAGCTTGAAACCTATATAATCAGGTTCTCTGATACACTTAATCTGATGGTGTGATTTTCATTAAGATTCTATGTTTCTCAAATCAGGCAAATATTCTCAGGCTCATAGCCTTTTTGATGGTTAAGACTAAAATTAATGAGACCTATATATTTGAAATCAGCATAATAAGCGAATTCTCTTGATATATCTATTAGTATCAGAATTTATTTTTTTTTTTAGTTTCGGTTACTATTGAGCCGGACCACTCCTTAATTGCAGTTTGTTACAACGAACTGTTTGAAAATAGAGCAGAGGTCAATTGAAATCAATTGAATTTTGAATCTAAAAAATTTGGCAGGAAAAATCATTAAATCCTTTTCAAAAGGTGGTCTTATATGGGTTTTCAGAACCAAATAAAGCCGTTTTCCCATTAGTTTTAATAAGCGCAATACGCCAAGGGGTCTCATTTTGGCATTCTCAATACCCAGTTAAAATGTTACTCTTTATTTCCATTGAACAAATTTGTTTTTAGTTTAACATAGTTGATTAACATAGTTAAAGGTCTGCAATTTGATTTAATGACCCTGGATTATTTTTGAAAATTTCAAACAAAAATAACATGATATTTTTGTATTTTAGTGCTCGAGTTTTATGTGAAATCGGCAATTTTACTACGACTACTACAACTAACAACATACTGCAGCACCAAGTTGCTTGAAACCAGTTACGCGCGCTCCTCCTCCATCCTAATCTATTCTAAGCCTCTGTCTTACAATCTCCCAGGGAGTTCCGATTTTCCTTTAATCCGTCTTTACGAAAACCTCCTACCCCAACTACGGACGACCTGCTATTCATTTAGCCCCAAAGGGTTGGCGGAAAAGAACAATCCCTGGCAATGTGTTATCCTTCATCTGCAGAACTTGCCCTAGCCATCTCAGCCTTTCTCTCATTATAGTCCTAGAAATCAGAATTGAACCACACTTTTCGTACAGCCTATTATTTGAATTATGGTCAGTCAGCCGCGTAACCAAAACACTCCGTTTTTAATTTTTCCGAAAAAATATCTAGCAAATCTTCGTTCACTTTTCAGAGTGCCTGTGCTTTAGAACCATATTTGACCACTGTCATTATTATTGCTTCCAGTATTCTAATCTGGATTTGCAGACTTATCCTTCTATTCTTCCAAACTTTTTTCAACTTTGAAAAAAAACATCCTGAGCCTCGGCTATTCTACTTTTAATCTTTTCACTGTTTCCACCATCTTCACTAATAAGGAAAGCTGTCCACTTGATCAATCTTTTCTTCACCCATTGCCACCTTTTCATCTTCACTTATTCTTAGCCTTAGTGACCTAGTCTTCTTAACATTGATTTTTAAACCTATTCTAGCACCCAGAACTCCCAAAACCTATAAAAGCTCATCCATTTTGCTCATACTTTTATGTAAGATGCTTAAATCATCATCATAACCTAAATCCAGGAAAATTTGTCTTTCCCATTTGATTCCGTGTTCTCCCACTGCCATTCCTGCCTTAACGCAAAGTCCAACAAAATGATCCATATAAATGAGGATAGAACACAAACCTGCTCAACTCCTGATTTAATATGAATCCAACTACTAGCCTCATTTACTACTTTTACTGCAGCTGTTTTATTCTCCTACATAGCACTGTTCGCTTTATTCTATTCGTCTGGTATATAATACAAGGATAAGACTTTCAATTAAGCTCTTCTATCAGCTGAATCAAATGCTTTCTTATAATCTATAAAAGAGAGGATTAAAAGTGTTTGATGACGCAGGCACTTCTCAAATATTAACCTAAGAGTGAAAATTTAGACGACATATCCTCTACCCTTCTTAAGCCCACTCTGTTCTTCTCTTGAAACTTTATCTACAGAATCTGTCAGTCTAAAAAGTATCATCATACTAAATAACTTGCTACCTACAGAGACCAGGCTAATACCTCTATAATTGCCACACTCGTTCCTATCACCTTTCTTATACAGGAGTTTAATTAGGGTTTACCTAAAATTGCTAGGTAGTTTGCCTTTTTCAAAACCAGATTCATAATCTTCAGTAACTTATTTCTAACCGCATAGCCATCATATTTAAGAAACTCATTTACCTCATTATCAGCACCTTGGGCCTTTTTATTTTTAATCCTTTTAGTATTGTTCCTAATTCTTTCTCACAAAATAAATCCTCGTTCACATTGAAAGAGTCACAAACTTTTTCATTTTCCTCTATAATCTTTTCCTGTAACTCTATCCTGGTTTGACACATTCTCAAAATGTTATACCCCTCTCTCTTTAACTCTTTCCTTGCCACTAATTGTGGTCCCGTTCCTATATTTAAATGGGACAAGTTCCAAATTGATTAGTCCCTCTCGATTTATTAACATGCCTGTATAAAATTTTACTATTATGCCATTTATCTGCATCTTCCACATTCTGGGCAATTTTATATAGGGTATCCATTTCACACCTCTTTAGTTCGTATTTTAATGCTGTCTTTACTTTATTTACATTCCTCTTACTTTCATATGTTCTATCAGTCAGATTATTCTTGTACAAATCCCTTCTCCTCTCTATTAAACATGAAGCCTTTTCACTAATATTCCTAGCTGCGTTCCTAACTTTCTTTCCTAAGTTAAAATTAATAACCACAAAAGTTATTTTCCTAAAATTATTCTATCCATCTTCTACATTATCAAATTTTGAACTCTTAAGTTTAGTAATCAACTGTTCCTCGAAAAATTCTCTCAAATTCTCATGCTGGAGTCCACCAACATTATAACTACTCGGGTGGTTATTCTTACTTGTAACATCAATAACAGCCCTCCTATGTACCCTTATACCCTAGTGTCTTGTATTGATCCTGCTAGTCTTCGGTTTCCAATAATAAAATCCATAAGGTTAGCTGTGTTACCATCATGTGAAAACCATGTTAATTTACGGACCATTTAATGACCAAATACTGTATTGGTTACAACTAGATTAGTATACCTATAAAATTGCAGCATTCTGTAGCCATTACTGTTTTCTTTTCTTACACCAAATTTACCTAGCCTAAGGTAATATCTTTGCCTATTTCTACCAACTTGGGTATTAAAATCTCCTAATAAAAACGCCATATTCTCCCTAGAAAACTGTCTAACTGTTCCTGTAACTGCAAGTAAATTCATCTGAGCAACTAGCATCTACGTCAGTCGCTTCTACAGGGAAATGAATTGCTATGATTGATACCTTGCACTTCTTAGAGCATTGATATTGATTCGTAAATCTTAAGATCTAATTTTCCATCGTAAGATTATCTATAATTTAAAGATCTTACGATATTTGATCTCTTATAGGATCGTTCTTGAGGGAACAATTATTCAAGAAACAAAAAAAAAATGTGAAGCTTCTGGATAGCCCTTTAACGATTTTTCTCGGCCAACCCAAACCTTATCCTATATTCCTCCAGTACAAGCTAATACATAAATATTATAAACATTAAAGTTTTCTTTTCTCCTACGATGAACTGAAAGAATAAATAACATTCATAAGCGATAGGACTTCCCATATGCATGACAAGATTGATAGCAAACGGCTTTGGAAGACCCCCCCCCCAGCACTTTTACAGGTATTTTTCTTTCTGCTATGAGTCTTGTTTGACATAAGGTTTGTTTTTCTTGCTTGTGGAAGATAGCTGTTTACAGCCCTATACGGCTAGAATGTGCAGACTGAAATCAATGTTCATATTCTTTGCTGTAGTGGGTCCGATCGATAGAAATGTAAGAGAATTCCCATTCAATCTCTGGGCAAAAACTTTTAGGAAAACCAAGGCAAGACTCCGGAAACCTAGAGAAAACTCAAAATCCGTGGAAAATGAATTTATGGTATTTTTTTTTTATTATTAACTATTATCTGTGTTTTTGACCAAAATTAATAGATAAAATCCTTGTTTTCTTTCAAGAATTGTATCTGACTCAGCAAGGACATGCCCACTGAACTTGTGGGTTGTCGTTTTTTTAATACCGAGACCTACGGCTATCTAAACATTTCGACGAAAAATCGCCGAGTTCTTTTTCGACTGATAAAAACGCCCCAAAACTCTCCCCGAAGCAGGGTTGCCAACTGGACATATTTTATGTCCAAAGGAAATATTTATTTCTATATGCCTGGACATAATGACATAATAGGGCAAAAAATGGACACATTTTAGACATTTGGGACATAAAGTGGACACATTTTCCAAAATTATTACGTAAATAATTTCTTAAACCACATTGGCCTGACATCACATAAAGAAAGAAAAATGAGCAAAAATGGGGTTTTTATAGGCCAAATGAAAATACTGAAAAAACAAAGCGAATATTTCGAGAGGACAAACGCCTCTCTTCTTCAGCGCGAAACGAAACGATGTATCAATAAAAGCCAAAAATTAAAAGAATTAAAACCAACTACCTAAAAACCATAAAAGCAAGTTATTCGACAATAACCACGATTTGCACAAAATAGAAAAAAAAATGAAATGCCATCGATGGATACTAGCGAACAACTGACAAATGAAAGGAATCAATTCATTCACTCGAAAAAAAGGTCTCAAAGGGTGTCTGCAAGAAATGCCTTAATTAAAATCCGAAATCAAATGACATAGTTTTCCAACTTATTTAATTGCTGGTTCGTTTTGTTTTTTCGAGTGAATGAATTGATTTCTTTCCTTTGTCAGTTGTTCGCTAGTATCCGTCGATGGCAGTTCATGTTTTTTTTGGATTTTGTGCAAATCACGGATATTGTCGAATAACTCGCTTTTATGGTTGTTAGGTAGTTGGTTTTAATTCTTTTAAATTTAATTTTTGGCTTTTATTGATACATCGTTTCGTTTCGCGCTGAAGAAGAGAGGCGTTTGTCCTCTCGAAATATTCGCTTTGTTTTTTCAGTATCTTCATCTGGCCTATAAAAACCCCATTTTTGCTCGTTTTTCTTTCTTTATGTTATTACGTAAAACAAATTACTTTCATAAAAAAATGTCATTCATCACCAAATGAGTGCTAAGACTTCTATCTACTTATTTTTTAAGCTCTGTATTGATTTTCCTGGGTTGCTTGCTCTGCCCTGAAGCAAACTTTCTGAAAATCCCTTCAAAATTCTTTCACCTATAAATAGTATTATTGCCCTGATTTTTACTCGGCACGGTCAAGATAAAGGACAAGCTGTCGCCTTTTTCATATAAACTTACTTCCGGCTTCCGAACGTCACACAAATATCTCAATGAAAAGTTAACAAAATGAAACCTTTCGATTGTTTATGGTCTGAAATCAAAACTAAAGCTAAGTTGTCAAACACCCGGGGTACATTCCTTCAGTTTGAAAATTTTCATCACGGGAAAGGAGCTGAGAGAAACTTAAGTGAGTAAAACTTTAATGTTAGATAATATAGCTGAATTATATATATATATATATATATATATATATATATATATATATATATATATATATATATATATATATATATATATATATATATATATATATATATATATATATATATATATATATATATATATATATATATATATATATATATATATATATATATATATATATATTTATTTATTTATTTATTTATTTATTTATTTCCCTCAAAAACGAGGAGTATAAAAGATAATTAAATAAATCTTCAAACATCCAAATAACACACCATCAAACATAGCAACAATTTACAAGTTGCCCAAAAGAAAACTTAATCAAATGCAACAAATAGTAATAATGAAATCATGCACTTTTTAAACTATAGAAAAAAAAGGAAAGAGATTATGAACATAAAGTATATTTTCAGAATTACGGTAAAAATTATTTATTTTTACCTTGGCTATTTCCAACGGCTCTTTAATTTTAAATTTTGAAACTAATTCAGTATTACTAAAGGAAATTGGAAAACCAAGTAAAAACTTACAATATTTAAAATAACAAACGCGAATTGCTTAAAAATCACAAATTTTAAAATCTCGAAGAAGAAGGGAAGGATAAAGAACATGCGGGAGGGCTACTGCATTAAAAAGTGAACCTAGAATTTCACGACGATAAACACCACGTAGCCGTATTATGGAACCAAACGCCTTTCTAATTTTTTCTTGAATATGTAAAATTAGCATCGACTTAGATTCACGAGCTGAAGCAGAATAAGGTAACCCAAGATAAACAACAGCATCAGAAACCGGAAATGATATATTTCTATCGCAAATTAATTCAGCTCGGTCATTAACATTAACGGGAAAATATTGACATTTTTTAATACTAATAGAAAGGCCACGAACATTAAGCAGACTAGAAAGGGACTTAAAATTCTTAATTAGACTAGCTTTAGAACGGCTCAATAGGATAATATCATCAGCATATGCAAGAAAAGACACATCCCGTCCCCAAGAAATAAGGGTTGTAGATAAAGAACGAAGACACTCCGCCAGACATGCGTTAAAAATATAAGGAGATAAAACCCCACCCTGTCTCACGCCCCGACCCACGGAAATTGGATTAGAAAGAGAATCAGAAGTATGTGCAAAAATTTTTATCCTAAGCCCCGAATACCAAGATCTAAGAACTCTAACCACAGAAAGGGGAATCCCACCAGAAATAAGAGCTGAAAGAGCGGAAGCATGCGAAATATTGTCAAAAGCTCCTTTTATATCAATTAAAAGTGTATAAAGTGGGGAGCCAGTAGATCTTGACTCCTTAATTATAGTATCAAACGTTGCATGCGCATGGTCGCAACCCATTCCTTTTTTGAACCCTACTTGATTAAGACCAACATCCAAATAATCAAAAAGATCCTTTATACATAATTCAAAAAGTTTACCAATCATAGAACCCTTCGTTATCGGCCTATACGAATCACAAGAACGGAGATCTCTTTTACCAGATTTTAGAATAGGAGTTACCACCCCAATCCTAAAAGACGGGGGAACATTACCAAACTTGAGAATAAGATTAAAAAAAGTCAAAAGAAGAAGAAGAAAAGAAGTTGGAGCAAATTTCACATGATTTGAAAAAATCCCATCATGGTCTTTAGAGGATTGTGGCTTTAAATTACGGCATGCACCCAACAAAGAATCAAACGAAATAGAAAAATCATGCGAATTAAAAGAACTGTTTAAAATTATATCAACATGCGAAAGTTGTTCAGGATCATCACAAGATTTCGAAAGGTTTACAAAATGAGTTTCCCACTCAACAAGAGAAGGGCCATTCTTTTTAGAAGGTTCATTAACTCTCTTTGTTGAACGTAGAGCTTTCCAAAGTTTCTTTTTATTCATATCAACTTCAGACGAAGCATCCATAAGCAAAATATTATTATGACGACGAAGCTCCGACTGGAAAATTGCCTTCTTTTTTTCATGCATAGAAAAGCCGGATGAAGATCACGCGGTTTTCCACTATTTTTCCAATGTCTAAAAGCTAATTTAGATTCATGATTAGCATGTACAAGAAACGGATTTGACGACCAAAAAGGTTTTTCAACATTGGGTTTACACTTTTTAACTCCAAAAGTTTCTTTAGCACCATAATTTAAGCAATGTAATAACTGAAGATATATGCAGTTAAGCTCAAGCTCTATGTTATCTTTATGACACTTCAGAATATCAGGTACAACTACTTTTCGAGCTAAAGAATCAACTATATCTTGGTAAGCCGGAATCAGTTTTTCATCCCAGATAATTCTCTCAAAATATTTAGGGCGAATTGGAATAAAATTAGAAGCAGAAACAGAATCATGAATTACAGAAAACGATGTCAAAAACTGAATAGGTAAATGATCACTTATCGGGAAATCCGGGATAACTTTTACAATAATAGATGGGGAAAAATTAAAAAGTACATGGTCAATATTACTCGTACTCCCACTCCAATGAGAATAAGTAAAATCAAGTGTCTTACGGCAGATATTAAAATTTGGTAAAGATGAAAATAAAATTGTGCTACGTTCATTTACACTCTCAAGATCACAGTTAAAATCACCAAAAATAAAAATACGTAAACTCGAATCTAATAGGGCAATAAAGCTACTAAGTCTATGGCAAGCTGACGTAAAGGCTTCAAAAGACGAATCAACATGATAGTCAGTAGGCAAATAGCAATTGACCAAAACACAATCAAAAAGTTTGCAGGCAAGAAAAGACTCATCAGCACAAGATAAAATAGCACTAAATTCTTTAGGAACAAATGTAGCAATGCCACCCGCAGGGCGGCCTCCGGTAGGCCTCGCAGGAACGGTAAATATATCATGTAGACTTGAAAGGGAACTTAACATATTCAAAGAATGGTCCAACAAATGATGCTCTTGCAAACATAGTATTGAACTATTTTCAGAAACAAATTCATTCAGCACTACAAATTTGCCAATGACTCCATTCGAATTAAAGGACGTAATCGTAGAACCAATATTCATTTAAAAAGCTTTTTCATAGCAGGGCAACTGAAACTGTAAGACGGGTGGTTAGTTGAGTTGCAATTTGCACAACAAATGGGGTTAGTACATGGAGTATTCTTCGTTGATCTATGATTTCCACTGCAACGAGCACACTTCAGAGTAGAAGAATCACAGTTTTTTTCGGTGTGAGAGGGACTTTGACATGCGAAACATCGTTTTGGAAGCACCTTGTCTTTCTCAACTCTGTAGAGCTCGTAACCGAACTTAATCCCATGGACGATATAATATTTTAAAAATGCTTCGGACTCAAACGACACCTTTATTGTTCTCGACATTCCAAGGCGCCTGAACTCCAGAATCCCAGGCAAAGTGGCTGCTAGAGCTTCAATGTCGAACTCGATA
This sequence comes from Artemia sp. Qi Xiang Cuo, assembly GCF_049724085.1. Classification (NCBI taxonomy): domain Eukaryota; kingdom Metazoa; phylum Arthropoda; class Branchiopoda; order Anostraca; family Artemiidae; genus Artemia; species Artemia sp. Qi Xiang Cuo. The sequence goes on from NC_142810.1 coordinate 939,455, forward strand.
TCCACACCACGGATTATTCCGAAAAACTTAGGCTTTCTAGTATTGATAAGACAATCAGGGAAGGAATCCTTTAGATCACAAGAAAACTTTTTCCCAGATTCAGCCGCCACAGTGATAAAAATCAAATCATTGGTCTTTTTTATTTGCTTGATACAGCCCGAGCCGAATTTGTCCAATTCATTTTCCTGGAAACAGGGTCACGTAACGAGGCTGGCGGATTAGCGATAGTAATAGTCTCTACTGAATCAGAGCTGATGGGGAGAGGAGGCCAATCAGGTGAATTTAAAGGGGAGGGGGAGGGGGAGCCCAAGTTGGCTGAACACTTCGACAGCGAGGACTGTCAGTCTTGTTCAATTCTTTCAAGAGAAGTAATGGATTTCTCCAGCTTTCTGCCATAATCACTAACAAGTCGATCCAAACGTACATTGGAATCAGATTTTAATAAAGGGCAGTCTCTGAATGAGCGAGGCACTAATACAGGCCATTTGAAACCTTTCTGGTCAAGATCCGTGACCATCTTCATAATATCTTTTGCTGTAGCAAGTTCCGCAGCGTTGCCACGTCTCATTACTCTCTTTATAGGAATTCCAGAAAATTTCCAAAGCAGATTTTTCGCATTCACCAAAGCCTCAAGGCTGTAAAAGTTCGCCACAGTTTCAATAAGCTCCGTTTCTGGAATACCATTCGCAAATGCATCGCAAATAAAAAACAGGGCAGAGTTCACAATTACATGAGAAATCCCATCTGCAATTACGAAGGTTTTTGAAAAATCACAGAATGAATCAGAAGAATCATCGCAGGCAAAATTATTCCGCTTTACCTGTTCATTTGGGCAATGATTATCAGTCGAATCGTTAATCACAGGTGCTTCCTGGATAACAGCCAAGAGAGGGTCTTGAGACGCAGGGGTTACGGCATTCAGTGGCGTCAGCATATTTATTGAAGAATTTGGGTGCTCACTCTCTATTGGGTCACTAGAAAATTCGGTAGCGGCTTTGCAAATAGAACAGATCCAGTTAGGAGTATTCTTTCTATCGGAAACGGTGATCCCTGAACAAGAGGGATGAAACAAATTGGAACACTTAGTGCATTGCAACAGCGTGCCTTTCCCCAAAGAACGTTCACAGTTAGGGCACACTTTTGGAGACATAATTGGCTTGAACCAAAAAAATATCACCCCAAAAGACAAGGGAAGCGTCAGCCCCCGTTACCTTATCCCCGCAATTTAAGGGAGACTCTCCCGGCAGGTACAACGGCACTTGCCACGGGTTTACTGCCCCTCTTCTGCTTGTCAATTATGGTTACGCAAAATTGAAATCAGCACAAATCTATTTTTTTAAAGTGTAAATAAATGTCCAGAAACTAGGTCAGTAGATTACAACATTTTTAATCCGTATGAAATGTTATGACAGAATGGTTGCACAATTACTCCGGTCACTGAATTAATTTAGGATCCTACCGAGTTTCAAGTTGATAAATTAATTTAGGATCCTACCGAGTTTCAAGTTGATATATATATATACCCCCCCCCCCCCCCCTATATATATATATATATATATATATATATATATATATATATATATATATATATATATATATATACTATATATATATATATATATATATATATATATATATATATATATATATATATATATATATATATATATATATATACGTGTGTGTGTGTATATATATATATATATATATATATATATATATATATATATATATATATATATATATATATATATATATATATATATATATATATATATATATATATATATATATATATATATATATATATATATATGCTATATATATATATATATATATATATATATATATATATATATATATATATATATATATATATATATATATATATATATATATATATATATATATATATATATATATATATATATATATATATGTAAATTTTTTGCAAATCATATTATTGACTTACGAACAAAGTAAACACACCACTCGATGCCTTTTTTTATGTTCTTTCCAAATATAATAATCATTTTTGTCGGAAATGAATTTTACCCCCACCCCTATATATACTAATTCAGGGCATATATTTGCACATTAGGGGGTGGGGTGTGGGGGATTTAAGTTTAAACTTAACTCCCATTTACATCAGAAATACAATTTACACCCCCCCCCCCCCTTAATGTGCAAATATATAACCAGAATTAGAATATGGGGGGGGGTAAAATTCATATCCGACAAAAATGATTCTTCTATTTGGAAAGAGCATAAAAAAAGACATCGAGTGGTATGTTTACGTTATTCGTATGTCAATAATATGAACTGCGAAAAAATTACCGACGGGTCTCCATGTCTGGTTTCCTTATACAGTATATAGCAGTGGGTACCGCATAATGCATAAGTACCTATATATGCATATAGTAGTAAATATATATAGTATACATAAATACTATATATATATTTGCTTAGTTTATAATACTATAAAGTAATATATATAGTATAAACCTAAAATTGAGGCTATTGAAGAAGAGATATGTTAATAAGACAGTTCCTATTTTTATAATATGCGAAATTTGTAGTTATCAAACTTTGAAATCGATTTCGCTATACTTACCTCCAAGCCCCTCTAATATGCAGACGTATAGATAGACAAATTGTATTATTCCCGTATGTTTCCCCGTTTCTTGCTTTCGTCAGCATTTATCTGATTTACGGTTATACTAGTTGAAAAAAGAGTGATGCATGGCAAAATGCATCGAAAATAATTAATTTTTGCACATTAAGGAGGGAAAGCATAGTGGAATCACTTTAATATATATATATATATATATATATATATATATATATATATATATATATATATATATATATATATATATATATATATATATATATATATATATATATATATATATATATATATATATATATATATATATATATATATATATATATATATATATATATATATATATATATATATATATATATATATATATATATATATATATATATATATATATATATATATATATATATATATATATATATATATATATATATATATATATATATATATATTTGAGGAGGGGACAGCCCTTTTCATATACGGAATAATTTTTCTTTGTTTTAAGTTTTAATATCGCTCCTAACTGTCAGTTTTAAAAAAAACTTGTTTGTTTGAATTTAATTTCTGAATTTTTTTTAATTAATGAAGCTTTAATTTTGGCTCATCGTACAAGAATAATTAAAACGAAATTTAGATATTAATTTTACTTTTTTGGCTAAATGGCTTTCTCATACTTTTGATCTGACGTAACTTACGAATTAACTTACGTAACCCTTAGTCAATACCTCGCTCTTTCCGCCAATGTTCAAATTTTCTTCCAGTTTTCTAAGAATGACCCCTTAATCACAAATGCCGTTAATTAGAATAAATAGCTCTGATGAAACTAAAAAAAAATAGCGCAAAGAGCGAGGTAATGACTAGGGGGCGAATTCAATCATGTACGTGTTAATTTCTGTTTGTTTTAAGTTTTGGCGTTGCTCCTTACTTTCAGTTGAAAAATTGCATTTTTATTTAATTTCTTATTGTTTTTTAAATAATGCTGGGAATCCGACGCCCCCTTCATAGCAATGTCCCTTCCTCCACGGAAAGCTCCTCCCACGTAAAACCCGACCCCCTCCCCAACTGTCAGAAAAATTTGCCCTGAAAACTTTTGTATACTTTCCAATAACCACTATTATATGTAAACATTGGACATAGTTCATAACTTGCAGACCGTCCCCCGGAGACTGTGGGGGTCATCCTCAAAGATATATTTATTATATTTTTCGAACATGCTAAACAAAATGACCATCTAAAAATTATGATCCGGTGACTTTGGGAAAAAAGTGAGCGTAGGACGGTCTTTGTTGCCCTCCATTCTTTTCGGTCACTGAAAAAGAGCACTAGAACTTTTAATTTCCGTTCTGAATAAGCAAATCCATCAGTTTTCTAGTCTGCTCTAAGAAAATGTAAGGGTGCCAAGGATAAAGAAAAATACAAGGATCTTTGTGATTTTATGCTAACGTTAAGTGGCCTGCCACACTTTTCCGCAGCTGCTGGAAGACAGTTTACGCTACTTGGTAACATCAAAACCAAATTACGGAATGGTCTTCTAATGCAAACAACTAGTCGTTTAATGCATGTCAAGCAACTAATTCGGCGCTCTGGAACGTTGCTGGAACCCTTGATTATACATTTTGAAATGCACAGGAAATGCTCAGATTGGGCAATTAGTTAGCAAAGGAAGAAATAAGGATGGCTCTCGTGCTGAACGTAATTTTGAAGATAAATTATCGCTAGAAGACTAATCTTAGGCTCCCACAAGTTATTTTTAGTCTTTACTTGTTTTTATAAGTTTTGTGCTTGTATTAAATGTTTTTTTTTCGTTTTCAATATATTTGATGTTGACTGGCCGCTTTGAAAGATGTTTCCAAAGCGTCTTTTGGTCAATATCCCAATTGATAAGAAAAATAACCTCTGGGTTCTGAGATTTCAAGATGGACATATTTTGGACATATTTAAGACAAAATATGGACATATTTTGGCTAAAAATGACGTAATTTTGGATACTCAGGGGACATATTTATGGACCAAAAATTTGGCAACCCTGCTCGGAAGAGCTCGAAGCGATAAAAGACAAGCATAGGAGTAAGAAGAATAATTAAAAAAGTTACACTTAACCCTACTGAAATTGTAAGTAATACCTATTATTATACGGTTGTACCATTAGATTCGATGGCTGAGAATTGTTTTGTTGTAGCTTAACCTTAATTTGAAAGTTGAATGAAATTATCAGAATTGGGTCTGCAGCCAAAATGTTAAGTTATAGGCCCAAAGTAGGCTATAGGATGGACATCAACCAAGAAAAAAGGAAACTTACTATTAGATTGTTTATTCTATAATCTTCTAAATTATTATAATCAAGAAAAACCAATGGTGTGGCTTAAAATTTTGCTAATTTGACTGGAATTGTAGCCTAGTTTCAATAACTAGGCCTAAGGCTAATAAAAGAGATTGAAACCTCAAAATTAAGGTAAAATATTTGGTACATTTGGAGATATTTCCATTACTGAGCTATGTAGGTGAATATATTCCTTGATGTCTTTTTTTATACTCTTTCTGAACATTCAGCATAGGCCTAGCCTACCCAAATTGTTTTACTCAGAAATTAGATTTAAGCTTATGGACCCTTAAAGATGTTAGGCTATCTTTATTCTTAGTTTTGGCTATAGCCTAAGAAGGGTTACAAGTAAAACAAACAATCAAGATTTTGGGTTTCTATTTATAGCTTAGGCCTATGCTAGACATAATTTTGCTAGACTACAATGTTTAATAACATTTATAACATAGTGCTTTTGAGGAATAGGGATGGATAGATACAGGTGTTCTATGGGGCTGATGGAATTGTAACCCCTATCAGGTTACAACAATGAATAGCCTAGGCCTATAGACCAATGGCCTATTAATCAGCCTTTCTTCTCCACATAGGATAAAGGCACCAACAATTCAACAGTGCAATTTTTGAATCACTTTTGAAATTTTCCTTCAAAACACTATAACTCTGCTTAGTCATGACTTAGAACACCATCTCTTGAAGCCTTTGTTTTATTTTGACAATGCAAAATGTGGACACTATAGGGCCTTTTTTTTAGCATTAAAATCTTACACCTAAGATCTCTCTGCAAAGATTATTGTTTTTTCATCTTTGTTCTAAGATCTTACAGCTCACTGATGTTACCAAAATACGTGAAAGATGCCATCTTTCTGCCATATAGAACAATGATGAGAGAACTTTGATGATCTACTAATCATTGTTCTCAGACTGCTGATCAGAGCAGAATGATGAAAGACATTTGCATAAAAACAACAAAAGATGTAAGGTCTTAGTTTTTAGTAAGATCAAAGATTTCACTTTTAAGCATTTTCTGACAAAAAATGTAAGATCTTAGCACATAAGGCACATTTTTTAGCCCTAAGATCTTACATCTTTCTGCAAAGATTATTGTTTTTTAACTCATCTTTGTTCTAAGATCTTACAGCTCACTGATGTTAGCAAAAGTATGAAGACTGACACTGTTTTGCCATATAGAACTATGATGAGAGAACTTTGATGATCTACTCATCATTGTTCTCAGACCTCTGATCAGAGCAGAATGATGAAAGATGTTTGCACAAAAATGACCAAAGATGTAAGATCTTTGTTCAAATATTTCACTTTTAAGCATTTTCTGACAAAAAATATAAGATCTTAGCACATTGATGAGTGAAAAAACAGGCCTATTGATGAGTGAAAAAACAGCCCTTATATCCAATGCACCCAGACAAGAAAAGAATATTCAATTCAATTAGTTTTCTGTTTTCAACACAAAACAAGCTCCTGACAATTTTTTAACTATGTAATATTCAAACTCTCATTACTTCGTTATTTTCTAGTAAAAAAAATTTGGGTTAGCACCAATGCATCAAGATACAGCTGATCTTCCCTAAAATGTAGCTACATTGGTTTTTTATTGATAAAATTAAGTTAAAATGGCAGCTGTTATTATATTGACAAAACTATGTTCCAAGTGTTGAAAATTCTCGTCTGATATAGTGGAATACAAGACCAACTAAAAATGTTCCTTCAGCCAAATTTAAATGTAGATATTGGCTTCTATTATAAGATTCATTTCTTTTGAGAATATTTTGTAGTATCTTTGTCAAAATTTTTTACAGACAGTATCAGGCCCTGTTGAAATATAGGTGACTCTGTCAAAACTTCACTGAACATGTGAAACAGATGAGAAACAATTAGTGTCAAAATCCAAGTGTCCTCTGACAAAAACAGAGTTGTTGAATGTATGGGTACTTTCTCAACAACAAGAGATGTTGGTGATTATAATTTATGATAATATTTCATATAAAAAAAACATAATTTTTTTTTAATCATAGTTTTAATTTGATGCTAGATTTTTCTGTCATCTAAGGAACTGCTGCTTGGCCTTATGCTATGTTCATATTTTTAAGCATTTGACTTGGTTGATTGCAGCGCCCTAATTCATTTATCACTGAATAAATTTGAAGTACACCCTCTCTTAGTAAACTTTATGCATGTTTTCTTTCAAATAGATCCCAAGCTGTAAAATACAAAACATTTTCTCTGGACCCCTTGCTATAGCATGGAATTCCTATCCCACCCAAAATGCTAATGAAACATGTTAAACTCCTCTGTGTCACAAACTTCTAATAATCTTAAGTAGGCCATGCATATTTCAAGAATTCTAGACTTACCAGACAAAGAATAGTCAAAACTAAAACTTTTTAAAGTGAATTAAACTGGTAGATTAACTTTGAAATGGCCAAATGTTGACAACACTAATTTTGAACAACAAAAAATCTTTTCTGGATCATTAAAGCTAAGAGGAAGTGAGCCATTCCACATAGCGTTTATAAAAATACCTATACCACACATTATATTATACAGACCTAAGTCACGCAATTAGATTTCATATGATTATCCAATTTCGTCCCTATACATGAGGCAATTTTGCCAGATTTTTGCTACCACTATCTAAATAGTATTTTACACATTTATACATTTAAAAAAGTCTAAGAGAAACAAAGAAATGTAGTAAAAACAATAGGCATGTTGAATCCACCAGGATCCACCCACAAGTATTCCCCAAGTATTTTGACATATGTTGAATTGGGGTCTGACTTACATTGAAAACAGGTAACTTTTTTGTTCTGTTGAATTTGTAGGTGAAAACACTCCAATTTAAGAAAATAAAAGTTTTGTACCCTTTTCTGATAAAACTACAAACTTTTAATCAAACAGTTATATTTGAAGATATTTTTTATACATACTGAAACCCTTTTCAAGCCAAAAGTCTTTAAATTGAGCCTTCTGGAGTAGAAAAAGTAGTTTAAAAAAAACAAAAAAAATGTCCAATTGTTATTACCTTTACTCTACCCCGCAAGCTCCAAATGAATCCCCTTAACTTTTCCTGAGATATTGCATATACACCCTTTTGACATCTAAGGATGCATATAGTGTGTTTTGGTTTAGTACAACTTCCTACTCAAAATATCCTGACAGTTTCAACTTGAAATCTTTGCTGTTCCTCAGATATTGTAGATTTTGCCCTTTTGACAAAATTGGGTACACATGGTATCTTGTAATCTATTTCAATAATCCCAACAACAAGCCCTGAAGTTCCAATTTAATATCCCTTAGTTTTTCCCTTTTGACTATCTAGATACATGTGTAGAAAGTTTCAACCTAATACCCTATTTTATTCATGAGATATCACATCTCTGCCATTTTGAGAACCTGGATGCACTTAAACTTTTTTGATTTAGTTTAATAGTAGTAGCATAGTAGCAGCAGCAGTTGTAGTAAGAACCATGTAGCAACCACAATTCCTATATTTAGCTCAAAATCCTGCTGTGGAAGTTTCATCCCTATCTTCATAGCTATTCCAGAGATATTGCAGTTATGCCCTCTTAACAACCTTATTCTTAGCCTTAGTGACCTAGTCTTAACACCCTATTGCTGTTCCTGGGATAAAGTACATATGCCCTTTTGACAATCTGGATACACTTAGTACCCTTTGATCTAGTTTTATCCCCCTCAACTTTCCTGGATAGTTAAAACTTAAGTACCTGAATTGCACTTCAGAGCAAAATAAGGTCCAATGCTGGGTCTGTTTGGCTGTGTTGTTGAGATTGCAACTATTCACTTTACACAAAACAGGCCAGTTGCACAGCTTCTAACTAGGAGAGTGCTGGATAGATGTAATTTAAGCCTACTTGGTAAGAGTAGTTCCTTTTGAAAACTTTGGCTGATATTGGAGACATGGTCTCCTTATTTAAACAGCTTCAACCATTGATAACCCTTTGGCTAATCAAATCTTGTCTAATTCTGTACTTAACTGAGGGCTTATGAAGCTTCTTGGACTGACCTTACATTTGTCTTTCATTGGTTGGCTGAGTAAAGAGCTTGTTTTGGGGTTAGTTAATATATTTGTGTGTCAGTAGCATGTTGCCCTGCCTACTTTGGAAAGTCAAGGATGGCAGCTTTAGAGTAGATAGCCTTTCACTATATGGTCTCGTGCCAGGTCCAGAGATATATTTAGCTGCCCTCCTTTGCAAATATTCTATCAGCTGTATATCAAATTCCCAAAAGGGACTAGCAAGGCATGTTCCAAAGTCCAGGACTGGTCTCACAGTTGCCTTATACTGTTTAAAAAAAAATTGCATGAATGACTAGCAATAGTTCTTTTAGTAAGCCCAAGGCTTGAATTTGCTCTGGAGATGGTTAATTCAGAATGTTTGTGGACTTTCAAGAGGTTATCTAAAGTGACCCCCAGGTTTTTTATCACTGGTGCAAATTGGGGTGAAGCCACATGTCTGCCCATGCCCACATGTGACCAAGGTTGGATTGTATTGATAATTTGTCAGATACACTGAATAGTATTGAATTATCAGCATACAGGGTTTGGTGGTTGCTGACTTTGGGTGTCACATGAAGAAAAAACAGTTTTGGTCTAAAAATAGTTCCCTTGGGAATGCCACTTAGGACTATACAAGGTTGTGATTAAGTACATTTGCTGGGTATTGTGAAGAGTTGTACTGCCTGGGATCTACTTGCCAGGAAGTCCATTAGCCAATCTACTAATTCTTGGTTGATTCCTGTTAACTTAGAACAAAGCGAATCTTTTGGGATATTGTAAAATGCTTTGGCTAGGTCTAAAAGTATTTTTCCAGTAGCTAGGTAATCTGTTTACAAGTATCTAGAAGATTGATTTCTACAGATTTTTCTGAGAGAAAGCTGTGTCGTTTGTTGAAGATAATACCATTATGAACAAGGTGTTGAAGGAGTGCATCACTAGCAATTCTCTTAAGGGTTTACACAACAGCATATGTGAAGCTGATAGGTCTGTAATTTTCTATGGAGACCCCTGTTTTTAAAGATAGTTTTGATTTAGGCAACTTTCTTATGACCAAGGGAATGTGGAAAATTTTTGCCAGTGCTGAGGAAACTTCACTAGTGGCTTCTTTCAGCAGGCAGGAATGAATGTTGTCATGAGTAGTAGTTTTATTGTTGTCAGGGCTTTTGAGTCCTTTTTGAACATAGATGTGGTAACAGTAATACACCTCATTTGCTTGGGAAGGTTGTGCTTTAGGTTGGGAGGAGGGTGTTGTTTGTTTTGTTGATGAAGACAGAAGTGAATTTTTCATTTAGGAGAATGGCTATACTTTGGGTGCCTGTGACTCTTTTTCCAACACATGTGACTATATCTTTTATGGATCTTTGGCTCTGATCTCTGCTAGATATATAGTTAAAAAGTTTCTTGCTATTTATCTACTTTGGTTGGAAAGTCCTGTTTTGAAATTGCGATACAGTTGTTTGATGAGATTTCTTAATTTGTGTTGGGCTTTTCATATTATTCTATATATAAAACATGACTTACCATTTTTTTTCCAGTGGCATTTCTATAAGTTCCTTTGCTGTCTTATGCTGTCCATCATATATGATGAGGTCTTAGGTATTGGGACAAATTGTTCTATTGTATTCTGCTGCCAAGTCCCTGTGACTATAGTCTGGAATTTTCTCCCACTGCTCATTGATTTTACCCTGGGATGTTGAATCCCAGTTGATCTGCCTCGATTTGGCCTTCATTACCTTGTAGTCTTTAAATATCTGTTTTTATCTCTGTTTCGTTCTTTGTGTCTACAAGTAACAAATTCAGTAGCAAAATTGTTCACTTTTACAAATAGGCAGGAGATAGCTTATCCCTTGGAGATGTTCACTATTAATAACAAAGACTAGGCCAAGTAATGTTTCTTGCTGGGGGGGGGGATGTGTGTTTATTAACTCCTTGGAAAGCAGAGGGATCATAAATGCAATAAATAAATAAACTAACAATGGTAGAACTACAAGTAACAGGGTTATCGGAAAACCCTTCCTTCCAGAAGAGATTAAAGTCACCTACAGTAAGGAAATCACCTTGGAAGTTTCATGTACCTTTTAAAAATATGTTTGTGCATGCTTGGTATCTGTACATGAGGGGGCTGTGGGGCTACAGTAAATTACATCTGATCCTGATTGGGTGTTGGTCTGGGCGTTGATCTATGATTTCAAAACTGCATGGTTAGAATCTGTGGCTTTTTGAAAATGGTTAGCATTGATACAGCACATGCTACTCAAATTATCCGAGATATAGCACATTATGAACAAGGAAGATGCAGTAGAATATGGAGACATGTAATCACTTTCATCATCATCAGAACTATTAACAATATTTACAGTATATGACAGCTTCACATTTTCATTGGTGTTGGAGTGTGCTTTTTCAGACCACCTGCTGCTCTATTTTTTGGAATGATTTGCTTGTTGCAAATAGCAAGATCTTTTCCCCTGAATAGCTTGGGCTTTCATTTCTTCACCAAGTGCCTTCTGCATAGTTCTATCTTCTCTCAACATATTACTGTAGACCTGACTCTTTGAATTTGACTGGGGTTACTTTTTAAGGACGGCATGTTTGATCAGGACTGTAAATACAGCAAACAGTAGCAGGGGAGGTCTTTGAATTGATGCATTGGCAATAGGGGGCCTGGGAGGTAGATTTTTCATGTTAGAGATAGGAACAGATGGTAGGGCACACTGGGGCTATAAATAGTTACAAACATGGGTTGTGTTGTCTCTAGTCTTAGGAATGCTGTTAGTAACTAGGGTATTTTACTGCTGCTTTCTGTTAATTTCGTTTCACACTAACTTTCTTAGGTCTCATTGCACTTGGTGGCTGATTTCTGTTCATAGTGTGTGTTTCTGCCTGTCAGTTGGGTTAACTTTACATAGGATGCATAACCATTGGCAACCTATTTTAGACATCATTGTATTAAGTAGGTTATATTCCTCAGCACTTAGATTAAGACAGGTTGCACATAGCCCTTTTCCAAACTTATCACAGTAAATGCATCTTCAGAATCATCAAGGTTAATACTACAGGTAGCCCAGCCATCCTTACCCTTGCATGGGCTTGCTTGCATTTGTCTACTGTCCGTGGGTGGCATGACTGCTTAAACCCTTTTGATTTGGTCTAATAGTACCAGTAGTAGTAGTAGTAGTTGTAGCTGTGAGAGTTTCATTCTAATACTGTCAGCTGTTCTTGAGATACTACTGATACAGTCTTTTGACAACCTACATGCTCATAGTACCTTTGATTTAGTTTTAAATCAACATAAATTTTCCCAGAAAGTTTCTAGTTAATCCCCTATTCTGTTCCTGATATATTGATATTGCATCTGTGCAATTTCAACGGCCTAGATGTACTTAAACTTTCTGATTTACTTCCATAGTAGTAATAGCAACAGCTGTAGTAATAGTGGTAGCCCTGAAATTTAAACTAAATTTCCTAAGCTGTTCTTGGGATATTGTTTATCTGCTCTTTCAGCAACTGGCATGCAGCTTGTGATTTTTCATTTAGTTTCATATACTCCTCAACTTTCACTGAAAGTTTCAATCAAATACCCTAGTCACTGCCTGATACATATTGAATCTATGTAATTTTTACAGCCTGGATGCACTTAGACTCTTTTGATTTATCTCAGTAGTATTTTTAGGCTATAGTAGTAGTCCTGAAAGTTTCAGCTTAATACCCTCGGCTATTCCTGGGATATTTATGATGCCCCCCTTTGAAAACCTGGTTGCGTATAGTTTGCTTTGATAATATTACATCCCTGTCAACTTTACCTGGCAGTTTCAACTTAACACCCTGTTCTAGTCCTGAGATATCCTATCTACTATTTTCAAAACTTTACCTCAATTTGCACTTTGGAGCAAAATAAGGTCTAATGTTGGATCTGTTTGGCTCCATTGTTGAAATGGCAGTTAAAAACAGTTTACACAAAATATATAAAGAACAGGGTTGTGACTGTGTTTACAGCCCTGTGACATGCCTTCCAGCTGAGAGTGTGCTAGGACAGATGCAATATAAGCCCACTTTGTAATGGTGATCCCAGATAGGTATGATCAAGGGGACCATTCTTCTTTAGTTTAGATTTGACACCACCGCACAATGTCAATTTCTGATAGAGTATGGAAGTTGGTTGGGTTTGATAAGTGGCATCAGCATCCTAGCACAACTTTGTTTTATGTACACATATATCAATAACTATTTATAAGACACCAATGGTTGACTGTTCCAGTTGTATCTTGAAGGTTTGGCTTTCCATTCTTTGTTGAGTGTCCCTTTAAAAACTTCAGCTGAGGTTGAAGACACTGTCTCCTTGTTCAAACAGTTCCAGTCGTTTATAACCCTTTGGCTTGATGAAACTTATATATTTAAAATCAGCATTAAAATTTGATTTTTTTTGATGTATCTATTGGTATCTAAATTCCGTTTTTTAGAGTTTCGGTTACTATTGAGCCGGGTCGCTCCTTACTTACAGTTCGTTACCACGAAGTGTTTGATTCAGAGGTTTTACTGCGCCTAGCAATTTTATGGTAATCAAATTGCATGATAAACGCTTGCTTATTTATGAGACTTGGCCCTTTCTCCTCCTAAAATTTTTGGATTTAAACAACTCCATTTCTTGTATTTCCAGATTAGCCCCCTTTTTTTTGTTAGATGACAATCACTCAGAATAGGTGTACCCCTGAAAACAATTCCCTTTTTTTCAATTTAAATAAACTTCTTGCAAGGGCGTAGTCAGTGGGGAGTGTCCAGGGAGGGGGCTATAAAAAAGATTTTATATGCATTTTGTTATTTTTTACAAGTCAGACAAAATTTGGCGGGGGGGGGGGGGGTCAAACCTGAAACCAACCCCCTTTGACACAACCTAGTTTTTTTTCCATATCTTGATTCGTTTTATACTATCTAGATACACTTAATCTTTTGTGGGGGGGGGCAGCCGTCACGTACAAAATTGGAATAAGAAACTTCGGAACCAACTTAAAAAAATCTCCACAATTCCGAGAATCCCTTTTCGTTCCGTTCTGTATAATTGCACCCCCCCCCCAAGTAAATCATGTCGTGTATATCTGGATAGGTGCAATCAAGGATATGGATGGATCTTAAATATTTGTATCTATTTCTACGCTTGACATTCCTTTATAATTTCAACAAACGGACTATAAATGAATCAATGAATAAATTCAAAATACAGAAGGTAATTATACCATTTGGGAAATTATTGACAGGAATACACATACCTAATTAAGATAATCCGTATTAATTGCTCTTTAGCCCATTTTGTTCAAAATAGCTGACGAATTCATTTTTGGATCTTGTTCATTTAGATCTTAGTTCATTGTTTTGATTCCTAGATCATTTTTAGAATTTATTTACGGCTTGATATAAGATACAGTTTAAGCGTTGCAGATCAGATTTGTGTTTGTTCTGGATATCTTTTTTGTCACGGTAATTCTGATTGGGTCTTATATATGTAATCTTAGCTTTTTTGCGAGGGCATATGTTATCCTGGATATCCCAAAGTGCTTAGAGTATTACGGTGAAACTTTAAGGAAATGTTGAGAGAAGTGTCAAACACAATTAAAATCGGCTTTGTCCTTGTTGGCTGTGAAAAGGGAATATCAGTAATAGCCTATGTAGGGAACGGCTGAGGGTATTAGGTTGAAAATTTCAAGGTGTGTTGAGGGGATGTTGAAGAAAGATTCGAAGGCCACCAGCCTTCCTTCACCCCTCCTTGCCCTTTTTATGTGTCCCTCTGCTCAAAAATGGTCAAAATTTCATAACAATCAATTTATTCAAACTAGTCAAAAGGTGTAATAGCTATGCCTCCAGGGACGACATACTCCCCATAGTCCCGGTGCAAAAATTGCAAATTTGAATGTTTATGTTGTTAACATGCAGGCTTTATCATTCGGAAAAGGAGAAAGTTTTGATTCTGGGTGTATCCGAAAAGGCTAAGGGTTTTAAGGTGAAACTTTAGAGAATGTTGAAAACAAGTTTTTTTCTAACTGAAAGTAAGGAGCGACATTAAAACTTAAAAAGAACAGAAATTATTCCGCATATGAAAGGGGCTGTCCCCGTCTCAACACCTCGCTCTTTAGGCTAAAGTTAGACTCTTTCTCGAAACTTTTTTTAAAAACAATATAAAACTTTAGCGTAAAGAGCGAGGTGTTGAGGAGGGGATAGCCCCTTTCATATACGGAATAATTTCTGTTCGCTTTAAGTTTTAATGTCGCTCCTTACTTTCAGTTAAAAAAAAACTTGTTTTTTATTTTGGCTCACCGTACATGAATAATTAAAACAAGATTTGCATATTAATTTTACTTTTATTTGGTTAAATGGCTTTCTCGAAAGTTGTCTAATTTTATTTACGAACGTTTTTATTAGTAATAAATATACGTAACTTACGAATTAACTTCGTAACGAACTATATTCATATATTTTTAATACGTATATTAGGGGGCTCACCCCTTAGTCAATACCTCGCTCTTTACGCTAAAGTTCGAATTTCGTTCCAATTTTTTAAAAATGACCCCTTAATCTTTTTTTTATTGTTAAATAAAGAACTCACTCACTCAAAAAAAAAAAAAAAATCACAAAGGCTATTAATTAGAATAAATAGCTCTTATGAAAGTACTAAAAAATCTTTGGCTTAAAGAGCGAGGTACTGACTAGGGGGCGGACCTAATCATATACTTAATAATTTCTGTTCGTTTTAAGTTTTGATGCTGATCCTTACTTTCAGTTGAAATTTTTTTTTCAATTTCTGATCGTTTTATAAAATAATGCTGGGAAATCTGGCGCCCCCTTCATAGCAATGTCCCTTCCCCCATGAAAACTTTTTTCATGGAAAGATCCTCCCACATACCCCCCCCCCCCACAACCAGAAAAACTCCCCCTGAAAATGTCTTTATACTTCCCAATAACCAATATTATATGTAAACATTGGGTGAAGTTCATAACTTTCAGCCCTTTCCCCGGGGACTTTGGGGGATTAAGTCGTCCTAAAAGACATAATTATTATATTTTCGACCATGCTGAACAAAATGGCAATCTCAAAATTTTGATCCGATGACTTTGGGAAAAATGAGCGTGGGAGGGGGCCTATTTGTCCTCCATTTTTTTGTCACTTAAAAAGCGCACTAAAACTTTTAATTTCCGTTTGAAAGAGCCCTCCCACGATATTCTAAGACCACTGGGTCGATACGATCACCCATGGGGGAAAAAACAAATATACAGGCATCCGTGATCTTTCTTCTGGCATAAAATACAAAATTCCACATTTTTGCACATAGGAGCTTGGAACCTCTACAATAGGGTTCTCCAATATGCTGAATCTGATGGTGTAATTTTTATTAAGGTTCTATAACTTTTAGGGGGTGATTCCCCCTTTTTTCGAAAATCAGGCAAATTTTCTCAGGCAACTCGCGTAACTTTTGATGGGTATGATTAAACTTGATGAAACTTATATATTCAAAATCAGCATTAAAATCTGATTCTTTCAATATATATAATGGTATCAAAATTCCGTGTTTTTATAATTACGCCTACTATTGAACCGGGTCACTCCTTACTTACAGTTCGTTACCACGAACTGTTTGATTCAGAGGTTTTACTGCGCCGAGCAATTTTTTGGTAATCAAATTGCATAATAAACGCGTGCTTATTTATGAGACTTTGCCCTTCCTCTTAAATAAGCTTCTTGCGAGGGCGTTGTCAGTGGGGAGTGTTCGAGGGAGGGGGCTATAAAAAAGATTTTATATGCATTTTGTTATTTTTACAAGTCAGACAAAATTTGGCGGGGGGAGGGGTCAAACCTGAAACCAACCCCCTTTGACACAACCTAGTTTTTTTTCCATATCTTGATTCGTTTTATACTAACTAGATACACTTAATCTTTTGTGGGGAAGCAGCCGTCACGTACAAAATTGGTATAAGAAACTTTGGAACCAACTTAAAAAAAAAATCTCCACAATTCCGAGAATCCCATTTGGTTCCGCTCTGTCTAATTGCACCCCCCCCCCCCCCAAGTAAATCATGTCGTGTATATCTGGATAGGTGCGATCAAGTATATGGATGGATCTTAGATATTTGTATCTATTTCTACGCTTGACATTCCTTTATAATTTTCTCAAACGGATTATAAATGAATTAATGAATAAATTGAAAATACAGAAGTTAATTATACCATTTGGGAAATTATTGACAGGAATACACATACCTAATTAAGATAATCCGTATTAATTGCTCTTTAGCTCAGGTTGTTCAAAATAGCTGACGAATTCATTTTTGGATCTTGTTCATTTAGATCTAGATCTTAGTTCATTGTTTTGATTCCTAGATCATTTTTAGAATTTATTTACGGCTTGATATAAGATACAGTTTAAGCGCTGCAGATCAGATTTGTGTTTGTTCTGGATATCTTTCTTGTCACGGTAATTCTGCTTGGGTCTTATATATGTAACCTTAGCTTTTTTGCGAGGGCATATGTTATCCTGGATATCCAAAAGTGCTTAGAGTATTACGGTGAGACTTTAAGGAAATGTTGAGAGAAGTGTCAAACACAATTAAAACCAGCTTTGTCTGGTCAATATCTACGAAATCATATTATTGAGTTAGGAATAAAGTGAATACACCATTTAATGCCTTTTTTTATGCTGATTATGAAAATAATAAGATTCTAATTTGGAAAATGACTTACAGCCCCCCCCCCCTATAGATGCGGTACCTAACCTAATTCGTAATGTGCCTAGTGAGGGGGGGGGGGCTGAAATCCCTTTCTAATCTCAAAACTTTTCTAGTTCGTAATCAGCATAGAAAAAGGCATTGAATGGTGTATTCACTTTTGTCCTAACTCAATATCATGATTTCGTAGATATTGACCCTTTGTCCTTGCTGGCTGTGAAAAGGGAATATCAGTAATATCTAAGGAACGGCTGAGGGTATTAGGTTGAAACTTTCAAAGTGTTTTGAGGGGATGTTGAAGAAAGATTCGAAGGCCACCAGCCTTCCCCCACCCCTTCTTGCCCTTTTTATGTGTCCCCTCTCCTCAAAAATGGTCGAAATTTTATAGCTATCATTTTGTTCCAACTATTCAAAAGCTGTATTAGCTATGCCTCCAGAGACGACATACTCCCCATAGTCCCGGTGCAAAAATTGCAAATTTGAATGTTTATGTTGTTTACATGCAGGATTCATCATTAGGAAAAGGAGAAATGTGTTGTTCTGGGTGTATCCGAAAAGGCCAAGGGTTTTAAGGTGAAACTTTAGAGAATGTTGAAGGGTATTCTAAACTAAATCAAAAGGCATTATGTACATCCAGTTTATCAAAAAGCGGATCTGCAATATCTTAAGAGCGGCTGAGGGTATTAAGTTGAAACTTTCCGAACATGTTGAGGGGAATGTTAAGTGGTTGGAAGGCTGCCAGCCCCCCTCCCATGTCCTCTTCAAAACATTTTATCAAAATCTTGAAATAGCTAAATGTCAAATAATTATGCCTATGGGAATTACATGACCCTCCGTAAAAGTAAATTGTTTCCGTAAAAGTTATTTGTATATAGGCCAAACTTTAGGGAATGTTGAGGGGCGTGTTTAAATAAATGAAAAGATACTTATTGTATCCAGTTTTTCAAAAAGGCTTATTAGCAACATCTCGAGAACGGCTGAAGGTAAGTTTAATGGTGGTAAGCCAACCAGCCCCCCCCTCCCATGGAGTCCCATCCCCTTTATAGCTGCAATATCCCCAAAGTAATATCTTTCAAACATTTTGGAACAGCCCTCTTGTTCAAAATAGTCGGAAAGTCAAATAAATATGCTTCCAGGGATGGCAAATGCTCCCACAGCGCCAGGGGCAAGTTCTGTACATTTCATAAGTTGCCCTTTGTTTATATATAAGGGGGCAAGTTTATTGAGTTTCCAAAAAGGCTGTGGACATTAAAGGTTGAACCTTTAGGAAATGTTGTGGGGGTTGTCAAACAAAATAAAAAAGACACTATATATATATATATGTAGGAGGGCTGTCAAAAGGGTACAGTAGAAATATATAAAGAATGGCTAAGGATAGTAAGTTGGAGCGTCTCAATGATGTATAGAGGGGCGTTGATAAGGA